>NC_135523.1:3708125-4025312 GCF_051989575.1 Stigmatopora nigra | reverse complement strand
TTTATTTTGGCAAAGCAGCAAGTCTGCATAATATCATCATGTTTTATTTAAGTGATGGGGTGAAGGTAACTTTTTTGTAATTCAACAAACTGGAAAATAACAATTCAAAGTGGTGTACATATTAACAATATTTGAATAATAGTTTTTTTCAGTGTGGAATCATATTTAAAATGTGCTTATCTTTATACCACATTCAAATGAATACTACAAAATGTCCATGATCAAATTTGATCCTGGTCAAAAATATCCTTCCAATAATTATCTATATCAAGCTCAGATTCAATGTCAAGTTATATCAAATTCCAGTAAGCTCCAAATTTTATGTGATGCTTTTTAAGGTGGATTTTGATCTCACAGTTGTAACCTGTTGTATTTTGATATATATTGGATCTAATTCATCACTTCATAAATATATTATATATTCACTATCAAGGCAAAGTCATGTATTCTTAGTGTAAAATGTGTTAAAAGGATCAACTCATTATTAATTAAAATTGAAAGCCGCAAAAATGTGTACTCACCAAAAGTGAGTGACACACTGTAAATTGTGCAAGCGGATATTACAGTTTGAGTTCTTTCTTACTTCCTGGTGTAAAAACACATTGGCCATATTCTACTGGGCAACTATGATAGACACAATTGTGGTTGCAATCATGTTGCAGCTATATAAAATAAAATAAAGAAATAATATCACAATGGTAGTTCCATTTAAAAGATCATCAATGTATGTTTGCAATGAATGAATGCATGAATGAATTTTCTGGTCCCTTACAGCTTTAGATATGTCAGAAGTATTGCAATTGTTAGAAGAATCATTAATCCAAGAGACATTAGTCACCGCAAAGATGAGTGATTTTGTGATATGATCTCGCTAAATATGTTGGGATATGTAAGTTATGTAACTGTATGGAATATAAGATGCACATTATGTTTGCATGCATGTGTGTGTATGTATTCCTATTTCCAAAGGCATGCACCTTCGGTGTCATATGTTGTCCTCTGCTTTATTTGGGGACCAGCAGTCAGGACACCAACTGGGCCTTGACGAGCAACTCTGATCCAGGGTTTGTTTGTCCTCATTTTGCATCATATACATTTTTTAAGTTGATTTTGTATTGATGCAAGTTCACATGGAATCTTGTCTCATCTATTTTTCAGCAAAAGGCTTTTCTATAGGTAAAATATGAGAAAATTTGATAGTGAGGGCGTTATGAAGAGCAGGAGTGAAATCAGATTTAATATAATCCAATAAAATATAATATTAGAATAAAAATTCACTCAAATATGGTAAAAATGCGGCAACAGCAATACTTCACACACAATTAGAACAGGATCAACTATTTATAATGCCACCAAAGAATAATGTACTATGAGGTATAAATAAACTGGCATTCCTATAACTGTAAATGTGATTAAGGCTCTTGAGCATTTGCTCTATGTTGAAAAGGAATTATTAATATCTTGGGCCAGTAAGCGTTCATAAGATGTGCAGTCAGTGGCTATCAGATTTCAGAAATGTGTAGAGAGACGTATCATATGTCTGGATGAAGAGACTACCGGTAAGTCTTCTTGCCTGTTCATGTCACGAGCTGTTGAAATGAATGTGGTAAAGTTAGGCCAGTGTCACCTGAGGTCAGAAGGTCAATTGCTCAAATAGTTAACTCGATCTCTTTTTTTAAACACTGGCTGAAATTACTGTCCATAAATTATCATGGCACTATTGGGCCTGCAACATGGGATAATATCGCTGCCATGCAAGAGTGATTTTCCTCCTTTTTTCTAGATTTTGTCCTCCTTTTTGGAGAAGATGTTGCTGTTATTCCATCTACGTCAGTCAGCGCTTAAAGAAATTGATTTTATACTTTTATTAATATGTTACTGGGTGATCAGTATATATGACAATTGTGTTCCTTGTTGATGTTGGGCGGGTCAATGACCGTCAACTGAGAAACGTTCAAATTGATTGAGCTGTGTTGTCATGGTGACATTGTATGCTACAGTAATTCCATTTGTGTCCACAGGAGGGCAACAAAGCATCATTTCACAGTAACTGCTATGTGCGTGTGTATTAGTGAGACTTTTGTAGCAGAAGTTCAATTGTGATGTCAACTGTGTAACAATGGCCTCATTTGTGTTCCATATGTAACTTTTGGATACTCATCCTTGGATATATCATAAAGAAAATGGGATAAAAAAAGCCTAAAACTAAAGATGTAACTAGTAATCAGAGATGTCTTCATTGATAAAATATCACAATTTCTTGCAAAAACACTTACCATTTTAACCCTTTGCATGTATTTAATTAAACATTCCAGAGAGAACACAAAACGTTCCAAAGATTACTAGTTCATACACAAAAGCACACTTGTCACTACACTGCATTGTTGTAACCTCAGTTCTATATATAGATTTTCTTATCCTGGCCTTGATATATTGACTGTCCAGGGGTAGTCGGAGTGTCTGGCCACTTGGTCACCCAGTTACATCACTGCTGTCTCAAAAAAAAATGATGGGAAAAAAAAGCATTTAGCATGATTGGTTATCATATCTTAAATATTTTTTCATTTTTATTTTACCACTGAAATGACTTTTCACCTCAATTGAAGTCAGGTTTAGTACAATAGTTGTGAAAGTTATTATTATTAGTAGTAGTTAGTAGTGGCAGTAGTGGTGGTGGTGGTAGTGGTGGTAGTAGTAGTGGTCATAGTAGTAGTGGTCATAGTAGTAGTGGTCATAGTAGTAGTGGTCATAGTAGTAGTGGTAGTAGTGGCAGTGGTCATAGTAGTATTAGTGGTAGTGGTAGTAGTGGCAGTGGTCATAGTAGTATTAGTGGTAGTGGTAGTAGTGGTCATATTAGTAGTATTAGTGGTAGTAGTACTAGTGGTCATAGTAGTAGAAGTAGTAGTAGTATTCTTACTATTTATATTATTCCCCATTTACAAAATGGATAAGTATGGTGGATCAACTAAATGTTTGATAAACCATGCTTTTTACAGATTTGCCCTGCCCACTGTTAAATGCTTTTGGAGTCAAATAACACTGCATAGGAAGTGAGGAAATATTATCCTCAGTGTGAGTCCTTGTGAAGCAAAATTTCCTCCTGTGGAACACTCTGGACTTCCTTCTCTCTTTGAACAAATGCTGACTTTGCTGACCACTGTCTTCAGGGAAAGAAAACAAGTCACAGGCTTGCTTTCGTACACACGAGGACAAGTTTCATTTGTGGGTTTTTTGTTTTTATTTTATTTTTTTGTGTTGTTTGAGTGAGTGAGTGTGGTTGTTTTCCTCTTTTTATGTGTGTGTGTGTGTGTGTCAGTACTGCCCCTTCACAGGGGCGGGACAACTCTGCTCTTCCTTATTGGGGTAACGGTTTTGTGGATTTCACAGCCCCGAGCAGTCTCCCACTGATACACAGAACTTTTGAGATCCTGGAAACCTAATTGTTTGGAGTAAATAAGAAAGAAAAAGTCTTTTTCCAGATAAAGCATCAAAGGTAAATGTGGAAAAACACAGCTGGACGGTGGAAGGGAGTGGACCGAGAAGGAGAGAAGAACGCTGTGGAAAGAGGGAGACATTAAGAGGAAGCACATGGTGTTAAAATGCCTACTAATTTCACTGTGGTTCCTGTAAAAGACAGCTCAGGAAAGGCAAATGAGAGGATTGAAGAGGAAGATTTAAATGACAATGAGTTGAACGAGAACGGAGAAGCTGCAGGTGAGAGCAAATGTTCTGTTTTGTCTTGTGTTTTTTGAACTAGATGGATGGTGAGTATACATTATTTTAAGGTATAGATTTAAGTCTTTGTGCACATTTTGACGCAGTCAGACTGACTTCATAACTAGGTTCAAACACCAGTTTTCCCTTGATGTACTTTTATCTTGGTATGCTGTTTTCCATTATCAGTTTTCTGGGAGCAAAAACACACAAAAGTACATTCCAGTATTGAGGACCCTACTCATCCCTGGGTGTGTGAATAACTTGTTATCAAAACAATTACATGATGTCTTAGTTCAGAATGACACAATCACAAACCAAGCAACAAATGTCACAAGTGAAATCTTCAAAAAGATACATTCAGATTACTCTTGATGAAGCAAGTCTTCTGACCTATAATCAATATATTTGTCAAGGCAATGTAAGATAGGAGTGATTCCTATTGTCATTTTCAAATTTAACTTCTATAACAACTAAGTCAATAATTTGTTATTTGCTTTTTTTCCCCTAAGACAGGTGAAGTCACGAAACAGGTTTAGATTCAAATGAGGGTATGACAGCATGCGGTTGGATCTTGAGCATTACTGAATGGTTTTCAAATAGCATTTACTGCTATTGATTATCCTCCTGCCTGGTTTCCTGTTGGTTGAGTTGGGGGAGGTGAGACACCACCCTATACTGAGAGTGCTGGTCTAATTTCTTCCCTTTTTGTCTGGTTCCCCTTTCTTGTTAGTTTTTTACATTGATTTATTGTTGGGAAAGTCCCGTTTATGTTCCAAGATGACCTGATGTTTTTCATCATTACACTACAGTACAGCAGAACTACACTATACTTTTAGAACTCCATATTGTTGAGGATAAACTGAGGAAAAAACCTGGCCTGCACTAAAACTGTGACATTAATTTACAATCCTAAATCATATGCATAATCTACATAATTCCATTGTTGAATTTTTTAAAGCAACATTTCTTTATTAAAGGATACATAAGAGCACAATGGTATTTTTATCATTAGTAGCAGTAGTAGTATTAGGATCAGATAGTTTCTTTAGATTTTAGAAGGATGATAGATACAATCAAATGTGTCATTGGCTGAAAAAAAAAACGGATTATAGATAAACTGCATTTTTTTGAGGAAGAAAAGGAAGAGAAAAGACCCAAATTCACAGCAATCAGCTGTTTCTGACTGGTACTTCCCATTTCCATTGGACAGAGACGTATATACTCCCCCTCCTCCTCACCACTTTGCTTCTGCCAATGTGGTCTGCATGATAAGACACATTTTGTTTATTGCTTGCTACTTTTGAAATTGTACTATACATTCTTAGTCAGTTGGTCTCTGCAGAAGGCCGTTTTAAACACCCAAAAGTCAAAGGTTAATATGTCTCTTAGTGATTTTAAATAAATGTAAATCATTAATCATGGTTCAACTTAGTGGTCACGTATAATTCTTAATTTGCTCCTCAGTATTTCATTCTTCTCTTTTAGAACCTTGGTTAATTTCTTACAAAGTCGAAAGGAATTGCAGTCATTCCCCAAATGTATTGTGCTGATACGCCCATGCAAAATGACATCATATATTTATAATGTTGGACTTTTCTTTGTATTAGTCCCAACTCTATTGTTTTTAAAGAGAGAGTCGCAGTATAGGTCAAATTAACTACTGTAGTATAGTCACATTAAAAAGCCTGAGAAGTCCCCAGTACTCTGGCATGTGTTACATAACTTGTTTGCTTATGGGTTTAAGGGCGGAGGATTTCATTAAATGGAACCCACATCCACATGCACTCAGTCACACTGAAATTGTAACCATCTGACATCAAGTGGAGCTTGATACGATTAAATCCTTCTTATGGAGTCATTTGTGAGACCCTCTTAAAGCCATGACACTTTAAATAATACTATCTTAGACAGATGTTCAATCATCAAACAGGATAGAGACTTAGTAAACATTTTAAGTTGTAGAGTCAGTTAACAAAAAAAAAAAACTTCAACGTTCGACAAGACAAACTGAATTTCCTTGTTTTAAGATGTGCATATTTTGAATTTTATTGAATTAATATTATAATAACAAATGCATATTTTGCTTCTTTGAGTTTCACTTTTCCATCCAATGTCACTTTTAATATTTATTGGCTTTTTCTTTAGAGAAAAATGGTAGTACAAGTTTTGTTTGCTTGATTTCTCACTGCCAACTGAGAGAATGGCCACAGAGCACGTTTTAAAGGTCTGTTTAGGTAGACAGCCCTGAGGTCATACCTCAGTATCTCACCTCTAAAACAAGCCAATGCGCCCCAGCATGGGGCAACATACTCACCTGACTGATAGTTAGGTTGCAGCCAGAAGAGTGAAGCACAAGTCAAAGACTATTTGGCTAAAAGCCAAGCCTTGCTTTATGTACTAGCCCCAGTGTGACTTCAGTGTTTTATAAAAAGTTCAGGCTTAGTCTAATCTAGTTAAGTGATTTGACTCAAGTTCACATGCTCTAAAACATACAGATAAATGAGTAGCTAAAACAAAGGCAGGTTCATTACAGTACATCTAACAGCTCAATGACTTGATTTTCCTCAGAAAGATTCCTATGCAATAAAAAAATAAAAAATATTAAAAATTAATTCAAAGAATAATGCATTTCTGCAGGAAATCACCATCCAAGACACTTTTACTTTTCCAAAAGCCTTCACTTTCTTTTGCTCCGCTTATTCAGTATGTGCCGTGACACATACTGTAACGTACTCAAGTGGTAATGTGAGTAGAAGGGATGAGAAGCTCAGGGTGATTGAGGGAAAGCATCCATGTGAGCGTGCATGAGGGGCGCGTGCATGCTGGTTGGTCTCAGTGGGAGGGTAAAGGGTGCTTTGTGATGCATGGCTGTCGCTGACATCGTCATCGCAGGCCATGCATCACACACACACACACACACGCGCGCACATAGCCAGTCACAGAAATAGCTGATCCTCACATTATCCACACAGCATAGGCAGCATTCCTGTCTTCTGCACCTCACAAACAATTTCATTATACTTTGGAACACTATTACTGGAGTTACTTTGGGACTGCTGTTTGGACCCCTCCTCTCGTGAACCTTTTTAAACCCTGCTCCTCAAAATGGAGCAAAGGGGAGGCTCTCGTCGGAGGGGTAAGTTTGATATTTTTCTTCATATTTCATTTTTTTGCCATTATAGTTGAACTGACTGATATGATTGGTGTATTGATGTTCCCTGATTTTTTTTTTTTGCATGGAGTAGTTTGTCACATCATTTTTAATAGTGCAATTTGGTGTTTCTCAAATGATGGAGCAAAAAAATCATTAAAAAAGACATATAATGCTGCTGAAAAATATTTTTTAGCTAATAGACAATGCTTGAAAAATTGTCATCTGCTTTTTATTATTTTTTTATTTTTGTGTGTGTCCACTTCACTATTATTTTAAATTGACATGAGATAAAATTAGTCTTTAAAGTCCAAATTGTGGTAATATTTTTCTTTAAAAAAAATGAATGCAAAATATACATGCACATAAGAATGAACATGATTTCACATATGATGATGGTTCATTTGGTAAAAAGTAACTTTATTATAGTTTTAAACACACACAATGATGCCAAGGTTATCATCCATCCTTCTTCAAACCTAAATTGAAAAAAAAACTGACTTTTGGTCCTTGACATTTGTGAGTTAAATGTTGATGATGAGTGCCACTTCCGTCTTATAGTTGCAGAGTGCGCCATGGGCTAACTCTGGTGGCGTTAGGCAGCTTAGGCATCATCACACTGCACAGCTTAGCCGATATAAATAGGATGCCTGGTCATTTATTACCACAATGACCAGAGAAGCTGACCTAACCATTAGCAGATCTTCAATGTTCCTACTAACTGATGACGAACTTATACCAATCAGTAAGCACTGAACTAATGGATTTTATCTCTATCCTAAGCTATTCAGTGCCTCTTTTAATCAGGGATGTCATCATTAACATAAAAGTGATGAAAAAAAAATACCTGTCAGGTGATGAAATATTTTTGCCTTTATGAACAGAAGTCACTGCATTCCTTTGCATTTAAGTTTTTAAAATAAGATATTCCAGTAAACACTATTCCCTTTACTTCCAATATGTAAAAAAACATACAAATTGAATGTATGAGCATCGCCTGGGTTAAATCTGGTTGACGTTAATTTACAAGAAACACTAACCTAAGTAGGCCCAAATACACATAAGGACACTTGCCATACATTTACATATTATGCCAAAACCTTATTACATTTTAAAAAATGTTTTATATTACTGCTGATTACTGTAATTAAAATATTGATAAACTTGTTCAGCATTAGTAATTTACATCAATAAAATCATTTTGGTTTTGGTCAGTATAGCTAAATCCTTTGCAGTTTTATTTGTAAAAACACGAGTACTCCAAATTTCTACAGTGTGAAATTGTCAATGGCGTTGCATGGTACCTTTTCTGTACAATCCATTTTGCTATTAAAATGAGTGATGTGGGATTTGACTTTTAGATGATTACAGTTTGAACCTGCCTGTCTGCCTGATTCATTTAGTCTCAAAAGACTAAAACGTTAATTTATGATACTTTTGGGGTAATATTTTGAATTTACTTAATTGGAATACCTCTGTAAACCCTGTTGTAGGATGTTAATTTATTTCTTGAAAGTTATCTGTGTCACAGTTTCATTTCCAGCATGCTATATTTTCAAAAGCAATGAGAGATGGAGAGATTTAACAGATGCACTTTAAATATTTAAAAATATTTCTGTAGGGAAGTAGTATTTTTCCTGTTTTCCTTAATACAGCTAGATTTACGTTCTAGTACATTTCTTCTTTAGTTTGCGAATTTGCAAGGCCAGCTCTCGGTCATCAGGACTTTTGCAATGCTGCATGCATGTGTTGACTGATGTGTTAAACTGCTGACAGTACACAGCATCTCTCTCCTGTTTGTTCTTATGTCTTTGTGTACAGTGGTAGACTGTCAGTATTTATGTAACATTATATAATGTACATTTCAAAGCATGAGCTCATGCAAATGCCATCAAATGTATTTACGATTGGGTTCATACTTAATGTTTCTTCTTGTGTTATAAATGCATTAACTATGGTATTTTGGCTTTGCTGAGAGCATTTGCTGATGCTGGAAGTTTTGCTTAGCTCCGATTACAGTTGTGATTGGTCACTGAAATAGCTCCTGACAGAGAGGATGGGGTTTGAACTCTGTATATATTATTTGGAATGCTAAGAAAAAACAATGTTAAATTTAAGATTACCACTCTTAAATGATGGGTGTATTCATATTACAATGATGCTGTGTAGGTCAACAATAAATGAGACATTTAGTTAGAGTTTAACATTTTATAGTGTACATTTTTTGTCATTGAACAACTGCTTTAAAGTGGTGCAGACTACAAGGACATAGTGACTTTCCCTGTGATTAAACCAGACTAAGCCGCTGTGCAAGCCTCTTATTCCTCGTGCATCTGCATCAAACAGTGAAAGATATCCATCAAATCTCCACTGCTGTTAGATTTCTATAGGCGTTGCCTGGTAAAAACAGCACTTTATAGAGAACATATCTAATATACCATGTCTGAGTATCAAAAACAGTAATATTTTGCAGGATTAGCCAGAAACAGCCCAACTGTTTTTGTCTTTAAATTTATTTGCAGTCAATTAGAAAGCATAGAAAGAAAAATGTTATAGGAAATAATGTAATTTCACTGAGGAACATGATTTTTTTTAATGAATACTAAATATAAACATACATTTTCTACAGGTGATGGTGTCCCAAAGGAAAACAGTCCCTTCATCAACAACACAGACAATGACAAAAGCAACAGTTATGATGGCACCAACATGGCACTTTTTGAGGTAATTGCTTTTTATATATCTCTCATTGCATATATACACACACAAATACAGTTCATGCAACAAGTGTTAACTTATTTTGCATGTTATATCCTTTGTATTTATTTCATTGCAGGAGGAGATGGACAGCAACCCCATGGTGTCGTCACTTCTCGATAAACTGGCAAACTACACCAATCTCACCCAGGGAGCCCAAGAACATGAGGAAGCCGATGACGATGAGGGTCCCAAAAAGAAAGCAGTCAAGGTAAAACTGGAATATCTTCATCTTTTCTATACACAGTACATGTTTGAATTCTAGGAATTTGTACTATGACATATCTTTCTCGTCTTTAGAGTCCTCAAATGGGAACTTTCATGGGTGTCTATCTCCCCTGCCTTCAAAACATTTTGGGGGTCATCCTTTTTCTTCGCCTTACCTGGATAGTCGGCACGGCCGGGATTTTGGAATCTCTGGCTATTGTTGGCCTGTGCTGCTCATGTGTGAGTATTCAAAAATGTTTTTAAAGGTATTTTATGCTGAACTTGCTGTTTTTAACTTATTTTTACATAACATAAAATCAATATACCAGAATGCAGACTTTTCCACTACATAAAGTAATATTTCTCTTATATCAAGAGATTTTAAAGCAATCATATGCAAGATTATATATAAATTCATGTATATATGTGTTCTGTCAGTTGCCATAATGAAGGCTTCCCATTTCTACTTCTGTGTTTATCACATAATTCCCCCATCTGCAATGTGCACTCTCACACTTTTGCCGATATTACTCAATCCCGCGTCAGACAATGGATTACTTCAGATTAATCAGTGAAAGTACAAACAGAATCCTTGGCAGGGAATGATTTTCATCTCTTTCCTGAAGAAATGTTTCCTGACAAAAAATGGATTCACATTTCTTTGGCCTTTTGTTCTTCATTGTTTGTCCACTATAGCCCAGCAAAACAAAAGAGGAAAATTAATATAGCTTTAAAAAAGAAGTTGTATTAATACATTAAAAGAATTACAATGAAAATAATTACAAATGCAAAAATGTGAAGCAAAAGAATCTATCAGAACGTTTGAATAGATCTAATTTAAAGTCCCTTTTTGTCTAAAAGAATTTTTTTCTTTGCCTTAATCAACTTCCCACTTTGTATTTTTCTCCGTGCCAAATTACGTCAGATATTCCTGGTAGAGTGCAAGTCAGTTGTATATCTGCTTTGGATTTAAAAGGGAGCTAGTGGTAAAATTACCAGCTAATTGGTTTTTCTCCAGCTTGTCTGCCGTTTTAAACCGGATGGCCAACGAGAGCCGGAGGTTTATCTTGGCCGTGGATAGTCACGGCTTTTCTTCTGTTGCTCGTGCTCTAGTCCAACTCCTCTTTTTATTATTTATTTACTTTTGTTTTTATTTCTCAATGTCACCTTTCCATGTTCACCATCCTCTTCTTTTGTTATTGTTTAAATTAAGAGAGGATAAGCAAGGCAGAGAAGTTAAACTCCACGTCTGTTATCTTGTGACATGTCCTTCCTCTTATTGATAAACTATTATAAACTTATTTGTATCCAATCACCATTGGAAGTGATTTACAAAATAAACCTTTTAAGATTTGTTTTGACAGAATAATTTGTTGTTTCAGACCATGCTGACTGCCATATCCATGAGTGCTATTGCTACAAATGGTGTTGTGCCAGGTATGATTATAATCCTAAATTAATTATTAATGGCTTGACATGTTTTCCCATCTTTAACTTTGACTTTTTTGTCCATAGCTGGAGGCTCCTACTATATGATTTCCAGATCTCTTGGCCCTGAGTTTGGTGGAGCTGTAGGTCTCTGTTTCTATCTGGGTACAACATTTGCCGGCTCCATGTACATCTTGGGTACTATCGAGATTCTATTGGTGAGAAAATAACACTGTGTACTCTGTGTAGTACAAATTTTGGAACTCAATGGTGGTCTCCATTCCCCTGTTTAGACCTACATTGTGCCTAAGGCGGCCATCTTTATAGCAGAGAAAAAAGAGGATGAAGTTGATGCCCTACTCAATAACATGCGCGTCTATGGCACATGCTGCCTTACGCTGATGTCTATTGTTGTCTTTGTGGGGGTGAAATATGTCAACAAACTCGCCCTTGTTTTCCTGGCTTGTGTCATTCTCTCCATCCTTGCCATCTACGCCGGAGTTATCAAGACAATCTTCGAGCCACCCGACTTTCCGTGAGTAAATTATACACGAATACATGTATATTCTCAGTTGGGTTTGAGTCTGTAAATATACTTTACTCTCTCCTCTTTGTTGTTATAGTGTTTGCATGTTGGGAAATCGTACTCTGCAGAACCACAACTTTGATAAATGTTTCAAGATGGAAATTATCGATAATGTGACAACCACCACACAGCTGTGGAAGCTGTTCTGTGATGGACCTGAGTTAAATGCTACCTGCAATGAATATTTCTTAAATAACAATGTGACCCAGATTCAAGGCATCCCTGGACTTACTAGTAAAGTTATTTCAGGTTGGTTGACTCATTTGGGGCAGTCAATATTCTCTGCTATTTTACTTTTATTAACATTGTAGTGATTTAACAATCTATAGCTTCTCAATTGATTTATACTTCATGCATTGATCTGAAAGTCTTTGCATGGTCATGTAAAGGCTTTTCTTTCTGAATTTATTTTTTACTGCTTCTTTTCAGAAAATATGTGGTCAGTATATGGCCCTCTTGGCATGTTAGTTGAAAACAAGAAGTTGCAGTCTCAGGGAGCAAGTGATCCCACCCAAGACATCTATCTGCCCTATGTTGTCAATGATATTGCCTCTTTCTTTACATTGCTTGTTGGGATTTACTTTCCTTCTGTCACTGGTGAGTGGAGTTTCTTATTTAAAATTTTGTGGTCAGCATTTGGCTGGCTATGATCTTCATAAATCCATTTTTGTTGTTGTTATTTTTCAGGTATCATGGCAGGTTCGAATCGATCAGGTGATTTGCGGGATGCCCAAAAATCCATCCCAGTTGGAACCATCTTAGCTATATTTACCACCTCAATCATCTGTATCCTTTTATGTTTGACTGATATTGACATTCATAGTTTGACTGACTGTCAGTTCTGCTGATTTAAGCAAATACACTCAATTCTAATCCAACTTTAATGTTTTGTTGAGTCCCATTGACTTTACTTAAATAAACCGTAATATATACTCAATATTAATTCAACCAGGAAACTTTCTATAAATTATTTTAGACTATTTTGTTCTCCTTAACAATTGATATCAGATGTAACCTGTGTCGTGCTATTCGGCGCATGCATTGAGGGTGTTTTACTACGGGACAAGTAAGACTTAAAAAAACATAGCAATGTTCTGCAAACATTTCAAAATCATTTATTGGACCAACAAGTTCACATTTCGTATTTCTTTTTGTGTAGCACAGGATGTATTTTTATGAGAGGCAAAGCATTAATTATAATACAATTCATCTTTTTTGTAGATTTGGTGATTCTGTAAAAGGCAACCTGGTTATTGGAACACTATCTTGGCCTTCACCATGGGTCATCGTCATTGGTTCCTTCTTCTCCTGCTGTGGCGCTGGCCTGCAGAGTTTGACTGGGGCACCCCGCTTACTGCAAGCCATCGCACGAGATGGAATTGTACCTTTCCTACAGGTGAGACACACACAGACCCTTGCTAATAAAGCAAACAAACCCCTTTAATTAACATTTTTACATTGGCTATTCAGGTATTCGGACATGGAAAAGCTAACGGAGAACCTACCTGGGCTCTCCTACTTACCGGTGCAATCTGTGAGATTGGAATACTCATCGCCTCTCTTGATGCTGTGGCTCCAATCCTCTCAATGTGGGTTTTCATTTCCCTCTACCAGAGCATTGAAGAATTGGGTCATAAAATGGCAATCAAAAAGATGTGGAGCTTTTATTGTGTTATTTGACTATCTTGCAGGTTTTTTCTCATGTGTTACCTGTTTGTCAACTTGGCCTGCGCAGTTCAGACTTTACTACGAACACCAAATTGGAGACCACGATTCAAATACTACCACTGGTCAGTGATCTGTAATCTTGCATTTTATAGACAACAATATGGGATAGTTATGAAGTCCAGGGAAATCTGTCATGTGGTTCAACTATCTTACTTGTTACATTTATGGCCTATTTCTCTTCCATTCACTCTCAAACAAAAAAGCATCTCCATTAAGATTAATTCCACAACAAAGGTTGCACACAATACCACTCGGTAACCTTGCGTTCCGAGACTGTCATTATTTCACTCCCATTTAAGCCTCTCAGCTGTCCATTCTGAAATGGGTTTATTTGTTTCTCAACTAATGAGGCAAAAGCATGACACCTTTCTATAAATAGATGGATTTTGTAATTAGTGGTGGAGAAATGTTAATTGCTTTTTCATTGTAGGACTCTCTCCTTTCTGGGAATGAGTTTGTGCCTGGCTCTCATGTTCATTTCGTCTTGGTATTATGCCATATTTGCCATGGCCATCGCTGGCTGCATCTACAAATACATTGAATACAGAGGGTAAGTTTTTTTAAAATGTTTTTACTTTATCAGAAACCAAGAACATTATTTTCAGATAACTGCAGAATAAAAAAATAAATAAACAAACAACATAGCTGTTGGTAGGAAGAGTTAAATATTTGTTGGAGGTTATAGTCCGGAAAATATGGTATATAGTTTTTGGACTCGTGCATCATATGTCTTCATAGTAATTTATAACTGTGAAAGCATGCATTTTGTTTTATTTTAAAGACAACTCACAGAAACTCCCAGTTCAATATTATTATGTTTGTACTTTAACAGTGCAGAGAAGGAATGGGGTGACGGCATCCGTGGCCTGTCCCTAAATGCAGCCCGTTTTGCCCTCATTCGTCTCGAAGAAGCTCCCCCACACACCAAAAACTGGAGGTATGTAATTTTTGAGTTTGTCAGTCCAATCCTGTGCAAGACTTCCAGGCAGAATTCAGATGAGATTGGACTCAGCCTCTGTTTGTATAATCTCATTGTTCAATATTTTATTCACCATAGTGATAACCTTCATACATGCTGAAACTACCAATTGCACATATTCTTGGAATTCAAGAGAACATTCTGAATTTAAAGCAAGTTGCAGTGTACAATAGATGTTTTTCTGTTTAAATGAATTCAGGCCTCAATGTCTGGTGCTCCTCAACCTGGACTCCGATCAGGCAGTGAAGCATCCACGCCTGCTGTCTTTCACATCTCAGCTGAAAGCAGGAAAAGGCCTAACCATAGTGGGAAATGTATTGGAGGGAACCTTTCTCACTAAAGAGACAGAGGCAAAGAAAGCAGAGCAGGTATAATAAAGATTGTACATTCTACACTGTTTACCCTTTTGAAAATTCACTCCATCTTGTAATCCTCTACAGAACATCAAGTCTTCCATGACAGCAGAGCGGACGAAAGGTTTCTGCCACGTTGTCGTTTCTTCCAACCTCAGAGATGGCGTCTCCCATCTTATCCAATCGGCCGGCTTGGGAGGTATGAAGCATAACACAGTCCTGATGGCTTGGCCGGGAACTTGGAAGCAGTCCAATGACCCACAGTCGTGGAGGAATTTTACAGGTACAGGGACATGATGAAACTTATCAAATGGAGTTTAGGAAGAGGTTCACTTTCCTTTCATCCTGTGCTCATCTAGAAACGGTTCGAGAGACCACATCTGCTCACCTGGCTTTGCTTGTCGCTAAAAATGTGGACAGCTTCCCCACCAATCAAGAACGGCTGGGCGAGGGCACCATTGATGTGTGGTGGGTGGTTCACGATGGAGGCCTCTTGATGCTCTTGCCGTTCCTGCTGCGACAACATAAGGTAGTGCCTTTGTGAAATGACTCAAATATGCCGCAAATTACGACGTTTAATTGTACTTGAACATTGATTTTCTCCTCTTCCTTGAATACCTTCCCTCAGGTTTGGAGAAAGTGCAAGATGCGCATCTTCACTGTGGCCCAGATGGATGACAACAGTATCCAGATGAAAAAAGATCTCCAGACTTTTCTGTATCACCTGCGGCTGAATGCAGAGGTGGAAGTGGTGGAAATGGTAAAATAGGTTTGAGGGCTTGCCATGAATTACATTATTGGTTCTTCAAATTAAGTGTTTTTTTTCTTGTTTTTGGTAATGTGTCCAGAATGATAATGATATCTCAGCCTTCACCTATGAGAAGACTCTGGTGATGGAACAGAGATCTCAGATGTTGAAACAGATGCAGCTATCCAAGACAGAAAGGGAGCGAGAGGTAAGGTCCACTAATATTTAATCAAATTTACTTAATTGCCTTCATTGTGGTCTTTGACTAGTACTACTACTTTTTTTTAAAACATAAAATACACCCGATTGGTCGGATCAGCATGACAAAGAATTAAAAACACAACTTAGATCTCAAATTTATGTCCATTCTTAGCATCCGCGGCACTCATTAACGGTTGGCCCCTTCTGCTTTTTATCTGCAATCACGTTTCGGGGCAATGCCACACTACTCAGATTCAGAGTATCACTGACGAATCACGTAACTCAATCCGAAGGAAGAATCCAGGTCCTGCCGAAGGCGCAAGCCTCAGTCGGCAGGCCTCTCCAACGGAGGACACGCAAGAGGATGAGGTAGTCGTTTTTGTCCAACCCCAGTGTCCCTTCCAACTGTGGCCCCGGCTTTCACAAAGTGTGTGATCAGCCATACTGAGCTTTAATGACATCATATTATTATATAGTGTACTCAAGAGCTCTATGTTGCTTTGTGAATACCAACCCGTCACACCCCAAGACTGCAGCCCAAACCCCATAAAGCCTATTAAGCTTGTATTTATATCATCCCAAAATACCTCTGATGAAAAAATGGACAGTACTGTTACCTAAGCTGACCTATTTGTATTTATCTCAAATGCACTTTAAAAAATATTTTGTGCTCATTTATCAACTTGATTACCATTACCGACAATGTAAATGGAATTCTCATTGGTTTATTTTCCTCATAAACTGACAGCAATGTCCATTTTATCATAGTGTGGTTGTCCAATGAGAAATACTTAAGTCCCAGTGTTCGTGTTTTCAGGTTTATTCATCCAATTTACATAACTATTTATGGGGCTGTTTTAGTTTGTTTTGTAGTTTTTTACATACCTAATTTTAGTTTTTCTCATTGTAAAAGAGGGATATACAGAGTTGTCACCCCCAATTAGACCGCCTCCAATAATTGTGATGACTGTGGTGAACAACCCTTTTTAATCAATACCTTATGTAGTAAAAGAAAATTAATTGTGGAATTTTTGGAACTTCAGTCCCATTGTCTTGTGTTCTTGGTCTATGTTTCATGTGTTTTTTATTTATATTTTTTTTTACCCAGTGACGTCCTCTGTTTTTATCACTTAAATAGATTACTTTATTTTGCATAGGTTTCTTTCTTTATCATCCACTCTTCTCATCATTCATTCTCTTTCCCTCTTTTGTTCAGTATCCTCTCTCATTCTATTCTTTACTGTCTGACCTCCTCTTCTTCAACCTAATATACATAATATACATTTCTTCCCCCAATGTGTCACCCTCAGGCCCAGCTCATCCATGACAGAAACACGGCATCCCACACAGCCAGTAACGACAAGGCCGAAACTGGCCCGGAGCGAGTTCACATGACCTGGACCAAGGATAAACTTTTCACAGAGCGGAACCGCAACCGCGAATGCAACGCCAACGTGGCCATGCGAGACCTTTTCAACATGAAGCCGTAAGTAGGCTATTACTAACGCATGAATGTTTGAAATATGGTTAGCTGTTTATTGTAATAGTAGCACCCACCTTAGAGTCGTTTTTCCACAGAAAGTCCAAAAGCTTAGACCTTATTTGCTTGGAGCTAATTGTAATTAGTCCTGTCAGGTATTTGCACTTCTGCAAATTTTCAGGTCTTCTGCAGAAATTAAAATAGTCTTCAAAAAACAAATCAAGGTTGCATTTAACCTGTAGTTTTCATCACAAGCACTAGATGTCATGGTTTAATATTACTCACGGATAAGAAACTTGCATTTAATTGGATGTTTAATTTTTTTCCCCAGCAGTCAGCAGTGACATTTATTCATAGCTATTAAATACTACAAAAGTAGTGATTTGCAATATCAAGAGAATTAACAATACTACTTGCAGAATCACATTTTTCCCATTAATTCCTATTTATAACTACATAAAAGTAAATACAAGTATATACGTGTTTCATCCAGTTCTGGAAATTCAGCATACATTTAAGTGCATAATTGATTCGTATAAATAAATACAACATCACGAGAACAAGGCATGTGGTTGCTGCCAAACCAGTTAATGAGTGAAATAGGACAAGTTTGCATGGCTTGAACTCACGCATGAGGCGTGTAAAGAATTAGTGCACGGCGAGCCCACTCAAACTTGGTCTACTCTAACGTGGACTAACTCCTCGTCTCTTACTATGAAGACATCTCAATGCAGACGTGTGTCAAGCCTTGTGGGACAGTTTGAAGCTTTCATAGCTGACTTTAGATGCATTTAAAGCCTGTCTCTGTTCTGTCCCACTTTTCTCCTTCTAGAGAGTGGGGGAGCCTGTAAGTTCTATTCTATTCACCGTAATTTGCATGTGTGTTTGTGACACTGTCCACGCTTTCCTTCAACTTGTGTGTGTTTGTATTCCGTGCACGTGCATGAGAAGGCCTTGATTAATGTGTGACAAATTGTGTTTTCCATCTGCCATTGAATAGATAGAGCCAAACTGATTCAGTTGTTGATAGAAATGTCATACCTAAAAATATTTCTTATATTGGTACTGTTTCGGACACTTAAACGTGATATTTAAAAGGAAAAAAACTATGGAAAGCAGAATTGTGTCCTCATTTTCATGTCATTTGGTTTGGAAGTGTTTGTTTGTCAACAAACACATCAAAATTCAAATTACATTTGTTTTTGTGCTTGTTTTCTTTGGGCCGCCCACCACTAACATGCATTCAAGGCTAAATGTTGTCGCCAACACTTTTACTTATACATAAATATTCATTTGGTTAGCTTAACAAAAGTTTATATTTGCAATGTGGACTCATATTTCAAGGTCAGCAATCATTGCACATTTTTATAGAAATTGTAAACATTTGGAATATTCATGACCAAACTATAAGCAAAAAAAATAAATTGGAGTTAACATTAAAAAAAAATGGCCACCACTGTGAAGCTCTTGTATGTTTTCTTTATGTATTTCTACACAAATATACAGCTTTATTTATTATTATTTATATACAATGTTCAAATTAAATTGAATTATTTACTCTTATCTGACCAGGAACCAAACCAACGTCCGTCGCATGCACACGGCCATCAAACTGAATGAAGTGGTGGTCAACAAGTCCCAAGGAGCCCACCTGGTTCTCCTCAACATGCCCGGCCCACCAAAGAACCGAGGAGGAGATGAAAACTGTATCCTTATCTGCACCTTTTTTTCTATTTCAAAAGCTCCCCTTGCAAAAATCCAGGTTTTAATCCCATTTCTAATCAAAACTACACACTTTAACTCCCTTCTTCTCAGATATGGAATTCCTCGAAGTTTTGCTTGAGGGTTTGAACCGTGTCCTTCTTGTCCGAGGGGGTGGACGCGAAGTTATCACCATTTACTCTTAGAAGGGCCGATGCGAGAGAGAAAAAAAAACTCCCACACCGTTCTGCACATTGTCGCCTTCAATACCAGTCACCTGACATTTATTTTGAAGGGGAGGACGCTTCATGGAGTTTTATTGAGATGGGATGGCGGAATCGCGCGTTATGATGGTTATTCAGCAGGATCTCGGGGAAGGAGGAGACATTGTAGGCTGGCGAGAAAGCGAGGGAGCTCGGCGCGGCCCGTCTTTAGGCCGTAGCCCACCCGCGGGAGAAAACCAAAAAAATAGAGCATAGACACTTTATATTTTTCATTCACTCTTGACGAGGTCATTTTGTTTTATCGCCGTCTTTCCCTCGTGGTGATGTTCTCAACACTCATTGTCAGATGATGTGGAACTTTTCTCTGTTAGGCATAAACTGTGCCTCAGTAGAGCAAAGCATCATGGGTAGTTTTTTTGTGCTGCAAGTCTGTGAGTGTTGACTGTTGCTGGCTATTTATCATACACGCAAACATACTCATTTTGATGATTTAGTAATGGCCAAAATGTATTCACTTTATTGCGTTCATCATCTATATGTTGATACGATGACATCATCATTGGCCTTGACCGCATTTTAAAAATGGAGCACAAATGGCATTTTATATAAACTGACAGACTTTTGCACTAAACATAAAGTCATGTGTTTGCTACGTTATGACTCGGTCACGTCAATATGACACTGTTTGCTTTATATATATTCAAGCTTTGAGCACCAGAATTAATTAGATGAATTGTTAAAACAAATAGATGAGAATCAAAATCGATAGATAGGAAGAGAAAGTGCCAAAATGATCAAGAAACTCTTTTGGGAGGAAAAAAATATATGAGACCATGAAAAGAATGTTCAGGAAATATAACAGTTTCAACTTTTACACACAAAAAAACATTATTTTCAGCTTCACAGTTTCTTTATATTAGCAGTATTTTTCCAAGTGATGAAAGGTGTATTTTCCTTTGTCGGAAAATGTAAAATTTGTCAGTCCTGTGGTCGTTATCACAACATTTTGTGTTTCGTTCGATTACTGTCGTATGGTCCCGTGTAGTTTTTTTTTCTTACGTGAATTGAACCTATTTTACTTTGCGTGTCTGTTGATTTTTATCAAAAAGAGGCTGAAAGATGAAGTACACGACGTATCTACAGAAAGCTCTATTTTACAGTACAGCTCATTTTACTGTGTTCAATTCACCAGAAATTCTACCTTAAATAAACATTGTCTAGTCCTAAGAATCTAAAGTGATTAAAATAGACTCGTTTCAATACTGTTACTGATCTCAGTGGCACTAAAATGTAATCTGTCGTTTACCTTAATGAGGAAAATAGGTGGTCAAAAGAGTGGAACGGAGCAGTAGATGTGTTTCACATCTTAGTAAGTTGGGAGGTGACTGGAAAATGTTATCTACCTCAAAAGGGTCATGAAGACAGAGTAAAAAAGATGTGGAAACACATTGCGGTGTCACTATAGAGCAAAACATGTAAGAACAAGGAAAAAAAGGCCTCAGATACAGTGAGGTGAACAGCAGAAGTGTGTGCCTGTGTGTATGTGTGTGTTTTTGTGTATGTAAGAGGTGAAGACTGTTGGTGGTTCTGCTGTCGTCTTACACTCACTGCTTGTGGGCCTCATAGGTCAGGATGTCACTTTGTGGGAGCACGTAGAGATGGTAGCCCTGTAAATTATATTTGTGCCTCTTGAGTAACTATTAAAAGTGCTGAAATTAAGACCTTGTTGTCTGTGATTGTCATTTGCAGAGTGATTTTGATTGGAAAATAGGCTTTCAGATTGGGAACTCTTTTGTTGTGGAGGGGATGTTTTTTTCCAGGTTGTTTCAGTTAAGGTAACACAGTTCTGGCACTAGAGAGCAGCATTGAGTTTGAAGAATTTATAAGACAAATGAGGAAAGAATTTAGCACTTAGTACTCACAGAAACTGATAAACTGAAGTCATCTTAAAAGTTGAAATGATTTTTTTTCAGATATTGGAGAAAAATAGGGTTTAAAAGCACTAAAGTTGTATTTTTTATTCAGCACAGTGGGGAATTGTACAAATAAGTATCACATGAGTTTTTGTGCAAAAATGTATACTTGTATTAACAACAATCTACAACAACAATCTATCAATACAATGAAGAAAAAGGTTTGAAATGAATATACTAAGGAATTTCTTATTTTGCTATTTTAAACCAGGATTATAGGGAAACTTCAAGGCTGTCCTAATCTGATTACATCTGACTTTATTCTGAAAGGATATCACCAAGCGTTTCCTGTAAGCAAAGCCTACTTCACTTGCTGTTTAAAGCCGCACCATCTCAGCCTTCTACCTCGCACCGCCTCTGCAGGATCCTTTTAAGGACAAGAGGCGTTATTATATTCCGATTAGGACACATTTTACCACTTTTTCATTGTTTCTCCCTATTTGATCTATTTCAAGGTGACACAGGGGTAGCTGCTGCCTGCCGCAGTCCTCCAGCCGGACAGACGCACCTCACCCCGATATGGTGCGTGTCTATTCCGCCTTTGGACATCCATGACGATCGGACGTCTTTTCTTAGCATCTGGTTTATTTGCAGAGCGATACATTTCTGGGCATTTCTCAGTCATAGCCGGAGAGGCCATGCAGCACGCCGGGGGGTGCTTAACAGCAGGTGGATGGCCAACCTGACGCAAAGACGCTGTAAAAGCGACGCTCCTGGTTTACCAGGGGACATATTACAATCATGCTTCCAGGGGTAGGCGTGTTCGGAACCAGCCTGACCGCCAGGGTCATCATCCCTCTGCTGAAGAATGAGGGATTCGCAGTCAAGGCGCTTTGGGGTAGAACGCAAGAAGAGGCAGAAGAGCTGGCCAAGGAGATGGATGTCCCGTTTTACACCAACAGGATTGACGATGTGCTCTTGCATCAGGATGTGGATTTGGTTTGCATTAACCTGCCACCGCCTCTGACCAGGCAGATCGCTGTCAAAACCTTGGGTGAGTAGATGTGAGGGGTTGGGGGAGGATGCTGCTACTACTAGTATATACTGATGCTTCTGTAGTTGCGGGGGGATGGGGGGCGTGGAGGATGATGGGAAGGGGGTTGCGTGGTGGTACTGATGGTGGTGGTCGATTGACCTGACAGCCTTGCACCTTCAATCTGTGTGCATGACTAAAAAAGCTTGATTTATGTGTGGAAGCAAACATTCATTCAAAGGTTGAGGGTGTAGGGTACATGTGTCAAAGTGGTGGCCCTGGGGCCAAATCTGGGCCGCTGCATCATTTTTTGCGGCCCGGGAAAGTAAATCATGAGTGCCGACTTTCTGTTTTAGGATCAAATAAAATGAAGAGTATAGATGTATATATGAAATTTCCTTATTGTTTTCCCCTTTTAAATATATAATTATATTTTTTATCATTTTTTCTGTTTTATATTTATTAAAAAAATATATAAATATTATAACTAAAATGGTCCGGCCCAAATAAAATCTACGTAAAGCAGCCCGCGAACCAACTCGAGTATGACACCTTTGGTGTAGGGGGTGCTGGAGCTCATCCCAGCTAATACGATGGACACCCGGAATCAGTAACCAGTCAATCGCAGGCCACAAGGAGATGAACTTGAAATTAGAAAAGTGGTTATAATCATAATACATAATGGTTATTATGCTTGTGACTTGCCTTTTTGTTGTTGTTGCTTTAAACTATTTATTCACTCTTTTCTCCTGCTGCTGTGTGTATGCACGTGGTTGTGTGTGAGTGTGATGCCAGAACGATCAGCCTGTCATGTGAAGGGCACTCATGTAATAGATCTTGTGACTGCAGCCAATGTGTAAATTAGCCAGCTCTTTTAAATCAGATGACTGCTTTCGGATAGGACACGAATGCATTCTAGCATGTGATTTTCATATCAACTTCAGGTCTACTAATTCGTAAATCCAATTTAGGTCAGTGGGAGCACGAGAGTGTCACAAGTTTGTCAGTAAACGTCATTGGCACTTTTCGGCATTCCGACATTCATAGTCTTGTTTACTTTTGTTAAACACGGTTGGAGTGCCAACACAAGCGACAGGACAGTAGTATCCCATTGCTTTTCTTATGTCAATATCTAAAGTGTATTAAAACAGAGACTGGCTAGACTAACATCTGCACATGCCAACAAATGGATTTATTGAGTGTCTTTATAGGGTTCCTGAGTAACGTTTTGTTGATGTGGCTGTTGCAAAAGCTTGCTAATCATGAGCCAGATTACCAGTCTGGTACCAGTGAACTTGAGTGAAACAACAACATGCTTTTTAGTTGCTTGTCAACGGCCATTCTTTGCCACTCCTTCCTCTGTGCTCATTTCCTCGCTGTTTTTTGTCTTCCTTCCCAGCCGTCTCTCTCCTTCTCAGCTTCCATCCCACCTCCAGGCATGTCTATATTCAATTAGACTTGGGTTTTACAGCATTTTTTAACCTAGTCTATAAATAGTAGACATTTTACACAGGGAATATAGATAGTAGTATTGAGATACAGCATTGGTAGTACTTTTTAAATACTCCTCCCCATACCAGACATTCATTTATGGATGTCACCTTGTTTTCTGTAAAAATAATGACCTCACTCAAAGTCTTGCCAAAAAAAGGAGTTGGATTGTTTTAACAGGGTCGTTTTCCACTTGATGACATTTCCCCCGTAGACGATAGCAACATACTCGTAACGGAAGTGACGCTATTGTAAGAAGGAAGACTAACTTCCTGTAGCGTGTATGATTGTGATCTCCATGTGGCTGATGCAAGTGTGTGATATAATTCCTGTGACATAGGAATTTGAACTTTGTAGAGACTTTCCCCTCTAATCTGCTTGTTAATGGAGACCAAGTGGAAATAAAAAAAGATATCAGTATACAATAATGCCTATCATAAATGTTTATTTATGAGTGGAGACCAGAAAAGGCCTACATAGTACTATTACTATTAAATTATGAATACAAATTGTAGGTATAAAGCCAGAATTTGAGTAACAAGTAGCAGAAATCAGAGAAGTAACCAAAAGACCAACTTGTTCCACATGTCATTCAGGTTTTTCCAGGCTGGCCTTGTCGTTTTCGACAAACAGGTCGATCTTGTTAAACAACATCTCTCTTTCCTTGGGATTTTTTTTCAGTTCCCTCCTTGGGATTGTGACATTCCTGGGGCGCCTGATGTCACTTAAGCTTTCTGGCTGTCTTCCAAGGCTGAGAAAGACACTATTTATGCCCTCTAAAAAGATTGACTTAAGAATAAATAGCCTTCCCCACTCCATGTAAGTAGGACTCATATTTGCAGCATAAATATCCTTTCAGAAGTATTTGTACCTGTCAGGTAAACCCATATTGATCAATGAAATGTTAAGGAAACTCACTCCTAATGTCATGAATCTGTAAAGGCTAAAACAAGATTTAAAGACTATCAGTATTCTAGAATGGAATGTGCTATCACAAGTCAGAACGTTTGGTCTTGATCGCAGGTCATTCAACAAGATAATGACCTAAAACACAGCTAAAAATAGCACAAATTAGGTAGATAATTCAGCTCTTATGTCAGAGCAAAACCTTTTAACTGTCTATAATTGGCCTGCTATGAACCCTGATCTAAATCCAATTGAACATCTGTAGAAGGAGCTGGAGGAATTGTGAAAACCTCTAAAAACTGGACCACAATGTCAGTTTTTTTTTATTTTTACATAGCGTTTTTAGCCAAAATAATAAGATAAATCCAGATAAGAGATTGACTGCATTTTGTTTTTAGAATTGCAAAAAAATAATACAACTATGAGTAGTCAATGAAACCTTAAATAAACTTAATTCCATGTGTAGTAGTCCAACTTGGATTAACATTTGTTACTTTCCCACTGCAGCTTTGTGACGTTAGTGTAAAATCCCTATGTTGTTACAAAATGTACATTATTGTGTAAAAAATTTAATCTTGCAATAATATGAGGTCTTATTTTGATATTCTGGAAAAGTTGGAAACTACTCACTCAACCTGACACAAGACTAAAACATGATAATGACTGTGCTTGTACGTCAGGGGCAGAATAGAAAAAGAGCACTTCCCCTGACCTTTGTAAAAGAAATACACATGATTCATACCATCGTCATCTGTTAATAACATCACCAAAATTCTCTTTAATGGAGTCACAAGTTTCCTATTTTGACAATTAATAGTATATATTGCCTAGGGACATTACTTAAAGTACTTTTTGCAGTGTAGGCTGTAGTTGTTTTTGATTTTTTTGCCATTGTTTATTGTATATTTGCCATATAGAAGACTTAACCTCCATTCATTGGTCATTTTTTATTGAGGATTTTGTTTCAACCTAGTCAAGAGACCCCTATGCATTTCTCACTGGCTCGTGTTCATGTTTTCCAAACCGCCCATTTACATGATAATGACTGCTCTGGGAGTATGTGGGTGAAAAAAAAACACTAAATGCAGAGAAAATGATGATGGAGCGACAACAAGGAGCATAGAGGAGAAAGCTTAGGCTTCCTGTGAAATTGCTTTTGTCTGTTGGATGAATGGCCGAGTAGGGGATGCTCTTTCAGGCATGCTGACAAGTGAGCTTTCTCGTATTAAGTAGAAAAGCTCCTAAACACAACCCACTCGGAGTCCTGCATGGTGGTGAACTTGAGTCTGTTTTTTTGGGGGTGGGAGTTGAAGACGAGGCTAAAAGAGAAGTTTTAGTGTAGCATAGTATGTAGTAAAGCTTCGTATTCATAACAGGAAATGATATCTGGTCCTGTATCATTTCCTGTTACATGCACAGTTGGGCAAATTTTTATGAAACATTTTTATTCCGACAACTTGACTGTTAAAACTTGAGAAAAAGGAGAAACAGATCAATTCCTCTGGGTAATATTTATCTATTTCCGTTCTTTCTAGGCATGACTCAAGTTTTGGTGTGGTTCTGTCTGGCTGTGAATATATTCTTTATTCTGAGCTATTATGTCATTTAAAAATTATTGGTATAGGTTCAGTTTGTGTAATAGTACTGAAGTACTGTAATTTATTAATTAACTTTATTTGTTAATTTGGTGATTGGCATTTTCAAAGGTTCCCACAGTATTTTGGCTGCTATTTAAATCATTAATTGAGAGTAAATATTGTTCAAAATAGTGTTTTCTCTTCCCTATAATAATCTTGGATATGCATAATATACTACAGATTTACAGTAGTCGTTTCTAAGAATGAGCCATAGTTCCTTGTCACTGGTTGACAGAAATGGGTGTCGGGGGGTTTCATCACCATGACAACAGTCCAGATTGTACCGAGCAGCAATGTGTACTCCTCTTTTTCCCAAGTGCATCTGTCTCAGACAAATTTGAGCCTAAAACTGAGCTATTTGGTGACAATGTCACACACTTGCCCAAGGATGTTCGTGGTTATGAGTTAACTCTTATTACTCGTGTGTGCTTGTCGTCTTTAATTACCATAACAGATTAGATTTTCTATTCATTGTCACATCAGTCTTGGTCCTTCAGGATGATTTCATGTTCATTTAGTTTCATTTATTTTTTTACTTATGAGCTTCATGGCCCATAAAGAAACTCAACTGGTTTACTTGTGGTTTTGACCACAATTTTATTATGGTTGTCCAAATGGGAAAATATTGGTTTCAGTAGTGTTGAACATTATATTTGACTTCAAAAACCTGACACTGGTCCTCACTGGAATTCTTAAATCAAAGTGTGTAAGCCAATTTTCCGATTTATTGCAAGCCTAACGATAGCAGTCACATTTTTGCTATTAAAAGCCCGGAACAATGGATTTGTTGCTTCCCCCGATAATCCTCTGGTCGTAAAGTCGAGTCATTAAATTGACGGTTATTCTTGTCTGCTTGACTCATTCAATCCATTCGCAGCAATTTCTGACCTCATTCATGTCATTGGAATATGTTAGACTTGCTGTACTGGGCTGTGTGGATTGATCATTCCATGGCACTGTCTATGGTGCTGAATCAGCGGATGGAATTGTCGATGCACAATTTTTCCCCTCGTGACTACTTTTTGTGCATCATGACCAAGTCATCAACAACAATACAGGGAATTTTATTCTAATATACGTCAGTAAGGATCTAATTTTGAATATTTTTAAACATATCAGGCTTAATGTTGACCACTGACATCATTGATGGTCTCAATTGGACTCAATAGTACTTTGATTTTCTATTAATGCTTGATGAATTAATATTTTCATGACCAATACTTTAAATCCAAATGAATGAAACTGCACATCAGTCTTGAGACCCTCACAAAAACCACACAAACTGTCCATAATCCATTTGTAAGTAGAAAATGCGTTGTTGTGGTTTCATTTTTACTATATGTCGGAGACTGTTAGCGCATGTGTGCTGATTAGAATGCAGTGCAATATGTTCATGCCTGTGTGAGAGTGATTAGGAAGGAGAACTTGCAGTGCACCAGTTAATTAAACCCCAGGCGACCCCGCCACTGATGGAAGTTTGAGCCTGATAACACACTTTAGTTGATCTGTGCCAAGCAGATCATTCACTTTTCCCCATTTGTCATCACTATTTAACACGGCCCTGGGCCTGTTATTGTTTACCCTGTGTCCAACAGCTAATTGCCTACCAACAAACCACCTTCCCAAAAGGTGCTTAAATAGTACTAGTATAGTCTTTAATTTATTTTCTAAAATTTGGAGATCAACTGCATAAGAAGGGAGTATTTTGGCAGTTAAGATTGGATCAACACAATGTAAGTTAATGGTGTAATTTACAATAAGTGATTTCTATTGTGGTTTTAGTGCACCCATTAGGTATGGAATAAAAGCTTTGGTCACTAGTCAACTCTCCATCATCTTTCAGTTAATGGTAGCACTTTTAGGAATGCTAATCAAGCAAATGAAGGGCATTAGCTGAAAGGGAAAGATGGCTGAGTGAGAATAATGACTGCCATCATTCATACTTATTTTGCTACGATGTGTAATTGGAGATGGAGCTTCAGATAGATGTTAGATAGAGACCCACATTTTTCAACCACATTATCTGGTTTTGTCAGGTTAGTTTAGTGGTGCTTGTCAATTTGTTATTGAGTATATTAATATGTAATATTTGATTTGCCTTTATATTTTACATATGCTTAAGTGGATATGCAGAAAAACCATTGTTACATTTATTTTGTGAAGAAATGGAGAAAAGCGTTGCATTTATTGTTGTGGTTTTGGTGGAAAATAGTCAAACAAAAATTGGGGTTTGCACTTTTTCATGGATTACCGTGTTGAGAAATAAATTAAAGTAATTTGACCAGATAGAAAATAGCTGACGCATTCCCAAAAAAATGACATTGTTGTTTAAAAATTTGGGATGAGAATGTCCAGGGTTGAATTCTTGGGTGTGACTTAATACTAAGTCTCTTGTTTTGGTATTTCTCGTATAACACTGAGAATAGAATTAAGGTCATATTTGAAAATACATATACCAGCACAGTAAGTTATCTTACTACAGAGTGTATTAGTACAATAGATTTAATATGGATATCAAGGGTATTAAATTACTGGTCAAACAGCTTCCATTTGCGGGAGTACCAGGAATTTTACGGTTATGCAGGAATGCAAAAACACTCCACCCAGACTTGCTCTTCTTGGCATGCCAGATTTTCCTACACCACATGGCAAATAACTATTATCCCAACAATAATTCTCTCCTGATACCCCATGTGGTCATTTTCTCCCTTCCATGTCAATTTATATCCACGCCCCATGAATCGACTCAAGAAGACGGTTGTTCAATGCCGTTAACAATGGATAATGAGTGATGACTCTGATTTATGACAATCTCTTCCTGCCCTGCCTGCACACTAACCTCTTCCAACCCATTCAAACTCAACAATAGGCAAGTGTGTAATGGCCTGAGGTATTCTTGTACAATATCACCTCTGCCCTGGATGTGGATTTGTGAATATAAGTGTGGAGGAGGATTCATTGGAGCTGTGCATAGAGAAGCAGGTGCCTTGGATGGAAGCCAGCTGAAAGAAGGCATTGACTGCAGACTCAGCCATTCCTTGGAATGACGCAGCTGCTGCCTTTTTTAACATAAATTCAGCAGTTTCCCTTGAAACAAGCACCGTATTTCCCGCACTATAATGCGCCCCAGAGTACGCCCACTCAATGAAAGACCAATATTAAAATTAGTTTTATATATAAGGGGCTTCAGATTATAAAATGCAGTAGTAGTAGTAGTACAGGATTGTGTTAAACATCCACTAAATTGACCTGAAGAAGGGAATGTCATACAATGATTAACCAATATTGATCCATAGATAAGGCACATTGCAAAAATACTTCAAGAAAATACTTATACTCTTACATAATGAAGCCTAAGCAACTGTATCGGTGCATTTTTATTCAGGAAAACCTCATTTTTTTGTATTCATGTATTCATATCATTCTAATAGTCATACTTGAGCTAACATTAGTCCATAATTTTTAATCTATATGCCAGGTGTTTGTTCAGCCATTCAAGTCTCCATGTTACGCATACTTTATGTCCTGTCTCTAAATTATTGATGTTGAGAGACCAAGCTGCAGAGCTTTTTTTCTGCTCCATTACGACTCTACTACAGCACCACTCTGTCTCTTAGTTGAGGTTGTCACATGAATACCATTTTGATTCATGTCATCTAAAACTGACTTTGTTTCAACAGATTTCAAAGCCAGCAAATCCCTCAATAAGTGATTTCTCTAAATCTCTACTTTTTCATGGCATTGTTCCGCTTTGAATAACACACAAATCTCTGTTTTGATGTAACAACTAAAAATGCTTGTAGCAGAATAGGTAGAGGAGTACCCAAATGAATGAATGCATCTTTGTGTGCCTTGTTGAGCAACAGAAAGAGATAAAACATACAGTTGTGAGTGCATTTTGTGTCTGTGAGGGTTGAGTGGTGTTTGGAATGGACGGTGGCTCAGTTTCTCACTCTGGATTTCTCAGATCTGGGTCAAAGGGATTAGTTTCCATGCTTGGAGAATTGCTCCTAATGACGGATTACTATAGGAAGTTTCACTTTCACAACTACTGCGCTGCCCAATCCATCCAACCAAGATTCATCCAATACACTTGATAAGGCTTAAAAGAAATAGCCATGTATTTGAACTCATTCTATAGTACAGTAGGGAAGTACACAGAAATAAATGTACAGAAGAAGAAAAAAAACAGTATACATTTTATAGTCTCTTACAACTATGAAAGAAGAAAAAATGTATATCTCTATGGAAAGTTTGCAGAAATTGCTTTATTTTTAGTCCATATTTTCTCATCCATTCACAAAGTTGCATTAAAATCACTTACTCTAAATATTGATAGTTATTCCTTAACCTTACTGGCAAACAACAGGAAAATAAAAGACCCTCTTACTAAAGTTAATCGGTATAATTCTTAGGTTATTGGCAAATCCTTACTTTAGTACTAAACCATTTTAATCCTGACCTGTTTACTGGTATTGTATTGATTTTTTTTTAAGATAGAAAGTTTCCCTGTGAAAGCAGTGTTAAATTTCAGGCTACATTAACACAGAACTCCTTTTCCCCCCCCAAGGTATTGGAAAAAACGTCATTTGTGACAGAACAGCCACACCTTTGGATGCTTTCCGGATGATGTCCGCAGCTCAGTATTACCCCAAGTTGCTGAGCATCATGGGAAATGTCTTACGCTTCTTACCGGCCTTTGTTCGAATGAAGGAGCTTTTGGAGGAAGGTTATGTGGGGGAACTTTTGGTTTGTGAGGCGCAGGTAAGGTTACAATTTGTTTATTATGCGAGATTGAGATCAGATCGGCAATATTATCATTTAGAATGGTTAACTATGTGTAAATTCTGTTTTTTTAAGGTCCACAGTGGAAGTTTACTTGGGAAAAAATATAACTGGAGCTGCGATGACCTGATGGGAGGCGGGGGTTTACACTCAGTTGGCAGTTACATCATCGACCTGCTCACGTTTCTGACAGGCCAACGTGCCGCTAAAGTCCACGGCTTCCTCAAGACTTTTGTCAAACAGACCGATCACATCCAAGGGATCCGTCAGATCACCAGCGATGACTTCTGCACGTTCCAGATGGTTCTGGAAGGAGGAGCCTGCTGCACCGTCACCCTCAACTTCAATGTCCCCGGAGAATTTCGTCAGGAGGTCATCATCGTCGGGACAGTCGGGAGGTTATCCGTCTCCGGGACGGACTTGTACGGGCAGAAAAACGACGTTGGTGGAGGAACTGAGCTTCTTTTAAAGGACACAACGCCTCTCGAAAAGGCTTCTTTACCAGAAAAGGCCTTTAGCGATATCCCTTCTCCGTATCTGACCGGAATGATCCGGATGATCCAGGCAGTTCGGCAAGCCTTTCAGGAACAGGACGATCGGCGGACATGGGACGGGCGACCTCTCACCATGGCCGCCACCTTCGAGGATTGCCTTTACGCTCTCTGTGTGGTGGATACGATCAAAAAATCCAACCAATGTGGAGAATGGCAGAACATTGCAGTCATGACGGAAGAACCAGAGGTCAGCCCGGCTTATTTGATCAGCGAGGCTATGCGGAGAAGTCGAATGTCTCTCTACTGTTAGAGGAGACGTCCTCAAAAGTATAATTGGTGCTGTCCAATCTGTATTGTTGGCACCTGATGGGTCAACTTCAATCATAGTGTTTTCTGCTTCAGCAGGAGAGCAAAAACAGTTCATTCGTCATCAAATATTTATATGAAAGCTTTGCTTTTTGCCCTTCCGAAGGCCTTTCCTTTTCCAGATCGGAATGCAACTACTCCTACTGGTTTTTCCAAAGAGGTTTTACACCTCCTGCCTCCAGATTTGGTCGGAAAGACAACCCCACACTGTGTGTTTAAGCGAGACCAACCCAGGAAGGACAATGGAATCGTGCTGCTGTCAACTTGCTCTGATAGGATCTAATTTATAGGTTCACCAAGTGAATGTTAACGAAAATAAGATTGTGTTTCAGGCAGTTTCTGCCATTGTTACGCAAATCAAATGTTGGACTGATTTGTTTTCGAATGGGAAAACTGCTTTAACCTCTTTTAAATATTCTTTTTAGGTTCTTTTAAGGAGGGTTTCACAACAGGATCTTTGTGAAAACTCTGGGTTTTGTGCAACTGTTGAGAGGTTTCTTTTTTTTTCTACTGAAATTATGGTTTACATTTGAAAGGAAAAAACTTTCACTTCAGAGTGGTTGAATTCTGCTAAAAGTATGCAGCATGGGTTAAATAATTATATCGTAAATGTAATGCCTATTTAATACATGCAAGGTTTTTATAGTTGGTCAGAATGGGTATATTCAATTTAAAAAAAAGACACAATGGCACACTGTAGCAGCAATATTGACTTTATTATGATGTAAACATTCATCAAATTATTCTTCTCATCAAAATTCAATCATGAAAATGTCACTAAATGGCAATTTATAAGGCATACATTTTTGCTGTTGCAATAAGGAATTTATTTCAAATTCCCTCTGATATAAAACGGTTGATACTGTTTATTCAATTTAAAGTTTTACTCATTTTTTACCCATTTTAAATATTAAGATGATCTCAGTCATTTATTTCTAGACATTATTTGTGTGCGGTAAGTAATTACGCAAACTAAAAGACATTTTGATTACAGAAAAATATTAATACTGTTTTTTTTTTTCTTTTACCTGTGTACCAAACGCAGTACTATGAGTTGCAATTTTCTGGAGAACACTGAACTGTACTATTCTTACTTTAAGAAACAAAAATCACTTCCTGGAAGTCTTTTAGCTTTTACAGAAGTCAAAAAGTGAACCATTTATCACAATTGACATGACTTGTATCCAAAATTAACCAAAACATCATCCTTGAGCCACATACTTAACATGCTACTATTTTTTACATATACATCTCTATTCTGATGTATTTCCAGTTGTCTTAGAACAATATTATTACTATGTTAAAACTACTGAAAGTGTACATATAGTTGTATTCTCAAAGGAACATAGTTTGTTTAAACAAGAACAACTGTATGTATTTTATTTGTCCAAAAATAATGGAATATTCTTATCGTGAGTATTGCCAGGTATTTATTATTTGTTTGCTGTATGATGCTTAAACTCAATGGACTGACATACAGTGGACAAGATGTGGGACAATATAAGCTGGGCCATATAGTTCCCGTCTATAAAATAGAAATGTTTGAAATACTTTGGTGTTCAAAGTGTGTTTATTCAGACAAATTGTAGCACAGTAAATGTGTTGAGCTCGGGTTCGACTCGTTAATTGGCAAGACAAACAACCTCTAAAGAAATTATTCTTTTGTGGCAAGGACTGTTACCTAGCAACAAGAAGCAATGTGGCTTGACTTCCCTCCTCTTACACACATAGTAACCGTACCCTCATACAGTAACCAAGGTAACACATGCGACTTTGACAAGTATTTTACTAGTGTGCAAAAGTTGAATACCTCCTGTATAATATTATCATTATAGAACAACACATTTCTATTTGGCTATCATTATTACAGTGGCATTATGGTTTGAAATGTCCTAAAAACTACATATTTCCATATGTTTTTAAATGAAAGTAGATATATATACAGTGTAACAATTATATTCAATGGGAAGGATGGCTCACAAAATGTGATGGACTCTGGTTACCTCTAGTGGCTCTCTGATTTATTGCATTACACCCTGCATATACTACAGTCGAATAAAGTTTAATATGCAATCATAAACAGTTATGAACATGGTATAAAATGCTTTAATTTTTAGTATAAAATTCACATTGCCTATGTTTAAATATAGGGTTAATAGTTAAGTTTGATTCATAAGATCTCACTGTATTTGCTTGTTTAACTTTGTTGAAAAGAGTGACAATAATTTCTTATTTAATGTGGGTGTACTTTATATTAATTTAGGAAAAAGCAAATATTTCAGTTTCATAAATTTTTCTCACGGTGGATAAGTGTTTAGCACGTCCGCCTCACAGTTCTTGTGTCAATGGTTCAATTCCATTTGTCGAGTTGGGTTGTTCTCCCCATACTTGTGTGGGTTTTCTCTGGGTTTCCTCCTACAACCTAAAAACACACACATACATTTAAAAAAATAATGTTTACCTGCTGGAGTGTACACTATATGAAGAGGAAAGAATGAAATATATTTTTAGTTGTGGTATTCCGTGTATTTATAGCATTCATAGACCTCAGAGCTTCTCTAAAGAAAGTGAGGTTGGATCCCATGATCCTCACACCCTGTGACTTCCTGTGACTCCCAAGCATTTTACAGAATGATCCCACCCTGATCACTTCTGCATTTGTCTTGACTTTAGTTCTGATTCCACTCTTTGAATGCTGTCCATCTACTTATGCTTATGATGATGGTTATTTTGTTTACGGATGTTTACCCATAGAGAACTCCTTACCAAGACTCAAGCAGGATCTCAGCAGTAGTTCTCCCCGCTGTCCATCCATCCAAGGAAGATGGCAGACCCGGCGGAGTGCAGTATCAAAGTGGTGTGCCGTTTTAGGCCGCTGAACAAGTCCGAAGTCGCCCGTGGAGACAAATACATCCCCAAGTTTCAAGGCGAGGACTGCGTGCATATGGCGGTGAGTAGAAGAAAAGCAAAATTGTACTTTGAATATTTTTTGTTTTTCTAGTACAATTTATGGAGAGCCGAAAAAACTGCATTAAGAAAGTAGATTCATACGATTCATTTTGACAGACAATGTCAATTGACAGTTTCTTATATGTTGCTATATTAGAATATTTTGATGGTTTAGAGACCACTGGGATGGGATTATGCATGAAAAAAGGAGTACAAATTAAGTATATGAATAAAGTTAAATTGATGCCAATATTAAAAAAACATTGTAACTGGATGAATTGTATTGTTTTATCTAATAATGTGTTCAAATAGTTGGTAGTTATGTCACCAATTGTCATACATATCTTGAAATTAGTTTGTGTTTATAGGCCCGATGAGTATTTTCCACTGTGTGTTTTGGGCTCATTTAGGATTTATTGATCAAATATATTTACAAAAGAAGCAATATCATTCGAGTTTACCATTTGAATGTGTAATGAAGCCAAATCTCTAAAAATATATACATATATAAATGAATAATATTTTTTTAAATATTTTTTTTCCCCCAGGGCAAACCCTACTACTTTGACCGTGTATTCCAGTCCAACACTACTCAGGTGCAATTTTACAATGCTGTGGCCCAGAAGATTGTCAAAGGTAAGCTGAAAATCACTCCTAGTTTTTATGTGGATACAGAAAACTCAAGCATTCACACTAAGAACAGTTTTTCTTGTCTTTCTTTTTTTTTTAATGTAGATGTCCTCGGGGGCTACAATGGTACAATATTTGCCTATGGACAAACGTCCTCTGGTAAAACGCACACAATGGAGGTACAGTAATATTATAATACTATGACTTGCCAATAATTTCTACAGAACTGTATGGTGCCTTTAATGTAGGTCTATTTCCTTTTTTCTGCTAAAGGGAAATCTCCATGATGGCGACATGATGGGAATTATTCCCAGGATTGTTGGGGATATTTTTAATTATATTTATTCAATGGATGAGAACCTGGAGTTCCACATTAAAGTAGGTTATTCATATGATTAATAATCAAATATATATATATATAAATTATCTAATCTAATATAGTCTTGATTTTTTTTCAGGTGTCTTATTTTGAAATATACCTGGACAAAATCAAAGACTTGCTGGATGGTAATATTGAGGCTATATATGTATATTTTTCTATATATGTATATACATACATATAGATATACACATACATATAGATATACACATATACATATAGATATACACATATACATATAGATATACACATATTCATATAGATATACACATATACATATAGATATAGTTCAACCGTGATAATTGGCATGATTGATAAACAAAATTTCTATTTCTTTTTCCTATTTTACAGTAACTAAGACCAATCTTTCAGTCCATGAGGACAAAAACCGGGTGCCCTATGTAAAGGTAAAATGTTTTCATCATGTATCACTGACTTAAGACAAAGTGTCATTTCTTACATGTAAATGATGGGCCATCTACTCATATTTTTTTATGAAATACATTATATACAATATAATAAAAATAACATAAAGGCAACCATTTCCACATCCAATTGCTATTCCCTCTGTAAACAGCATTTATCAAATCAGGTCAAGCACTTAATCTGAACATGCTAATCAACATAAATAATGTACATTACTAATTCATTTGTCATTTTAGTTAGGTAAAATTTCCAACCCTTTTTACTTCACGTTCCCCTTGACAAGCATCACTCAGACACAATATGATTGGTCACAGTTTCTAGTACTAATAAATGCTTCTCTGTCAAGGCTGCCTGCAAAAGGGGGCTCATTAACACGCTTCCCTGTGCCTTGTGATGCGTATGTGTCCCTAGGGGTGTACCGAACACTTTGTGTGCAGTCCCGATGAAGTCATGGACGCCATTGATGAAGGCAAAAACAACAGAAGCGTGGCTGTCACAAGTGAGTTTGTGCGGTCTTTTTTTGCCTCTCATGGGTTCAACCTCACCCGAGTCTCCTGACCGACCCCCCCTGCTTGGCAATAAGGCCTCTCAGTGCACAAGTGCAATAAAAAAAGTCTTCACTCTGCATGGAGGAGAAATATTTCAAGTCATGTGTTAAATTTAATTATGGGCGCTTGACTAAAAAGTGTAAAAATTGCCAGCTTTAATTATATTTGCACCTATATGGATAATTTGATCTCAAATTAAACTAATATGCTTGTTTTGGCTGGTGTGTAGAGTTCATGCTACTAAAAATTAGGAAAATTATGATGGCATATATAGATTAAGACAGGGGTGTCCACACTGTGGCCCTTGGGCCAACTTTGGCCCGCAACTCTGCTTGTATTGCCCGAAAGTTGATGAACATATCATTGAACAAGGTTTGGACACTGCTATGTAAGCAGATATGAGAAGAAAAGTTTTGGTAAGTCTGCCATGTGCTATTATGGTTGATTAAGTCAATAAAATTGCATGTTTTTGTCTGCTTTTGTGTTTTTCCCAGACATGAACGAGCACAGTTCCAGAAGTCACAGCATTTTCCAAATCAATATCAAGCAGGAGCACACTCAAACAGAGCAGAAAATGATCAGCAAACTCTATCTCGTCGATCTGGCCGGGAGTGAAAAAGTACTACGATCTCTTTTTGCATAATGATTATACTTTCATTCTCATACAGGATATTAGCAGTGTCAAATAAACATTATAATGTTTTTTTCTCTCCAAGGTGGGTAAAACAGGAGCAGAAGGTACTGTGCTGGATGAAGCCAAGATGATCAACAAGTCCCTTTCTTCACTTGGAAATGTTATTTCAGCACTTGCTGAAGGCTCGGTAAGTAAAACTCAACATTTTTTGCCATTTTTGAGCAGCAATATTTCTTCATATTGCTTTCATTTGAATTGTAATTGCCTGTGTTAGTCGTACGTGCCATACAGAGACAGTAAAATGACCAGGATCCTGCAAGACTCTCTAGGAGGCAACTGTCGGACCACCATGGTTATCTGCTGCTCCCCTTCTTCTTTTAATGACGCTGAGACTCGATCTACACTCCTCTTTGGACAAAGGTACATCTCAGAATCAGAATTATTGGCATTTACAAGAATCACAACAAAATAGAACAGTATCTCACTCAATTCTGTCCTAAAATAAGCCTTATTTGTCGACCATTTTCTCCAAAACCAGGGCCAAGACCATTAAAAATACAGTAACTCTAAATGTGGAGCTTACAGCGGAGCAGTGGAAGAGCAAGTACGAAAAAGAGAAGGAGAGGAACAAGGTCCTGAGAACCAGCGTCACCTGGCTGGAAACTGAAATCAACCGCTGGAGGAAAGGTGATAACTTTATTTTAATTCAATGACTCTAGAACATAAGGAATAGGAATATCTTGGTAAAATCACTTATGTCTGTGGCATATTAGGAGAAACTGTGCCAGTGGGGGAACAATTTGACAAGGAAAAGGCTAAAGAAGAAGCCAAAATGGCAGAAGTTCTTCCCAATGACAAGATTGAAGCCTTACCTGCACAAATCAGCCTTCCTGGCGTCAAACTTACGCCAGCTGAGACGGGACACTACGAGGCCGAGATGGCGAAACTCTACAAGGAGATGGATGACAAGGTAATGCATTTAATCACAATGGTTGGACAGTTGGACATCAGTAGGGACGGTCAAATATAAGTGAAACTCCACTAGAATGTGTTTTCACTTCAGCTCGTATTATAGTGGTGATCATCAGTTTTAAGTTCCAAAAATACAAGACATTATTTATGACCTGATTGGGTTAATGTCGCAGAATTATTGTCCCTCTTCTTTTTTGGCCAGCAGATGTCTCTTTTGGACCTGTTTGGTTACAAAATTAGCAGTGATCATCTTGTCCATTCATCCTTCACCTCTTCCAGGACGAAGAGATTAACCAACAGTCTCAAATGGTGGAGACGATTAAGGAGCAGTTATTGGACCAAGAGGAGGTGACAAGTCTATTTCTCCTACCTTTCCATCTGACTTCACCTGGCAACAACATCCAACATAATTGTCCATTATTGTACAGAGCAATGGCATCTGCTGCCTTGTGTTTGTTTAAAGCTTCTAGCCTCTTCCCGGCGGGATCACGACAGCTTGCAGACGGAGCTGAAACGTCTGCTGACGGAGAATGAAGCTTCCAAAGAAGAGGTGAAGGAAGTGCTGCAGGCCTTGGAGGAACTTGCTGTCAACTATGACCTGAAAAGCCAGGAAGTGGAGAACAAAACACAAGAGTTTGAAGCCCTCAGTGAGGAACTGAATGAAAAATCTGTAAGCCATTCACCCCTACTTTTACATTACAAATCTCATTACAACCACCCATTAAAATTTCATCTGTCTTTACATCCTCTCTAGAGCTCTTTAGCCTCAATCGACTGCGAACTCCTAAAACTGAAAGAGATGACCAACCATCAGAAGAAAAGAGTAGCAGAAATGATGGCATCATTACTCAAGGATCTAACCGAGATAGGCTTAGCAGTAGGAAGCAATGACATTAAGGTAAAATTAAATAAAAAAACAGGCAGGATTTGAAGTTTTTCCTGCAAGTTTTAGTATTTATCACCCCACAGCAACACGAGAGTAGCGGCGTTATCGACGAGGAGTTCACGGTGGTCCGGCTTTACATCAGTAAGATGAAATCGGATGTTAAAACTATGGTGAAACGTTGCAAACAACTGGAAAGCTCCCAAGCAGACAGCACACAGAAGATGGAAGACTCTGAGAGAGAATTAACAGCCTGCCAATTGCGTATATCTCAAGTAATCCGCTACTCTACACAACTCATTTGTTTATGTTTACTATTTATCCCCATTTGTTTCTGTCTTTGCCTTCTTGTGGACAGTATGAAGCTAAAATCAAATCCCTGACAGACGGTCTCCAGAATGCGGAACAGAAGAAAAGACAGTTGGAGGAAAATGTGGATTCTCTTGGTGAAGAAATAGTCCGAATCAGAGCACAAGGTGAACAATACTGTGACATTTTCATTTATTCTGTCTATTCCATTATTCCTCATTCGGGAATAAATGTTTTTATTGAAACATAAAGCAATGTTCTCCCCTACAGAAAGAGTTAATGTGACGCAAAATGAGATTCAATCTGCCAATGAAGTCAAGGTATTCTGTTCCTTGCTGTCATATGTGCTAAACTGTGAAATTAAACATTTATTTCTTTATTTTTCTGACTAGGAAACTGTTGAGAAGCAAATCTTGTCTCACAGAGAAGCCCATCAGAGACAAATAAGCAATCTGAGGGATGAACTTGACAGCAAAGACAAGATAATCACAGAGCTACAGGAGTAAGAAAGCACTTTCAATTATCACTCATGACTAATCGCAAACTCATTTTGAATTCATGCATAGTCAAAACCAGGAGATCAAGCTGGAACAGGAAAGATGGCGAGTGGAGCATGAAAAGCTCAAGGCGGTGGAGCAAGAGAAGAGTCGCCAATTGCAAGAGCTCACGTAACATCTCTGCTTCTTTATTTCTTGGAATTGGTGTCACAAATAGATATTTTAATACATTTTTTTCGATAGGGAGATGCAGGACAAGCGGGAACAAACAAAGCAGGACCTGAAGGGACTGGAAGAAACTGTGGTTAGTTCCAAGATTGTATACAAAAGGGTTAAGAATTTTTTTTTTTGGAGGAAAAAAAATGAAAACTACAGCATATGCTTGTTTTTCACTTACCAGAAAAACAAAAAAAAACATAAAAATCCTGTTTAATTGGATGCTTTATTGGCCATTGTGGTTATAAAACAATTTCAGTAGCAATTTTATACATAAATGAGTGAACAAATGACTTATTAATTTCCATATTTTGTAAACAGGATGATGTAAAACTGCTGACATAATGTATAACGTTGAGCTGTCACGCACTTTTTCAGTTTTTCTGCCCCAAAGTGAAGGCAGCAGGGTATAATAACATGTTTGCTTACTACAAAATTATAATGATTATATATGAGCCATGTTTTAATCCCCTCATCCCAACCTCCAAATCTTTTTCATCTTGTTTTGTACGGACAGGCTCGGGAGCTGCAGACACTTCACAACCTCAGAAGACTTTTCGTACAGGATTTGGTCATTAAAGTCAAAAAGGTCAGTTCACATTCTGTTAAAAAAACACCAAACAGCCACAAAATACAACTTTAATGAAAACTTAAATACAGTTTAAGATGCATTTCTTATCAAAATTATTACTCATTACCAAACACCATCTTTGTACACTATACAAGTCACATTCTAATACTACTTTCTTTAAATAGTATACATTATTATTACAAAATTGGACTATAAAACACAAGAACATACACAAGATTACAATTACAGGCATAATAGGTTATCATCATAAAGTACTGTGCAATAATCTGATTGATTTGTGACTGTAAATATTGTTTTTTTTGTTAAATTGTCTTTTTTTACACCCAAAACTTTCCACTGTTCTTTCTATTTGGCATTTCACTGAACCCATGTTTTACCTACAACGATGACTATTTAAATGCCTGCTTTGAACACATTCCATTTAATTTGTACTACGCTGAAAAATGCTTCAATCTTGCGTGCATGACTGAATTTCTGCAAACCATCTGGTTCTCCGAAGGTGGTATCTATAAACAAATTGGGCCTTGAGCTCAGTGTTCATATCTACCAATCATCATGCTGGGTTTGGTATGATTAACAGAACAGCTTTCTTCAAATAAATAAAATAGTTTGACTAAGAAGGATACTATGTCAACCCAATTGAAAGCAATTCTGACAGTGGCTCTGCTTTAATCCATTTGTTAACAAAAACTCCAAATAAACATGTTTTAACAGAATGCTCAGGTGAGCTCAGAAGAACGAGAGGTCAGCACTGCCCAGAAACGGAAGATATCCTTCCTGGAAAACAACTTGGAGCAGCTTACCAAAGCTCACAAACAGGTAACTGCATCTACTCCACAAGGTGTCAAAGTGGTGGCCCGGGGGCCAAATCTGGCCCGCCACATCATTTTGTTTGGCCTGGGAAAGTAAATCATTAGTGCTGACTTTCTGTTTTAGGATCAAATTAAAATGAAGAGTATAGATGTATATTACATTTGCTGATTTTCCCCCTTTTAAATCAACAGTTCTCATTTTTAATCCATTTTTGGCTTGTTTTATAGTTCAAAAATCATTTTGTAAAATCAAAAAATATATTTTAAAAACCCTAAAATAAATATTGTTTTAGAGCTATAAAAACCTGATTATTCAGGGCTTTGAATCCAGTTCTTTTAATCCATTTATTAAACAAAATATTAATATTACATCTGATCTACTCTATACAATACAAATACATAAATGACCAAAACAACAACAATGACAACTCTAGAAGAGAAATCATACTGAGTAAAGCTAACATGCTGCTTTATTTTGGCCCTCAAACTAAGTTAGACAACACTACCCGATGTATTTAACCAATTTTAAGTCCACTATCTTGCCTCTTCACTCTATTGCAGCTGCTACAAGACAATGCCGCCCTCAATTCTGAAATTCCTAAAATGGAGAAGCGTTTGCGAGCCACAGTTGAACGGATCAAAGCCCTGGAGAACGCTCTGAAGGACGCCAAAGAGAGTGCCGCCCGCGACCGCAAACGCCACGAGGAGGAAGTTGAGCGCATCAGGGAGGCCACCAAACCTAAAAACATGGCGAGGAGAGGCTCAGCTCAGATTGGTAGATTCATTTTCATCATCACTGTTCAAATATGTCATCACCCTTTAAGAATAGTCCAAATTTGGACCAATTTCTCCCAGAATATTATGATTACATATTAATATGATTAATATTTGCTCTCTGTCTTATGTAGCCAAGCCCATTCGACCCGGTCAACTTTTAGGTGCCTCGCTTTTAAACCCAAATGGAAGCAGGTCCAACCTCCTCCAGAGTTATGGGGGCATCAAAGAAGGAGATGACAGGCAAGAAATAAATAATTTACCTAAATTAATGTTTATTTGAGCTTTTTTTAATACATTTTTGATTTTACAAAATGATTTTTGGAACTAAAAACAGAAGAAAATGGTTTAAAAATTAAAATTATTGATTAAAAAGGGGGAACATCAGAAAATTTAATATACATCTATACTCTTCATTTTAATTTGATCCTAAAACAGAAACTCATGATTTACTTTCCTGGGCCTCACATAATGATACGGCGGGCCAGATTTGGCCCCCGGGCCGCCACTTTGACACATGTTCCGTTATTTAATGTTTTGACTGCAGAAAACTGAATTTTCCAATGTCTTTTTCCCTTATATATGCATATATTATTTAGTGCAAGTTTACACTAGTCACAAGAGATTGTAGGATGACTTTCACCAATCTTTCTTTGATAGTTGTTTTGGTACATTCTGTACAATTTAGGCATGCAATATCAAAAGAAAGACATCTTCTGTTGTTTGCTTTTGTCCTCATTCTTCCCTTTTCTTATCCCAACAGCTCTTGAAGGTCAAGTCACAGCAAAATATGAAGATCACATCATTCTTTTTCCATCAAAGTGTACATACTGTATACTTTCCGTCTGTATTGGCTGTTCAAGTTACTCTTTTAAACTTCCCATTTGCTGTACAAATATTCTGCCCTTCCAAAACTGCTCTGACTTATTTCCACATGCATAGTTATTAACACCAAATTAAAATATATATATATAACAATGCATTGCCTGCAAATACTTGGACAGCAGATTGTAGGATTAGAGCATTAATTGTGCATTTTAGTAATAATAAATGGAGGTCCAAATACATTTCTACAACCATATTAGTATAATTAATGGGAAAAAAACTGTTTATTTCTGCTTTAGGTTTACCACCATTGTTCATACAAAAACTTTGAAAATATTCATCAAAATTTGTGGACTCTGGATCATATTTAAGATATTATATATCCAATCCTGTCAAAGAGAACATTATTAACACTTTTTTGCTCATTTGAGAAGTTAAAATTTAAAATGAAACACCAAAAATATGGAGACTAAGATTGAAAATCTTCAGAATATAAAACTTAGGCTGTATAGTACAGTAATGTCAGTATACATACAGTAATTATAGTCAATTACTGTCTTTCACCGAAAGGGCGTGCTCTTGCACAAAAACGATTGTTGGGTGTGAAACAAAAAAACTGAAATTATACAAGGTTTTCTGTGTTGGTGCATTCTTCTCTGCTGAATATTATTTTTGGTATAAATGTTATTCAATTGGCTGAATTCAATATCACTGTTTTAAATAGTCAGACTGTTTTCCATGATTGTTGTGTTACCAGATCTGGCTACTGAATCATTTATGATTATTCTACTTGGATTTGAAACACACCCTTTTTCATCCTATTGACAGATGTAATGGTGAAATGGTTTCAATAATTCTGATATGGAAATTGGAATATTTTAAAAGGAAGTTTAATTGGATCGTGGTTAAATTAACATTCATGCAAATGTGACACATAGACAGTAACATGTCAGTAACAATTGTGATGACTGTGAGTGGAGAAAAAAAACAAGCAGAAAACAACCGAGAAAATACTGGAAAGGTGCAGACTGGAATAAAGAACTGATGGAGACTACAGCATATAGACAGCGTCAAAAAAACAACGACAACACAAGAGCTCATTTCGGAATTCAGGTAAAATTGCCTTCAAAATAAACTCATAATATGCGCTACTGGCTCGGCTTACTGAACTTGTAACGCACTTTTACGCAAAATATAATGACTAAATATTGAATATGGATGTTTACATTCTGGGGCACATGATTTTCATTTATTTTAATATTATTTTTACATTTTAGCGGTGTTTTATAAACAGTGATGTAAAATTACTGTGAAAGTTATAACCGGACATGGCTTTGTTGCTACATCACACTTGTTAACTTGCAAGTGAGGCGGGGGATTGTGAACAGAGCGAAAAACCTGGAGATACACCGCGGACTAATCGGAACTGTCCATTTGAAGGGAAAACTTCCTCCTCATTGACGTGTCAAACAAACAAATAAAGACATCGTTTGATATTTTTAAGGTCAGTATAGGTCAATTTCAGTTGGGGGACATTTTTGTCCCAGATTTGGGGCTATTTGCTCGTCCCTTGAGTGACTTTGGATGCACGTTGTTGCAGGTTGTATGCTTCGTTATCACGCTGAACCTGCAGGGCTTTTTTTTTCCACGCTTGAAGTCACGGTAGGTCACGATCCCGATAAGCGTCTGCTAAATTAAAGGTTTAAAATGAAAATCCTAAGCAACATCCCCGTGGAAAGCGTCAGGGTGGGTGGCACGTGCCTAGTTTTGAGGCGATTTCCTATTCGATGTGTTGTGTCTCTTTTGCCCACTTTAGGGCAGCCGCCTTCGCCCCCGGGGATGTTGACTCGGTGCGCTTTGTTGACCAAATCACATGGATTAAACTTCTTTGTTCCGTATTGCTGTTGTCTGTTGTCGGACTGGAAGCGACCCTGCTCCCCACCCCAAGCTGTGTGCCCCCCTCATCATCCCCACCATGCGCCCTAGCCATTCTCCTGCCACCCACTCCCTCCCATGTTGACACCCAAGATACTTGTTTTCCTCTTTCAATTCTTCTCTTAAAAATCTGTCCAACATCAACCTAGTTTGGCTGCAATTCAGATACTCCACTGTAGGAAGCACATGTTGGAATGGATGCTGTTCAGGGCTAAGCCACATCTGTTTTGAATGAACTACAGGGACAAAAGGCTGTCCAAGCAAACCCATGTGTGTTTATGCTGCCACAGTGCCCGAGCTGCAGATGTGAGCAGACAAAGGCATAGGTTGTGATCCCACTGTTGATGTAGACCGGATTTTCTCTCGTTTGCACGCCAACAACCGTGACACAATGTTGATGCAGACCTGATTTTGTCAGCTTCACGCTCCAAGAACCACGACATTCTCCACATGCATGCCACAAGTGTTTGGATCGACAATAACCAGTTGAGTTTTATTTCTATACTGGTCGATTCAAGTGGAACCCATGTTTATCTTGGAGTATATGTTCCATTTGGATGAAAATCTGGAACATAAGGAGACGTTATAGGAAAATATTGTTCAACATATTAAGTGTTCTTTACATTCTGACTCTATTATGATATGGGAGTCCATCATATTACACCCAGAAGTGGTAATAAGTGCTAAATTCAAGCTCCGTTACTTCCAGAAAAACGGACTCGTTAAAAAACGAACTCCCGCGCTTGATGGTCGTAAAATTTTAAACACATATGGCAGACTAAAAACAGAATAGATTTAATAATAACTGTAGCCAGAGACTTCCAGCAAGCACAAATACCCCCAAAATTAACAGAGATAATTTGTTCAACATTATAAATAAAAATATATAAACATTTTGTCTATAAAACACAGATGTGTTTGTCTACAAATTAAAGAACTTCCGTTCTGAAACGCTGTGCTGTCCATTTGGTTATCACTGCCAGATCTCCAAGTTAAATTGGTTGGACGTCTTTTCCCATCAATGGCATTGACATAGTTATTTAATTTCGCCCTAGTGTTACAGTAGGGAATAAATTGCAGAAGTGCTTGATGACTCTTTTGGAAATAAGCACATGATTTATAACTGACTATTTCATTCCACAGTTGCTATGTAGAAACACACTCTTGGGCCCAACTATTTTTGCAGCAACATTAAGACTAAATCTCCCATAATGCGGTATGTCCCTTTTAAACTCCAACTTCTCAGGAAGCGGATCAGCTTAACAATGCACTACAAGGAAATATAAAGACAGCAAGAACACCCCCCCCCCCCCCCCCTCCGACTGTAGTTAAATCCCTGTCCGACTGAACGTCCCTAAGGTCTACATTATTTGTTGACAGGGATTATTTCATCAGACATTTCTAATATTTGTTTTTGCTAAAATGGTAAGAAATAGGCATTATAGTGGATTTAATACTGAAGAGATCTGTTTATCTGTTCATGTCAGTTTTATAGTTGATTGATGACAACAGCAGTTTCAGGGGATAAGATTAAATATTGCGCTAGTATGGGTTGTCATTCATGGTAAACACTGAGCAGTGGTTTAACAATTTTATCACTCAACAGTAAACTAAAACGGTTACTTGGCTGGCAGTCTATATATTCAATACAATCTAAACAGATAAAGCCATCACCAGACTAACTAACAGTATGACATTTCCATATTACTGTAAATTTGATACTGTTTAGTGTGAATCAGACTATCCTAAGAGAAAAACAACAGCAATTCCTTATCACGTTGTAACCGATGCGACACTGAAGAGCTTGTTTCTGTTTGGTAGGACAAGAGGTCACATGAGGCTCTGCCTAACATGCAATTCATTCAACTCATTAGATCTTCCTTGAGAGAGTTATTCATCGGGGCATGAGTATATGTATGTGCTAAAGCATGTATTGTATAACTACTCAAAGCCGAGTTGTTATGTAATATCGTGCGTGTTTTTCATGGTCTTGAAAGATTGAAGGCCTAGACGGCTCTCCCCAATGTAGATCTATTCTCAGTGTTAGACTGTCAGTCTCTAGCTTCAGAGTCTGCGCATTTTCCTGCATGAGGTGGTACCCTCCTTATAGATTCAGCCGCATGTTCTCACGCCTCACTAAAAGCACCTGCTTTTTGCAGCTTACACATCAAAGATGTCAGTCCTTGTGGCTGCTATTTTGGGGAAGAAGGAAGGAGAATCCGAGCTGAGTGATGCAGTGACTCACTTACTGTTGGAGTGCCCCCAGTATTTAATGAGTTAACAGACAAAAGCTCACTCTTTCTTCCAAATGGAACAATATGACCTCCTTTTAAGCCTGTCCCCTGACTCCAATACTGAATAAAATAAAGATCTTTCAGTTTTCAGATCTAAGTTGACGAGTAATTATGTGAAGTTTCTCACAAACAAATTGTTATTTCGGGATTCTGTCAGTGTAGGAATCTTCCTTGGCATAGGCATTGTAGTTATCGGATTGCATGCACGTTCGGTTGGTAGGATCAGGTTGTCATCACATTTAGTCCTAAACCAGGGGATCAATTACAAGGCGAGATATCCTTAGCTGTTGTATCGCTTACCAGAGCTATCACCATTAACTGTGAGGCCCTTTTCTGCCTAATGCGCAATATTATTGTTTGGATGTTGTTGCTATAACTGCACATGATAAACCAACCATTGCCAGAATATTCTGTCTATTTCATTTTTCGTGTTGCATTCAGCCTTGCTGAATGTTTATTAAAATTGCAGCTGCTGACATTAAGCTGTCTTATCTCTCACAGCCAAGCAGTTCCCTGGTCAGATATGAAGAGCCCTCCAGGCTTGGATCGCTGAGCAGCTGAGGTCGTCGGCCTTACCAAAAAAATAAAAAAATAAAAAACGTGCCCTCTGACAGCCATGGCTGATAGAGATGGGCTTCCCATTGCCCCTGGACAAGTCCACGTTGAAGTGGAATATGACTATGAATACAAGGCAAAAGACAAGACGATCACTATACGGCAGGGAGAGAGCTATATGCTAGTTAAGAAAACCAATGAGGATTGGTGGCAGGTAAGGAAGGATGAGGGCACAAAGGCTTTCTATGTGCCAGCCCAGTATGTCAGAGAAGTTCGACGGGCCCTGCTGCCTCCCCAGAAGCCCACCTTGAAAGCCAAGCCTTCTGTCCTAGATATTTGCATTACATCAAATGAGAACCTTAACCGGCCACAGCCAGAAATGTCCAGCTTTGGGCGTCCTTCACCTTCCTCCACACCATCGCCTTCGTCAGACCGTGTAACGCCACCGGGTCTGCCTAAGGATGCTAACCAGAATTTGGGAAGTCCACATCATTGCAAGGTGGTGGCCGAACTTGTTCTTCTTCACAATAACAATAATCATCATCTTGCCAACAATTCAACTTTACCACGGACTCGAGCTGACTCGCCTCCAATCAAAGAGGAGAACAACCACAACAGAAGTCTAGATAGTGACAAAACATCCCCACAATGTGACGTAACGGGAAATGGACTCGGCAAGCTCCACAATGACTCCGAGTCGGGCGATGAGCTTAGTAGCAGTTCAACAGAACACATGCAGGTAAGACCTGAACACAACTGACCTCCTCGTGAATTATCATATTTATTTGAGCATAATGTGCACACTTCAGTTTTTTATTACAAAGTTTTGCACGTTATTCTTGAAAAAATATGGCAGTCTCATAGATTGATGTTATGCTGGGTAATTTGGGTTCTCTTTAGTTAATGGTTATTTTATGTGCATAATTAAATTATTCCATTTGCTATCCATAGTTGATTACCAAATTCATGTTCTATTCTGGTGTTGTATGTTATGGTGGAATAAACCCTGCTTGAAAGGTAAGTTCAGGTAAGTTCAGGTAAGTTCAGCCCAATTTTCTTGTTCGGAAGATGCTGTTTCAATTCTGAATTTGCACGTGTTTTGTATCCTTGAGAATATTTTTCCTCACCCTGAATTGGGGTGAATTGGGAGGGTACCAGAGGAAGGTAGATGCCATAGAAACTGGACTCTAGCCTCACTTAGCGGAAGAGCAGAAGTGGCCCAGGACTGCCAACGTAAGCCAATTTTCAGGTGGCTTATCCAGGGAGGATCCACTTGTTTGTAGACCCCTATGCTGCTTGTGCTCTTTATTCCACAGGCAGCAGAAGGCTCCTCTACCATGAACAAAGAGAGGGAGACTTGAATGGAAAGTAGGTCATATCAGAGGGAGGATCTGTCTGTAGCCCCCCGTCCTCGACTGTGGGGACCACTGTGTAAAAGAGGCGGTGTATGTGTCAATGTCGTGAAGTGAAGGAAAGTGAGAATGGATGCACTCTATGATGATTTAGCCACAACATAGTTAGCTGGGTCATTATTGATGTCCTTCAAAAGACCCCCAAGGGGTACCAACATTGATATTTATTGTGTTGCGGCCAGTTGTACATCAACCTTTTTGAATTTCATGCCTGTCAAAACACTTGTGCCAAAATTTACATGCATGGCCAAGTGCAAAGTTTTTTTTTTCTCAGCAGCCTTCAAGAAATCCACATAAGAGGCAGACAGCGTAGGCTAAAAATGTGATGTGAAGTTTAGTGCTGTTGGTATCTTCCGTTGCAGGTGGAACTTATTCCCCCTTCTTCCTCTGACGTGTCTTTCTAGTCTCTTGATTTGTCGCTTTTGGCTGGTTGCCGGGGAATTGAGGCATGCTGCAGAAAAGCCTAATTTTCTAACTCTGTCTCATTGCTATATTTCTGATGAGTCTGATTGAGTGAAGTGGCAACAGCAGAGGCAGCTGTACTCTTTAGTTTTATGTAACCTATAGTTTCTATTTTGAATCTTGTTGCACCCTGTCACCATGGCAGTTGTTGATATTTAGTTATTGTTTTCACGTGTTGAAACCTCTATAACTGTCACTGGAGTCTTTTCATGGTATGGGAAGAGCACAGTGACATAATGAATGGGCATAGTGTTCTATATGTGGTAATGTGTTAGAGACCAAATCATGTTTTTCCGCTAGATGTGTCACCAAGTGGAAGACTCGCTGGTCCAAAGTGAGTTTTTGTCTGTGGCTGTGCCCTATGAAGCCAGTGGTCAGCCATGCACTCTCTCATTCCACGATGTGATTGGAGCGGTCTGCAACCTTTTGAGGCTGACCTCTTTCCCTGCCAAAATAATCTCTTACACAATTCAACTACTAAACAACACACTCTTTCTCTTCTATACTTCAACCACGTTTTCGTTCTTAATTCTCAGTCACTTGTTGAAAAACACTGCAAAGGTCTGAATGTAAATATTCCACATATTTGATGACTGAAATGTGCAACAGTAAGGATTAAGAAATGTGTTATTGGATTAGTAGGGTTAGTGAATAGACCGCAATGCAGACTGTTTTTTGTTTTTGCTTGTCCATCTAGGCACATGCCAAAATGGATGCACTCCTTTTGAACCTGTGGCAGGATTAACTGCTGCTAGTCTGAATCAGATAATTAAGACAAAACTCTTGCAAAATGCTCTGTATTTGTCTTCAACAAACAGCAGAAGCATCCGAGGTCTCCTGGGAAGTTTTTGGGCTCCTGTGTAGAAACAAGAGCATGCAGTGTATTTGCAGGTATTTACAACAAAAAAACATTGTTTTTGCAGATGTATAATTAAGGGAGTCTACATCTAGGAAGTGCAGTCAAAAAAAGATGTAAAATTTACAAAAATGTTGTGTAATCTCTCACTTGAGCCAATAGGCTTACTCCTCGTGCAAAACTGAAAAGGAGGCCCTAGCTTGTTTTCCAGTGCATACTTGACATTCTTGCCTTAGTGCCTACACAAAGTGCTGTACAGTGAGGGAAGAAAAAAGTCAACTAAAGTCTGTACTCTTATAAGTGAGACACCGGGTTTATAATCCAATATAAAATGGGGCTGCTACTGCATTTATTCCTGGTCTTATAATAATAATGCTATATTGGATTTCTATTGCACTTTTCCACTCTGTTTACTCATTTCTTTTTCCTCTCTGTCAGGGAACCTTTGCAGTCTCTTTTCTTTTCTTACACAGCTGTCTCTGCTGCTTCCTATTTTCAAAATCCCACCAATTCCTCTTTGAATCATTCTTTTTCATAATCTTTTCTGAAATAATTTTGGCAAAGAGCAATAAAATAGTCAGGACAAATATACCTCCTAGTCTTTGGTCACCTTTTTTCACGCCAATTCTGATCTGTACTTCTGTGTTACAGCAAGCGGATTAGATCCGTAAACCCAGAGGGGCTCAGCCTTCAAGAGAACCTTGAGAGCTGATGTTGACAAATCATGCCTTGACAATCTTGTGTGTCAAGGGTTAAGGATTAGACAACTTCTCTTAAAAGGTGTGCATTATAAGGTTAAAAAAATAGATCTGTTTATTCGACCACTGCCAGCCTCTGTAGTCAAATTTAACCAATTGGTTAACACTACTATATTGATAAATAATGACTCTTTAAAACCCAATCATAAAAAAAGAATGGGTCTGGCCCGATTTTTAATAATGTCATTGATTGCTCTTTATAATCCAGTATTCAGACTATTCCACATCCAGTACCTTTGCCCACGTGGTTGTGGCCCAGCCTGTTATTGATTTAGGCATCGAATGATGGTAAAGCATCACTTACTTTCCTCTCCCACCCATTGCTATATGTGGGTCAGTCAGTTCCTCTCCTGTTTTTCACTGTCTGTCTAGGCCTGACTCACTAATACGTATATCCTGGTGGACTGACAAAGCATGTATCCAGAAAAAGTAAGATTGCATTATTGTTCTTCTTTTGAGAAAGTGCTATTTTTATTTTTTCCAGCTGCTTATTTCACATTCCTATCCAAAAGACATTGTTCTAGGTATTTTGTTGTGTTTTCTAATGTGGGAGAGATTATTTTTTCCCACTTTTGGCTTCCCATCAGTAGTCTTGTTTTTGTGTATAATTTAGGGATGCCCAAAACAGTGGATGCTCAACGCTCAGTTACATAAGCTAGATGTTTTACAGCCTTTGAACAGCTGATGTCCAATTTTGGGGTGAGTAGACAGGTCAAGTTATTTGTGCACTCAGCCTTCTGCATTCTTACTTTACCTTATTTGTCTGGGAAGCCATATATCACGAGACAGGGAAGCCATTTGCCAAGTGTTTGGGCTATGAAGGCTTTTGCTGAAAGGCTGCCTTGTACTAAGCCTTTATTGTGGTGTGCATTGTTTCCGGTTTATACTGGTAATTCTCTGAATGCACTTTTATAGAACTGAATCAGCAAGACCAGAGAAGTGGAGCTCATCTCTCCTCACAGTGTTTTGTTTTGTGTTTGCTTACCTATCGTTTGCCTGTGCAGAAATTTGATTGTTGTTCCAAATCTTGTTTTGAAAGAAACCAAAGCATCCTTGTGGTTTCAAGGGTATGTAATATTCTGATCGTAAATGCACACAGTATAGGATTTTTGTGGCTTTAACTTCAAATATATATTGAGTTATTAGTACCTGCCTATAATCCGGGTCTGTTTTTATCCCATAGAAACTTCCACCAAGCAGCTGTTACTAAATAATGACTCAACTCTTAATGGCTCTCAAGCTTGTCGCCAACTAGATAGTTCTGTCGCGTAAGAGTCATTTGTGCACAAATCCAATCACAACACTATACCGGCAGACCAGATAATTGCACTCAACTAGGCTTTCTCCTCGCTAGGGGGTCTTCCTGTAAAGCCTTGCCTTATGGGGATACGGTACATGTCACTGCACGTCTCCTCAAAGCTGACCAAAATAGCACATGGATTAAAACAGAGATACTGGAAGGCTGATCACGGTTTTCTCGAGTGCGCATCCATCCAAGCGGTTATTCAGTCCCCTTGTGAGTGACAGAGTGATATTGTTAATATCTAATTAGTGCTTTATGAATATGCCCCTGGTAATAAATGTCTCTGTCCATTTGATTCCCTGAAGGCTTCTTTACAGTGGATAACAATGTGACGTGATATTTGATTTCCATGCGAGTATAAATTATAAATGTGCATATAATAAATTGGGGAGGTTTGATGAACTGAGAAAAGGTAACTTTCATTTTTAGGGTTGTCATGGAAAATGAAAATCTGTACTTTTTCAGGTGTCCTACTCTTATCTGTAGTTTTAACTGACACAAGCATTACCATTTCTTGATTAAATGACACAAAGGCCAAGCCAGATTTGAATAACCATGTAAAATGCGTTATAGGCTCTTGGTGAGCGCCATGCACCACGAGCCAGAGGCTTATAGATCAACCCAAGCTTGGGCCCCCACAAAACCTCCCACTCTCCTCACACACATACTAGAATGCAATCTTTGTACATATCTGGATTAAGGGGTTGTGTACAACGTATTCTCGTGTTAAACCTAACTGCAAACCCCCTTTAACTAATGTCATCACCACTATGTTTCAACAATATTTTCTTTATATAAGTGTATTCTATTCATCCCAAATTTTTTTTAAGCATTGTTATGGTGATTGTTTCAATGCCATTTTCCAATTGATGAATTTCAGGACACACTATGTACTATATATCTAAAATGTTTTTGCTGAAATGGGAGAAAATTCGAAATGACAATCTCTAAAAATGCTAAGATTTTGTACAGGTCATGGTAGTGGTAATTCCTTTAAATATCCCGGACAGTGGAGTTCTGTTGAAATAAAACATTGCGGTTCTTTGGACTTGTTTTTCAACCTTGGTTCACTTAGAGGCCAAGGCGGACCTCTTGGGAACAGCTTTAAAAACAAATAATATTCGTAATAGAAATTGTGTAATCGTCAGAGACAAGATTTGTGTGGTTGTATCAAGGGTTCAGATGAAATATGCGTCCTGAGTCAGAGTATAAATATGTGGTCATGGTTTCAGTGTGGCATATAATAGCTGTGGTCTGTTAATGATGCAGTTCACTTTTCTGAATGTGACCACGTGATTGACAACTGTATAGATGACAGGGTGGCCCTCTCTCTGGTTGGAACCATACTCAACAATAGCTTTATAGTAACAGCTTGCTGGGATTGAACTGTGGTTGGTTAAAGTGAGAAAAAAAACATGCCAAGGTTTGGTTTGTTGCTTAGGTGACCCATGTAAGTGGGTCACAATCTGGCCAGTCCCATGATTATGCCAAAGAGTGGCTATATGTTTTCACATGGTTTTGTACTTGAATGTAAATCTGTGCTAACCCTGATTGTGTTGTTATTTGGTTCCCCATGCTGTGCCTGAAGTGTGAGTAGACCAAAAGGAATTGACTAGACCGCCTACTGTGTACTGGGTTTTCTCTTTCTGCGTGCGGCTATTCTATTTCCTCATTGTCGGCACACTGCGAACATGTCAGCCCACTCAGTAGGGGGTCCCTGCTGGCTGCCTGGCTCTGCCAAAATGTGTTGTTCTATAAAATAATCCACCTTGTCCACTCAACTCTATTACCCCACATGGCTAAAATTAAAATGGAACTACACATGTAAGATATTATACCAGTAATAGAAATACTAATGTATAGATTACGTTTTTGTACATTTTCACTGACAGATTTTTTTTGTACCTCAAGCTGGACCACATCCTGAATTGAAGTGTGTTCAAAGGCTTGATGTGTGTTCATAATGTGTAACCACAACCTGCTGATTGGAGGAATTTGTCACTGAGGAAGCTTTCGTTTCCTTTGTGGCTCACTGTCATGTTGTCTGAGTTGGGCAAGCAGCCAATTGCCTGAATATTTCACCTCAGGGTCATGTGTTGCCATGCAGACACTCCATCACATTTCTTGCAAATGTACCAAATGGTAACCAGCTTTGCTTCCCGACTGGTTAAAAGACTCCACAGCACTTCCAGTGTGAAGTAGGGTTGTGGATTTATGCCAATAAAACTTCCATCCAGGGCACCCCATTCAGCATCTATGTGGGTCACCATACTCAAGATGGGTATTAATACACTTTGGAGCATTACATAAGTTGGATATTAGGCAGACACATTCATGCATATATGAATGTATGATTCAAACCCATCTTGACACAAAGTGGATGCTATATAATGATTTGCATCACGACTTCTATATTAGTATTTATTGCATCACCTCTAGATACCTGTAGTATTACCTGCTATAAATAATAATCACTGTAATTAATGTATGTATTTTATGAATGCTGATAGTGTCTACTTGATATTTAGTGTCTAGGCAAATTAAATTAATTTGCAGCGACCCCTTTAATAGTGTAATGCTGTGTAAATGTCAGTTGGGAGTGAAAAAGGGGCGTGTGAACCATAGACATTGTCGCTCCCAGGTCACAGACTCCGACCTATTTTGGCCTTTTGCGTGAACTCTGAGAATGGCCACCTGTCAAGCAATCCTCCCTATCTCCTTTAACAGCTTTCTCTTTTATACTTACCCCTCTTTGTCGTGTTTCTCTGTGTGTGTCAGGTAGTCAGGTTAGTGTCCTAATGAGTGTTCCCATTTAAACACCATGGTCGGAAATAGATCTCTTCAGATCCTTTAATCAGCCACTGTCGACTCTTCTAGTCTGTTGGACAACATTCTCACTACAGCGAGAGCAGTAAAGGCTTCTACCAGTTTTATATAATTGTGGCCATAATTCTTTTTTATAGCATGTTTTCCTACCTCCGAAGCCCGCACTACATTGTAAGTATAAAGCATTCTAGTATAAATTGTCCAAGGAGATACTGTGCTTAGTGAATGTTCAATAAGGCTTAGGCTGCTTGACCGTGTTAAAAGTAGAACAGGTGTCTGTTGGTCTTGTTACAGTTTCATGCCTGTAAAGTTCACTTGAGCATCTATGTGTTGTTCTTATCAGTTTTTTAGATTTTCATCCTTTTAAAATAATTAATAATTCACTTTGATGACAGCCTCTCTAACAAGTTTTTAATAAAACCACCCCTAAAATCACTGTTATTCAAAAGCTCTTACATTTTCCTGTTCTATTAAGTCGCCAAGATAATATGGCTAGAAAGGAAACATGTAACTAATTGTACATACGTACATTTAATATTGACATCTTAGGTGGTGACAGCTGTTTGTGGTGGTGTCTTTCAAAGGACTCCCTCGCTGATATGGTTTGCGCTGAGAATTTACCCTTAAATTGACTTAAGGGAAAATGCACATGGATGCTGTCTTGATGAATAAGAAAGGACTGTCACCAAACAGTGCTGACTATTGTGTTGTGACAGTCCTTTGGGGATGTCTGTGGGCATTCATGTCTAGGCAAGTGCTTGCGTATTATAGGGGCCTTAATTGAAAGCTTATTTGAAAACAGATGGGGGTTGTAGACAATTCTACTAGGCACGTCTTCTTGTTGACATTCTGGAGGGAATAGTAAACCAAGAAAGGGCAGACAGGCGTTATACCCTTACTACCTCTGAATTATTTACAGTAATGCTGCCCATCCCTTGTTTCCACATGGGAAATGCAGTATTTATGGTTTCCAACTGTGATTTTGTACTCCAGTACTGTCTTTCCTAACTTTTTTACTGCATTCCTAAACATTTCCATCAATCCCCCTTTTTACCCATAAAATGTAGTGCCAGTAAAACCAAAATTGAAACACTGTTCATTTTGCTTGAACAGTGCCTGGTTAATGCCAATTTAAATGAATGACATAGCATTGTTTTATTCTGTACCAAGAGCGCTTGTGTCCCTGTCTGTTTCTGAGCACAAATCACCTCATTTTATTGTCAGGCTTTATGGACAAGTTTATATAGAGTACATTGTCTCTGCTGGCGTCACGTCATCAAAAAACTAAGCCAGAATGTCTTTGGGCAGACAGTGACTCATCAGGGCTTAGAGACTCCTCCAATTTACAATGCATAAAATCCCTTATAACATCACATAATTTTGATTGTCCTCTATATGGTGTACACCATGGAGGGTAACAAATAACATTAATGGACACTGTGTTGTAACTATATAACCAATCAATATTTCATTATAGCATCATTCTTCTGTTAATTGGTCAATTGGGTGTGAGATTTACTGTAAAAACATCCAGTTTCATTAACCCCCATCCTGTCTCAAGCCAGCCAATCAGCAAATAGGGAGGGTACCCTTGTGTAATTGGCTCAAACCAATCACGCTCTAGGCTTTAGGTCAGGATTAGTCATTAACTGGAGGCTTAAAATCTCGGATGTCTACTGTAGACTGCAGCTAAGTCTGCATCCGCTTCACAATTCTAGCCAGAAAAGAAGAGTTGATTTAAAACTAAACATCACTGAAAATGTAGTTGTTCTTATGACACATTTTATGACACAGAAAAGTCCATTTATAACAAGACCAATGGCATCACATGAGCGACAGAACACGGCCATTCTGAACACAGAATTATTTCCCCCATGCCCTATATTACAAAAATGGCAGCTAAAACTGTCAGTGATTTCCAACTCTCCAATCAACCCTCTTTTGCGAAGTAGTGTAAGAAACAGATTTCAGTCCTGCTTTTATCCTGACCCCATCCTGTCTAGCTGGCTATTTTTCCTCACTGTTTGGAGAACAGAAGGTATTTTGTGACTACACAGCTTTAAAGATGGCACATATTAGAGGATGAGTGGGAGGACCCACATAATAAAAAGTGTGCTAGCAGTGTTCTCCTTCTGTTTTCATCTTCAGCATAAAAGATCTGTAGAGAGGAAATAGCTTTGTTTTTGTGAATATGTTTATGAATGTAGTCTTTTTTACATTGAGTCACCCACATATTAGTTAAGTTAATACATGATTTGTTGTCAAACTTTTTCTAAAGAGACCAAGTTGCACGAGTGACATTCATGCTTACAGATGTCTTCAAGAATCACTAATTGTATGGATGTATAGCTCCCTGGGACACTCATTTGCTGCTCATTTACACCCAAGTTTTCATAAATGTGTAAGGAATGTCTTCATATGATAGAAAAAAGAGCATCGGTACTCAAGAGAAGGTGTCACTTAGAATCTGGCTCACTGGCGTTTGATTTTCCGCTCCAACTCAAGCTTAGCCCCAAATAGAAGCTAGAATCTTTGATCCATTGGGTGCTTCTGAAATAACCGTGAACATCTTGTCCCAGATAAATTGAGTGTTTTCTCATTTTCATACTGCAGATCACTCTGTTTCAGTGCAAGAATCTTGTGCCCCCTGACCAACAACGACATGCCCATTTGCACATAATATGGCTGCAGGCTTCTTCCGCCCTCAAAAACAATTCCCCATTCTCATTCCAAGGGGGACATATGTATACCGGTAGGAGGTGACAATGGAAGTACTGTTCTGAATCGTATTTGGAGGTTTACATATGTCTTGTTTGTTGAATTCTAGGTGTGTTCTCTACAGACTTGAAGGTGCTTTGTCTGTAGTATCCAAGCAACTAAAGCATCAGCGATTATTTCGCTCAACTGTGTGTTGACTGACATTTTAATGTTATCAGCGCAGAGCCAAAAGGTTAATTGCGCACATAACAGTCAAGTTGTGTGCGTTGTCAAATGCTCTGATCTGTGAAATGAAATTGGCGCTTGTCATCCTGTTGAGTCGGACTGAAAAGATGCTGACTCACATTTGACAATTTTATCTTATGTCCTTGTCACGTTTTTCTTCACTGGCATATGCTTGGCGTTTTAGATAGAATAAGGTCCATATTTCAATATAAATTGCATGTTTCTCTTCAACATTGGCATGACTGGTAATGGTGACACTGTTAAATAGTCTCTTTCCAAGGCAGCATTCTGGCTCCAAGGGGGTTTGCTTGTAAAATGCCACAAATGTGGTGATGGGGGAGTGGGCGAATGTGGTCTGACTGATGTTCATTGAAATGGAAATGTAGGTTAATCTGGTCATATGGGCACGACCATCACCGACATCATCATACTTCCTTGAGCAGTAGGAGAGTGTGAAAAGAGGGGGCAGCTGGGCGTTGTCTGAGGAAAATGGCAGCAAGTAATATCCATTTAAAATATATCCGATATATAATATTGGATTACTTCTGTGTAAAAAAAAAAGGCACATTTTGTTGGTCAAGAGGATATAGTGTACAAAAGGCATTGCTGAAGAGTCGTGTGGAATACAAGGGACAACTTTGGACAAAAGAACAAAGGGAGACAAGTGGATTGATGTACCGCCTTGCTGGGGGGCGTGCCCTCTCCGCTCCCCTTTAGACCCGAAGCCTATCTTCAAACACTCGCAGGGAATAACCTTTGCCGACTGAGTATCTCCATAGCCACAAAGCCCACAAGTAGCATTTCACTCTTCCAGCCAGCGCCACCACTCTTCCTTTAACCAGTTTCTCATCTAATTCAATTACACAATCACATTATGCAACATAGTTAGAGGAGAGATGAACACATGCTCTGAACTATGACACTCATCTTGGCACCATCTGGAAACAAAAACAGAAAACATTCAGCAGACACCAAAGAGTGATTTAATGTTTCGGCTGTGGTCATATTTTATATCGCTAATTCCAGATCGTGAAAATGAACAGCTGCCTGAATTCCAATAACGTCCTCACATTTTTCTCATCGATGTGTTTCATGAAATATAAGGCCAGAATTCCCATTTGGACTCTTGTGTGTCGATGAGGTTTGCTAATGTAAAATAATTTAACCAAAGACTTTTTCTTGTACTCTATCGCAGGGGTTCTTAACCTTGTTGGAGCTACCGAACCCTACCAAGTTCATATCCGCCTTCACCGAACTCCACCAGGTTCTTATGTGCCTTCACTGAACACTGGATGTGATGTAGGATTAAAACTGCCAAGGTTTCAGTGCAGTTCCACCTGAAACATAGCTAACAGTCACCGACTATCTTCTCTCATTTGGCACCAGCATCTGCCAAGGTTTCAGTGCAGTTCCATCTGACACATAGCTAACAGTCATCGACTATTTTCCCCTCATTTGGCACCAGCATGGTTGGAACAAGGTGCTTGTCTCGCAATGTTTCCAGGGAGATGTGGGTGCAGGGCTGCACGTTGCCGTTTCCCCAAGCTATTCACAAACGCTGGCAAGGCTAGAGAACACTAAAGCAGAATTTAAAATCACTTGCACGCAGGCATGCTCTCTTTGTCTGTGATTCTGATATGCGTCTACACGAAACACCATGAAGTATTTGAAGTGACACGCTAAAATCTCATAAGCTCTCTCCCTATTTGTTCGATTCGTCATGCGGAACTGATGCAGCCGTGATGTGAGCACCTGCCAATTCACCCTCCGCCACCCCAAAACATCATTGACTCCCTGTAATTGTATATAAATCTTTCCCTACTGAAGACATACAAATGGTCTGTAATGTGCATGCAGAAGCTCCTCTTTGTTTGACTGATTTGTAGTCAGAGCTAGCAGCAAGATGTTTTTAATCAGAGGCAATCAATCCACCTCACAGCTAACACCGACAGGAGAATAGCACAACCTAGAAAATGCTGCAGCAAGGTGAATTAACAGAGTTTGGGCTCTTGTGCAAAATACTGCACAAGCACCACGTGTCTCAAAGAGTGCACGGTGATGCAGCAGAGTGCTTTGCCATGTGTGCATATATAGCAGTCCGCCCCCCTCCCACTTGCTTTACCATGGTCACAATTGCTGCTTGGAGACACACACCCTCCTACTCCCCAAGAGTCCTTTTAACCTCAGCTCACGTGAGTCACCAAGCGGACGTGTAGTAGTACTACAAACACCATCCCCACTGCCCTTACCTTGACCTGTTCCTCTTCACTCATGTAATTTATGGTTGAATTTACAACTCAGTGCAAGGCTCAGGTCTACTTCATTTACTATACCGCCACGGTGGGACATGAAGCTGGGAGTGAACGCATAAAGAAAGCAATAATTTGTCCCTACGTACCAATAACTACACAAACGTCTTCCTGGCAATAACCACACACACGCAGGGTATCCACTTGCTTGCCAGTCGTCAACTGATGCCTTCCAAATATCCTACTATACTGCTATGAAGCTCTTCTTTATTTGATAAAGCACACATTGCTCTCTCATCACTGCTGCCCTGAATCCGACTCCATCTACCTCCCAGATATAACTCTCCACTCCCTTTCCACATGAAATGTCTTGTCACAGACCTGGAGTATCCATCATAGGACTGTTTGTTGGCTCATTTGGCTCAAACAAGACTAGACTGAAGCAATCACATTATATTTAAATTAATTAGCATGCAGTCTTAAAGTAGACTAGGCAAATTACAAAGAGAAATTGATTTGTCTTAATTTAAACAGTGACTTGTGGATTTTTAACAGGTTTTTGTATTAATTCTTCATCTGGGCCACTTATCGGTGATCTTGGAGCCTATTCCAACTAACTGCTGGCGTTACCAAATATGGTTGTTAACACCCAAAAAGGGTAACCTAATCTCTCAAAAAAGGATCAGAATATTTCAGCACTATTTCCTGTTGTGCCACTGCAGTGTGCACTTAAGAGAGAGAGCCCATCTTGTCGCTCCTTTCATTTTATGCCTCACACAGTGACAGACGCTCGTGTGCATTGGTGAGAGGTGAAGACAAGGGTCAGTGTGCTTCCTGTCCCATTTGGCAGCCTTCCGCTCATCACTATGCAGCGTGCATTTAAAGGTTACAGGAAGGCCAGTGGGGATGATGATGAAGTATTTGTGAGGAGCTCTGGATACAAGGTGATCTGCGCAAGAAAAAAAATGAATACGGCAATTTAAAGATTGTGCTTATTTTTGGAAATTGGCTCAGGTTTACAACACAAGAATATAAAGCAGGGCTCAATGGCACAGCACTAAAGGAAGTTCTGTCGTCAGTGAAATTTCCTAGTCTCTATTTTATTTTTACAGCAGTGGGCACCATTTGTTAGCTTGACATTTTTATGGTTGCACTTTGTTGCTTCGAAGGGTTGGTTGTCTTTCCTCTTTAAGGTGGGTTATCATTGCCATGAGGTAATTTATTTTTAGGTCATGAAATATCTTCAATATTATTTCCTCCCTAGGGTACACTTTCGGTAGCGAGTCAAGCATGAGGGCACAATGATGATCTCGGAAAGACGTTGGTCCGATTCATGATAAAAGCCCTATAAACCATGCGTATGCAACATAAAACAGTAATTTTAGGGCGTTAATTTTGAAGTTGGAAGGACATTTTACCCGCTGTTTCTGTAGCACCTGTAATGGTGATTCAGCAGGCAGCCAGCCCTGTATCCCCTCAATCAACCGTATTTTCACAACTATAAGGCACACCCCATTATAAGGCGCACCCTCAATGAATGACACATTTTATTTTTTTTCATATATAAAGAACACTGGATTATAAGGCGCCCTGTCTATTTTGGAGAAAATTTAAGACTTTTAAGTGCGCCTTATAGTCGTGAAAATACGGTATTATGTGATGTCATAACTGTCTGGTTGCGCTTTACCTTGAAAGGCATTTTGTCGTACTTGTACAGTCACAATGAAAGTAAAACATTTCCTTCTTATTCTTGTATTTATCTCCAGACGACATCGCCTACGGGTCAAGGCAGGTCAGACTCACCGGTTTACACCAACCTGCAGGAGCTCAAGATCTCTCAATCCAACCTGCCGCCTGTCCCTTCTGGTTCACCGCTACATATCCATGGAGACTGGGAGACCCACAAAGACCTGAGTGGCAGGCATTTCTACTATAACCGAGCCACGGGGGAGCGTACATGGAAACCTCCACGCACACGGGACACTAGCGGCAGCACCAGCAGCTTCCGAGGAGAAAGCCAAGGCCCATCAGAAAGTGAGGTAAGAAAGGACAACGCTAGATAAAGAGTTCTTTAAAAGAATGATGTGACATTTTTAGTATTTTTGTATTTCGAAACTATTAGTCTGCTGTAAATGTACTTTCTGTAAGGATCTGATACACTATACCTAATACAATCATCCTCTTCATTTTGATTTCATCCCGTTTTTCTAAACAGCTGCTTTCATCTGAGGACAACTGCCACAGCACCCATTCAAGCCAATCTGACAGCCAGTATGGGTCGCCACCTAGAGGCTGGTCTGAGGAGCTTGATGAACATGGACACACGCTTTATGTCTCTGAATATACACAAGAGAAGGTAAAATACTGTAGTCATCTTAAACTCATTGAAAATGCAGCAATCAGGTTTTCCTTTGAAAATTGACAACATAGTAATGTCCTTACTGACTGTGGTTCTCATTGTAGTGGATTAAGCATGTTGATGAGCAAGGCAGGCCCTACTACTACAATGCTGACGGATCCAGGTCGGAATGGGAATTACCCAAGGTAGTGTTACTTTCTTATTATCATTACTATAATACTGCACTGGTTATATTTCACCATGCACCTACAAGTTCAACTCAAATGACATCGCCTTTAATATAACTTGTCCCATTGGCGTGCCATCTGAGTCCTGTTTATGTAAGTGGATGAGCCTCTGGCAGGCTCACAGGAGTCCCTTTTTGTAATTGAACTCCTCCTGGAGGACTATTAATGGCACACGCTAGTACGACTAATCAGGTGGCTTAAGAGCAGATCACAATGGGCTGCTCCATTCTTTTATAATGCCACTGCAATTCAGACATGGGAACATTTAGAAATGCTAAAGGAGAGGTATAGGCGATATTGCAGTGTGTTGATCGATTGTATTGTGGAGTTAAACCTTTAGTCTATGGTCTGATCCTCTCTTCCCGCAGTACAACATTTCCCCGCCATCTGGTGAGGTCCCTAAAAGTCGAAGTCTGGAGAGGAAGCAGCCGGATCCCATAATACTCACCAAGTGGAGACACAGCACATATGTTCTTGACCTCAACGATAAGGTAAGGCTGTATTTTCTCTTATAAATCGGAATTAAATTCACAGGTAATTTAGTAGCTACAATGTCAAATAATCTGAAAACTGAAAAATAACTTTGGTTTTTAATCTTACCAGACACTCATTTTTAATTTTACTGTCCCTTAAGGGTACAATTTGGAAAGTCTAACTGGTTTTAATATTAAATTGAATGAAATTGATTATCGTACTGGCTGTTTTATGATCCAAAGAAATGACCAAAAATTCATTGAGGCATTGCTTCACTATTAACTCCATGCAGCAAAATGGACAAATTGTTTTCTCTTTGTAAAATGCAACCCAATATTCTAATTCTTCTACATGTTTTCAATCCATTTTCCTTCTTACTAACCTGACTTAACCGTCCGTCTTCATGGTTCTTAGTGTAGAAAAAATCTTCATGTCTTGCCTCTTGTTGTTAGGAGTGTGCTCCGGCGCCCAAGCAGAGCTCTCCTGACTCTGACTCCTGTCCATCATCTCCTAAGCACCCCTCAACTGTTAGTACCCCAGCTTGCACTGCAATGCACTCACTATCATAATCATTCTACTTGCATCAAAAACATGAATGTATCATTTCTCTCATTTAATCCGATACTTTATTTTTTGGCATTTTTTCATTTATTTTTCTCTCATCTTGCATGTTGTCACCATCCTTAGCTAACTGCACCACATTCAGTCTTTTTCTAACATCTTCAATACGACCTCCAACAAAAAATGTGCTCATAAAATATACACTACTCATTAATATTCAGGTTTACCCTAATTATTTATGTCTAGCTGCAATACTGATACAAGAACAAGATTGATAATGTCAGAATATACACTGCAATATCTACCAATACTAACGCACACCATTGAGTATATCTACCTAAGTCTATTTTACCTTTATTTTTCTTTTGTTGTAAAATTATTTCAGATTTCAGACAAATTTGTTCATCAGAATCCCACTGAGACTTTTCAGCTCTAGTACCAGCAAAAAATAACAATATTTCGACCATGTTCATGTCAGATGTCACTCAATCCGGTTATTTTCTTGGGTAGTACTTTTTCTATTAGGGTTCTAAATCTGAGTTATGTCACCCTCTGCAGCCATCAGAGAAGTGTGGTGTCCTCAATGTCACCAAAATCACAGAAAATGGGAAAAAAGTCAGGTAGGAAGTTTTAACCACCTACCTGAAGGCGTTTCCTTTAAATCTTTAACCTATTTTTCTAATTTTGGCCTACAGGAAAAACTGGGCATCCTCATGGACGGTGTTGCAGGGTTATTCCCTCCTTTTTGCAAAAAGTCAAGGCGGAAGCACGAGCTGGGTGCGTATTAATGTCCATCATATTTTTTGCCAAGCTTCCGCTACCTAGTCTTCACCGCCACATGTACAGAGAATATTGCCTGTTCATTGCTCTCTCCTCTCCTACTTTCTGAAGTCTTTTTACCGCAATGGCTCCATCCCTGAGCTGCTCCTCAGTCTTCTTAGCAACTGGAAGCAAACAGTCAAGCCCCGTCCTGCTGTCTCTTATGTAAACTTAAATGCTGCCCGTTCTACTTTGCATCACGGCTGCTTTGGCTAACTTACAGACTACTGTGTGTTTCGTTGTGTGCTAATGGTTCACTTTTATGATTAACTTTTATGATTAATACAGAGAGCTCAAATTAGTAGTGTGATTGTACAAATTATACCAATTTTTTTTTAAGCAAACATACATAGTACTACTATAATTGGCTTACTCTGGTTTGTAAAATATTATGGTTGTAGCTTGTATTGTGTCAGGTAGGGTTAAAATAGTTTTCAAAAATTGTGGAGATTTCCAACTAGTCTTGGTATAAACAAGCCCCAAATCCCATGAATGTAGTATTTTCCCAAAAATGAATATTTTTATGCGAATGAAACATTGACAGAATAACATTACTGGTACTAACGTTGATTTGCCTGCTCTAATCTCTAAATATTATATACAGTACTAACATATTTTGACTATACTCTTAACCTTTTTGTGTATCCTAAACCCTTGCTTGTCTAGATTTTTTTGTAATTTTGCCAACACAATTATTCAATTATAAAGCCATCTATGAAAATTGTCACTGACGATGCGTCAATGCGTTTCAGAAGTTTGGCAGCAACCAATCCAAGCCAGAGTTTACCGTTGACTTGCGTGGTGGTTCTGTGGATTGGGCATCCAAAGACAAGTCCAGCAAGAAGCATGTCATTGAGGTATGGTTAAAGACACCATTGATATACCCAATCACATTAATTTAAAGGATATTTGATTTCCAAATGAAAATGTTAAATATACATCATAATATAACTGTTTAGATACTTTTACTTGTTCTTGAAAATAAATTGTCATCATGCATTCACTGGAAAAGGTTAAAAGGTTCAATTAGGTTTATCCTAAAAGTCCAACCAAAATTCCAATATTCTTAAATTGTACTTAAAACTTCATAACATCCCATTTTTATGTTTTTGTTGTTGTTGTTTTTTAGCTGAAGACGCGTCATGGTAGCGAACTTCTGATCCAGTCAGAGATTGACAGTGTCATCAACGACTGGTACCGGGCCCTGACTGAGACCATTAACACACATGTGAGGGGACTTAAGTCACGCTCTTAAATTTGTTTAAACTGTCTAATCACTTTAACAGTCAAATTTGATATCATGTGCAGGCGTGGGAATCGGATGAAGCCATCGAAGAAGATATGCCTGACTCTCCTGGAGCTGAGAAACAGGACAAAGAGAAAGATCAGCGAGACTCTAAGAAGAACAGAGGTAAAGCCAACACGTAATATTATTCTGTTCCTCTGTAGTCTTCAATCCAATAGAGTCTGACTGCCTTTTCTCATTTTTTAGTTGTGATGAAGAATTCTATCAGCATGGATTCATCAGACCAGAAAAAAACTCGGCTGAAGCTGAAGAAATTCCTGACGCGTCGTCCCACCTATCAAGCAGTCAGAGATAAAGGCTATATCAAAGGTAGCCAGATTTGAAGCAGTGCAGAAAGAACAGACACATTAAAGAAACCTTGTTCCACTTTTAGACCCCAAATGTCTGTTTCTGCCCATTTTTCAGATCAAGTTTTTGGCTGCAGTCTGAGTAGTCTATGCCAGCGAGAAAATACTTCGGTGCCCAAATTTGTGAAAATGTGTATTGACCATGTAGAGAGCACAGGTATGATTACGGTTCTTGTTTTTTGAAATATTTTTTTACATGATGGCCTATTGGACATTTAGGAGAAAGTATTATACTCACAAATCATGTCTTTTTTACCACAGGTCTCAGTATTGATGGCCTTTATCGAGTCAGCGGGAACCTGGCGGTGATACAGAAGCTACGCTTTGCTGTAAACCACGGTAGGATAAAATTGCTCCTAAATTGGTCATCAATTGTACTGTAGACTGGGCAGACAGTTGGTATTTAATTAGTTTAGACTTTTTTTATGGCTCGATTATGTTTATTAGGTTGTTTTAATGGTTTAACAATTAGATTATTTCGATTCCAATCATGCCTTATGGCATAGAAATACTGGATCATTTGCCAATGCTGTTGTAGTTTTTGGACCAGCAGATGGCGCAACTATTTCACGTTTGCATGGAGTGCTTTTTGATTGGAAGATATGAACTAAACAGCAATAATGTCATGAAAAATATTCAATTATATTGAAATTGCTAGAAATGATTTATTAAAAGTCATTTTTTTGCAAGTTTTGTTTACTATGGGTGAACATTTAGAACTAGGTGAGGGATCTTGAGTTACACATTTAGGTTAGCTCAATTGTCTTCTGTATTCTGCCTTTGACTTTGTCCAAAATGTTATACTCAGATGAGAAGGTGGAACTCGATGACAGCAAATGGGAGGACATCCACGTCACAACAGGAGCACTCAAAATGTTCTTTCGGGAACTACCAGAACCTTTATTTACTTACGGATCCTTCAACGACTTTGTCAATGCTATTAGTGAGTAACATGATAATCAAACTCAACCTGCAGTGAGTTAGTCTCCAATGTGGCCAAGAGATGGTGCCATGTCCCTGAGAATTTCCTCACAAGCTGCTTTTCTTTCTGCTTTCAGAATGTTCTGACTACAAGCAAAGAGTAAACTCTATTAAAGACTTGATCAAGAAGTTGCCAAAACCTAACCACGACACAATGCAAGTCCTTTTCCAACACCTGCGCAGGTACGATACTCACATTATTTTTTTTTAACCTTAAATCTATGTGTACGCTTTACTTACCTTATCTAATGTATAGAATTAAAAACTATCTCGAAGTATTAAATAGCACTAATGATATTAACTTGCAATGAGAAAATTTCCACAGTACTTTATTATTATTGTTATTATTGTCATTATGGTTATTATTGCTATTCATTTATCTCTTGGGGTCTTCAAACCAATGAATACATCCAACTTTAAATAATTCCTGGCAAACCAGAAGGATATTCTCTGTTGCCAGAAGGCAAAAATGTAAACTTATTATGAAAAAGTGTATCATATAACAACAGAAGTTGAATCTATCTGCCTAAAAAGATAACAAATCTAATCCTAGTTTTTAACTTGAACCATTTTACTCCACTAGCAGTGCAAGTTTATTTGCATCAAGCATATCTCATCTTGACTGGGAGAAAAAAGGATAATATCGATTAAATTAAATCTTAACGAGTTAGTTTCAAGTTAACAATAGCTTATTTGATTGTATTACCTGCAATGTGAAATAGGTGGCACATAAACTGTTTTGTTTTTTTCCACCCCTTCCCGAACCAACATTGGCATCATATGTTCTCAGTGACATTTGCCTCGCTTTTTCCATTTGCATTTATATGGCCCCGCATTTTCTGTAATTTAGTAGCCACGAAGTAGCAAAATTTACAGCGTGACATTCAGTGTATGGAGGACTACGTTCTATCAAAGCGGGTGGATTTGATCTTATTTTCGCTCCTCCATAAATATGTTATTGTTTTTGTGCATCTGCGCGGAAGGATGTAGCAGCTATTTAAAACCGCTATTATTGCACTCCTCTAGCCCAGAGCGTCAGCCGTGTTCCGTGGCTTGTCTCCGTGCTCAATCTTGAGCTTCGGAGACGTGTTTGGAGACCGTAGGAGTGCTTGTAATCTTGTTTTTGTCGATGAAAACCCTCAAGCTGAATCCGTAGGTGAATGAAACCCTCACCTAAAGTCATTTATAATGCGACTTCTCCTTCCCCCAATGCAGGGTAATAGACCACGGCGAAGCCAACCGCATGACCACACAAAGCGTGGCCATCGTTTTCGGACCCACGCTCCTACGGCCCGAGACGGAGACTGGAAATATCGCGGTCCACATGGTCTACCAGAACCAGATAGTGGAGCTCATTCTACTGGAGTATGAAAGCATCTTTGGCAGGTAGACAAAAGGGCCGCAGACCTCTTGGCTCTTTTTGTGTTATTTTTTTGACTGAATTCAGTGTTGCTGTGGACCTGGCAACGGAAACCCAACTTACTCATTGGCAGGACCCGTTGACACGAGCAAGACGAGGCATTGCACTTAACAGTTATGATGATGAATTGAATTTCGCAGGGCAGGGAGGGCCTTCCCCTTTTCCAGATGCCGTTTTCTTTGCGGAAGGACCTCTTGTGATTTGGTGAATTTGAGGATTCAAGGTTTTGTTTTGTTTTTAGTGCCGCAGTCACTGAATCCTGTAAAACCGCCTCATGTTCCCGGGTGCTGCTCCGTTGGCGTTAAAGGCAAACGCAAACTTTGTAATGTTGCCTGTTCTGTGTCGTGGCGCTTCGTCTGTGACGCCAGTAATGCCATAATCAGTGTTGTGTTGATTGACTCTTGTTTTTTTTATTTTATTTGTTTTAATTTTTTTTTGCACTTGGATGATTTGGAGCAGTGTTTCACATCGTGCCCCCCTCCAGCACCCTCACCTTTTCAGTGTTTACCTGGCGGAGGGATATTAAACGGTGCTCGTCGATGGGAGTGAATTCTAACCTGCACAGAAGCATCTTTTGGTCTTGCCACTTTGTACAGAAACGTGTCGTGTCGTAGTGTCAACGTGCGTGGGTGAAGTCTGCGTCGTCTGTGGTCCTTTATCGACTCTAATATATGTTTGGTTTGTCCTGTGGCAGGATGTGTCTTCAAGGTGCGCTAAGCTAATGATAAAGTATTTCAACAAACGGGGGCAGTCCTGAGAGTGTTTCAAGGCCTGATACATGGAAAAAGGCCTTTTCAGAGCTCATTCTCTGACTGAAGATAGTCGTTACAGTGTTCAAGTGACTGAGGTTTGTGTGTATAGTTGATTTTCCGGTTTGTACATTTGAATTAAAGGATAACAAAATGCTGATTGGAAGAAAGAACGACAAAAAAGACTCCTCCTTCTGTTCCTGCAGTGTTTACGTGTGTTCAGATGCACATTTGAATGTATTTTTTTCAAGCTAACTGCTGTTTGTGAAATTGCGCTGTCTAATAAAAGAACAAAAAAAAAGGAAAAACAAGATGTGGCAGCTCCTGTGCGTTTCCTGTCTTGGTGATAAAAGCTCGTCTTGGATGGAGATCATAAACATAAAAGATGCAAAGGTGAGTCTGCCGTTCGACTTCAATCAACTCTAAAGCTTTGGCTCCCTCTTTGCTTTATTAACATAATTGAATTAATCTACTCAACACTAATATCCTGGTTATTGAGCAACATGATTAAGATTTCTTGTCGCCATCAATTATTTTCTTACCTGTTAATTAGGAAAAGCACTTTGGTATATATTTCTCTCTATTTTTTGAAATGTATGGCAAGCCCTGCTACTCTACTTTCATTAATCAGTGTACTTCCATTTTTTGTCATTACTCCACAGGTCATACGTGGCTGCCGACCTGAAGGCTGCGGATTAATTGATGTCTAATTAGGTAATTGCCTGTGTGCCAGCTTTGATTAAGAAGACCATGGCTTTGGAGTGCTGAGCAAAGCTGCTTCTCGTAAGACCCTTGCTGAAAAGCTTTATATTTGTATTGGCTTTGTGTAACGGATTGATGATTGGCTACCTTGCTTATAGATTGTGTAGGGTAAACCGTATTTTTCAGACTATTAGTTGCACTTTTTTTTTCCATATTTTGGCTTGGGGAGTGTGGTTAAAATATACCGTATTTTCACGACTATAAGGCGCACTGGACTATAAGGCACACTGGATTATAAGGCGCCCTGTCTATTCTGGAGAAAATTTCAGACTTAAGTGTGCATTATAGTCGTGAAATTATGGTATTAGTCGTTGAATTAACTACATTAACCCCTAATTGGCCTGTTATGCTCTATTTTTATTGTTATTTTAAACTGTGTTATTGATCCTTGATCAATCAAAAATCCCCCCAAAATATGACTTACATTATGGTACAGTGCAATTTATATTTATTTTATTCATTTTTTTGCAGGTTTGACTAGTCAGAAAAATACTGAAATATACAAAATATATAAAAAGCATCCAAAAACTGTTACAAAGTAGACTAACCACATACAATTCTATAGGAACATTCTCATAATGTAGTTATCCCACCCAGAAATGCACACAGTTATACGATAAATACTTTTAAGATGATTAAAGCACTCAGGCTTATTAAAGCATTATTTTTAAAGTAGGTAGACCTTTGTTCCCACTCTCGCTCACAACATTCTCCATTCCATCTTTTTGTCACTCCAACTTGAAGTTAATGTTCTATTAACATTAACCCAATCTTAAATGCATAGAAATTGCAATAGCTTGCTATAATTGACTGCTACTTTAAAACAAAGAACAACAAGAGCAATTGCCTTTCTCTTGTTTGGTGCGTTCATAGAATGCAACAACAGAGAAAAAGATGGATAACATACACAAAGAAAGAGAAGATACAGAGTTACTTGAAAAAAGCAGTTGTAACTGTCTAAGATAAATAAATAGATACCATGAAGAGGCGCCATTATCCGTCACGGAGCGCTGATGCAGTCTTGCTTGGTATTTATTGCCTACTTAATGGACTTGATTGCATTAGTGAAGGTAAGAAAGGGGAAAAAAGATCCACTGGCAGTTTGGAGGTACTCCCGGCACCTCGCAATTACCTTATGTAAATCCTGTCCTGGAATGTTGATCCACTGCTATTTAAAATGCATTGGATTTCCATGGAAAATGATCCACTCCCTCCGGCGGAAGCTCATTAATAACAACGTGGAGCCGCCCTGACATTTGGAATACTTACATGCGTGCAAAAACACGTTCAATCCATCCCATCCGTTGGCCATTCACTCGAGCCAGACAAGAAAAAAATATGGCAGCAGCTTTCCAGTCAATAAGTTTCTTAGGGGGTCCTTGACAAGTGACCCTCAAACTGACATCTAGCTAATAACTACAAGATTCAGTGATTTAATCAAAGATGCTGTTGGGTTGCACATCTGCCTCACAGTTGAGATCCGCATCATGGCTCAAGCCTTTCTGTGATATATGTATTCGATGTCTGGGTGGATAATTCAGGGCAGTTTGGGGGCTATGTGGGTTTTCTTGGCTGCTTTTAGAGCTCTGCCCTTAGGACTAAAGCTTCAGATGTTGCGATCCCACTACCACAGTCACACCACATTTGATACTTTTCAACTTTTCCCTGTTCCTTCCCCAAAAATGTTTAGTCTTTTGCTTGGCAATCAAATGTTCTATGATCACACATTAATCAGCCAATACAATTATCTATTGAAAAGAACTACCACATACCACCAATTTGGCCAAAACATACCTAGTAGATGAAATAACTTGCAACCTTATCCTTAAAAACTTTTTGAATGCAAATAAATATTCCTTAAATCCTCCCTCTCTCCCCAAAACCTGAATCACCTCCCTAACCATTTACACCCAGCAAACTCACTCAAAAAGGCTTCTCATATGCACCAAAACAAACCTGACTCACACTCATTTAACTACTAAATGTCCAACACACACAACAGAGTAGGTATTTTCTTAGCATCCAAATCCTGCATCATTCAATTTCCATATTTCTTGAGTACTACAACATATTGTGTTCTTTGTGATGCACTTTTAAATCTCTTTTTTAATCAACCACCTTCCCTGAGATAAGCCAAAGCTGACTCATGCTTTAAAAGGTAGCGGTGCAGGTATCAAGCTCTTAATCGCTGAGTGGTTAAAACCTCCCAACCATTTTGTCTCTTTACACCACCACTTTGCCGAAAGCCCACCTGCAAATAGGGCGGAGGGGAAAGGGTTAGGGTGGAGAAATCACCGACTCCATTAATCGTTAATGCTCTATAATGGCATGTTCGCATTACCTGCCCACACCTCGGCCTCCGCGGGGTAGGCCGAGCCAGCGCTGAGATCAGGTTGGGAAACCACCATGAGCATATGGAGTACTTCAAACACTCAAAGTATCTCAGCGCCCAGGCTGCGGTTGCGCCCATGAATTATAGAAATGATCTAATTGTTTTCTCATTTGGAAATTGTGAGGGCCCTCCTATTGCGTCTCCAGTCGGTACAAGCCGCGGTTTCCAATGGGGGCACCAGATTCAGTGCAGACTCTGACACGTTTGTTGATTCTAAGGCGGTGCCGTCCAGTCAAAATAGAGTTTGGAATCGGGGGATTTAGGACCAGTTTAAAGAGAAACGGGGCGGATCGAACGATGGTGGAAGGCAACCGCGGTTTGGACTCATAAACGTGGCTCAGATATTCGGTTGTGGTTTATTAAACATTTAAAAGTAGCTCATTCCTGGAGGAAAAGAAGAGAAAAAAACGGAGAAATTGGAACGATAAGTCATACTTTGTGGCCAGTTAAGGAAAGAAAAGCAGATCTAAAAGTACCCAATCCAGCAATGTTCCAGTCAAGTTCACAACCATTAATACAATGAATTCACTTTTTTTTAATCTAACACACATACACAAAAAAAACTCTGTAACATTTCAAAGCTTTAATTATTCCCAAAGTAAAGAGCAACCCATGCTAGTGCTATGCAAAAAGTGACTTCCTAATTACTATTCTGTTGTATTTAACTTGGCATTAGTTCACTCCCTCTAAGGTTAAGTGATAGTGAATGGTGTACATTTTTAATTTTAATATACGATAAAACCATAGAAAGAATGTTCTGTGTCTCTTAAATCCCGTAAAATTATCCAATATGGACATGTAGGCTGCAAAAAGGTAATTTTTCAACTGTTTTACATCAAATTGGGCAACAAAGACATTTCTTATCCAGATCTGGAATTTGCTGCGTCATTGCTTACCCCAGTCACTCCTGCTGAAAAAGACACCTGTCATGAATTTGCATTTTTCTGAGCTCTGACTCATGTAAAATGAAGCTTCTCTCATGTCTTTTTCTCTACTTTGAGCCACTGAATTACAACAGTGTGCATTTCTCCCCCTCAGCTTGTCTGAGGCTGTAATTAGGACACGTCTTCAACCCTTTTGATTGGAGGAAAAAGACCAAGCATAATTACCATAGACCACCCCGAAAGAGTTACCTCTTCCCAACGAATAGCATATGAATTTAAATAAAAGATCAACCTCCCTTGACGCATGCACGTCAAAGATGAGAGTTGTGGTGTGAAATCAAAGAAAGTTTTGCAGGTAAACCTTTTGAGAGGGCGGACTCGACTGCTTCGCCAGCGCTCCAATAAGCTCATTGGATTTGCTTTGGTGCCAGCATCTTACTTAATTAGCCTGCACACTTTTATGGGCATAAATCGCTTTTACATCACTGCCAACAGAGCGCACCGCAAAGTGGGTCGATCATATATTATGTTGATCCTCCTTGGCGCGGTTAAAGCCATACATAACATTTGGATTTGTCGAAGGAGCCGGAGGGCCGCTGGCATCCTTCTTCTTTGTTGTGCTGTCAGCGCTAATCTCTCCCCAGGGGTCTCAGCAGCAGCTTTCGCCTTCTCTCTTGTTGCTGCCCCCAGACTGCATGAGTAAAAGGACGCGAGGATTGAGTGGAGCCAGGAGGGCACCCACACATTTCTCGTCGTCAACCCTCCCCCATTTATAAAAAAAAAAACGCCTCCCACCTTTTGCCCCGGGCCTCGACTTGCCGACATTTTTGGTGCGATCTCGATGTGTCTTACGCGAGTTCGTCAAGATGAGAAAATTATGTGCGTGAATGTCACCAAAAACAAATTATTTTTTTATAGTGTTACTTGCCAGAAAGAAGCCACCTTGTAGCAAAGAACTATGCTCTTCAACAATGCCCCAACACGACTTTTGCCCAAAAGAAACTCTTCAACTATCCTGGACATAGTTCCACTTTTTTAAACTAAAACACCAACAAAGAACTACATACTTTTTTTTATCCCCTCAAAACTTTTCAGCCCACTTCTGGATAGCTATAACGGGCTGAACACCTATTCAAGTCGCCACTCAAGTAGTTGTTCCACTTCTTGTGGAAACTAACTTTGATGTCTTCTCTCCTGATCGTCTTCAAACATGGTAGCTACATATAGCATGAACTAGGTAGGATCTATTGATTCTTGCAGGCTGATTTTTGTCTCAGGGCTGATTAGTTAATAGAATTATCCAGCTTTTGTTTCCTGTGCGAGTTGGCCAGTAGAGAGTATCCATGCACAGCCTTTAGTCTGTAGTGTACTTGAGTGCACTCATGCTTGTTCAAGATGCCACTTAATGGCATCAAAGCCATATTTTTCTCATCCCACAATTAATTTCAAAACAGCTCCTTAATTTCATAAAAAGATATTTCAACTACTTTCCCCTTAGCACAAAAACAGCTACTCTTTATACTGTCTTTGTCAAGAATTGCCCTACAAGTGACTGTCAACCCGCCCCTGGCTACATAATCCCTGGAATAGACTCATGATGCTCATTAAATGGCCTGATAAATGGGAAAATGTGTATATATTTCCTAACTTGTTTTCATGTTTGACTTGGACAATCCCAAACCCCAACACCACTTTTGTTATTCCACTAGGTGGTAGTAAATAACATCCATTCACCTCTATCACAGCTTGTTCCAGGCTGCTTATTTTCTCTGGTTTATCCTCCTCCCACCTCCTTCTTCATCAACCACCTCCACTCAGGAGCACAACAAGTAGAGCTTCTTGGCAAAGGCCTTCTAAACACACACACACACACACACTCACGCCATTTTCTTTGCCACCTATCCTCTCCTCTGGTGCATTAGCATGGAAGTCACCCAGGTGATTCATGTGTTGCCAGGTTCTTTGTTCTTGCTTTTTTTAATGCCTCCTCACCCCCGGTCACCCAGGCTAAGCTTTGTGGGATGCAGAATGAAGGGGTGGCGTTGGGGAGGGGTGATTACGGCGGAGGATTGGTTGACCGAGGAGACCCCAGGGTGGGTGGGGGCGGCAAGCATTTGCAGCCCCCTGGTCCCCTTGAAGATGAGGTGGAGCCTAATTGATTTGTCAATGTGGAACCATCTGGCACGGAAAGATGGGCCTGCAACCTGTTCTCGCTGCGTCGGATGAGGGGGTAAAAAGGCGGGTCGGATTACTAATAATATTTTCAATTTTGTGCGCAACCCCACCCACCCAAATCCCACCTTATTTAATTAAGTGTGCTTTCCTCAGCCTGATTCTTAGTCAACTCTGACTTTTGGGCGTCCTCAGCTTCAATAGTGGGGAGAGTGGCAGAAGGCACGAGACGAGCCCGAGGGCACGGACCGCCGGCCGTATAGGAAACGCTCCAAGCTCTGAGCCCCATGCCGGGCCGGGAGGTGGGGGGAGGACTGGGATCAAAAGGTCATTGGTGCTTAGGGGGGGAGATCTACGCTGTGTTAATGAAAAGGACTGGAGGAAATGGGGACAGATGGAGAAGGAAGGAGCGAATGGATGCTGCTTGCTCTGATTAGGATCCCCCCCCTCACCCATCATCTTCTTTAATTCCCTCCCCCTTGTTCATCTCATTTCTTCTGGCCTGTAGCCTCATTTCTGGTTTCCGTTAAAAGGTTGGGATAAGAAGCTCTAATGAAAGTGTATGTGGGATAAGATACTACAATGACAGAAATTCACTTTTTTAGTTGTATTTAGTTTTATTCAATGGAGTGAGAAGGTGGAAGGCATGAGATGCTTCATTTTTGGTGGTTTAGGTGGCAATTCAGGTTTATTTTTGTAGAACTTCTTATAGCCAAACCCTGGGGGTGTCCACTCTGACAAATAAAAACAAGCACAATAAATGTTTTACTGCTTGTCACAGTCAAACTGTCAGAAGAAGTGAGACATGTTGATTTTGGCAGCCCTGGGGCAAGTAAATGGTGACTTCATTTACGGTTTTTAGACTTTTCGTTGATGTTGTGCGTCACCGAAAATCTGATTATTTCGAAAAATAAACACGTTGGCCAAGATGAGGGGGAAGAATACCTGAGGCAGAAAAACATTGCCAACCATACTTGATGGGCTTTGGAAATATTGGTTTTGATTGACAAGGCACTGACAAGTTAGTCTTGTTGGTGTTTTTTTAATATCACAGGAACAAAAAACATTTTGGGTTAAGATTGTATATAAAATAGGCCACCAAAAGTGCAAAAATAACAATCTTGGAACATTGTATGTGATCCACAAGTGTCTTAAATTTATTCTCAGTATAGATTGCTGCATGGATTATTACCAATTCGACATGGTCGTGTATGTAGGAAAGAGAAAACATAAAATGAAACTCTAGAATTCTAGGAAAGCTCTAGGCTAGAACAGATAAAGACAGATTTCCCAACATGTAAATACAAGAACCGAAACTGATACTGCAACTAACTTGTAAATTCCTCATGTAAAATTACCATGGTTTCGCATTTCATAACAATGACTGCAATATGAATTTAATACTTTTTAAAAGTGTTAAAAAGGACATTTAGATTCTTCAATTGTATAAGTAAAAGTTCATGAGGACTTTGATTTTGAAAGGGAAAAAATTGTTCAAAAAATCATGACCAACGTGACAAAAAATGGACAAAATCCTAAATTATCCAGTGACTGACTCTGACGCTCGAACCACATCTGGATGTTTGCCGCATGACTTCTCCCATTTCCTGCCGGTTTACACGACTTCTCATCCTCAGGGACGACCTATTGCACGAATGACACCAATGTCTAAAGTTACTAACGTTTAACCTTAGATTATTAGTCAATATTCAGCATCCATTGCGTCCTAATCTCTTGCGCTCAGCCTTGCTTAAATATTTTACATAACTATAACGACACAGTCAACTTTTCATGAACAAGCTCGTAACACTTTAGTACTGTAGAACCCTAAAAGAAAACACTCCTGTAGTAATGAGACATCTTAAGGACAAAAAGGTGAACATTTAAAGGAGTGTAAAGAGACATTTTTATGGGTTTATCCCCTGACCTCCAACAGCCAATGAAGTGTCAGCTTTTGAGATGATACACGAGAGACAGGGGGGGCAAGGGGCTTCTCTGAGGAGAAGGATGACTGCTGAATGGGATTACTTAGAACACACACACTGAGCAAGGACGCAGCAGAGAGGTGAAATTATCACGTGTGTTTGTGTGGGAGTACTAAAGCAGATTGTGTGTGCGTAGGCAGGTGGGCGGCTGCTTTTTTTTTCAAAGAGCCAACTATTTAATTGAATTCTTTTCAGCTCCTTGTTATTCCAGTCAGGACTGAAAAGCTGTTCCAAGTTGTCCCAGCATTGTGGGAGGCCTGCCTGGCGCTACCTGCAAACACACATGCACATATTTGTGGTCACCTTGGTGTTTTTCTTGCACTACTCTAGTCGCCGTGTGGTAATAAGGAGGGGAAGTGGGGAAAGTTAAACCTGAGCCTTATCCTGAAGGAGGGGGGAAATTATAAGCAAGAAATATAGTATTTTTTTGCCTTCAGTTGCTTTGGCCAAGTCATTTATTGGGTTATAATTTGATTTTTGTTATTCAAATGTCAAGTGGTTGCTTACTTTTATATAGGGAATTGCTTTGGGAGAGTTATTTATCGGTTTACAATATGAATTTTCTTATTCTAATGTCAAGTGGTTGTTTACTTTTAAAAAGTATGTTGGTTAGTATATACATTGTGTGTATATACAATATACACACAATATACAATATATTTTATGAATAAATACAATGGGAATAAATGCAATGAAATATGAGCAAGGCACTTTGGACTTTTTTCCTAAGTTTTCCAAATTGTTCAAGATGTTGACTATAAGTAAATCCTGCACCCAACTTCAAACCTGGAGGGAAAAAAAATGACATATTTAGCACATGGACTTGATTGATTTTATTGATTTTGCTCACATGGTAACGTTGGACTAGTACTCACATTCTAGCTGGAAGGCTTGCTATATAATTCGTTTGTAATGTTTTCTCCAAACACAGAACACGTGTAAAAACCACCAAGAGCAGTGAAGCAAGTGGACTGACTGCATGTGTAAAAGGTGACCGGCATTGTGCATGCCACATAGAAAGCAACACCTGAAACCTCAGAGGAGCTACTCGCACAAAGATTGGCATCATGTTGCCGAGCTGAAGGGTAATCCTCGGTGGAGATGTTAAGGTATGAGCTAAATACAGCACAATGACAATCCAATCAACCCTTTCCTTTCAACAAACACACAAGCGTGTGGTGACCCTGGACTCTTTGTGACCGCTTCTACACTAGTTTATGTCACATGCTTACGTAGAGCACACGTTTGTGTTGCATATTGTGGATTAATTCCAGCAATCAATATTAGTCTGACCTTATAATACTGTTTTACACGAACACTATAGCACTAATGATTGTGACATTTGAAAAAAACTGTGTTAAATGCCATCCAATTTATTTTTTTATTTTATTTTAATGCTTATTTCACATTATATAGTGTGAGTTTAATGTGAATTTTAATGTTATTAATTTCCTTGGTTAATTTTATGCTCATATTTTAATTATACATTTCATTTGATATTTTATATTGATATTTTAATTATAAATGTCATATTCAACTGATAAATAAGGATATTCTTAAACAAACAAAGTAGTAACAAAAATAAGTATATACATTGGAATCTAAATTGACTTAGTGAAAACTACACTTACATAACAGCAAAAAAAATCATTTTTATAACCGCTCTCACCAAAGAAACTTGTTGAAACAGCTTTTCACAAATTTTTATTGACTTTGCAATAATGGATAACCATTCAAAATCCACCAATTAATAAATTTTACAGTTTTGTTACTTTACTCTTTTACACACTTTTCACACATCTCTACGAGTGTCCTGGTATTTACCGCTCCAGTAGATGAACACGAACATAAGTGACTGCTATTTCCCTAATGGGGGGCTTTGCTCCCATACCCCCCTCCCAAGCAGCCTCCTTCTTTTTCCCCTCCTCTTGGCTTTTCTCTAAATTTCCCCGGGGAGCCTCGGTCCCCTGGGCTTGGCGCCATGTCAGAGCTCCGGCAGCCGCCATACTTCATCAGGCCTTTGCGCCGTTATTGGCAAGCACGCTCCATATCCTCTTAGCAGTTATAGCTTTTCAATTTTCCTTTGAAATGCTGAGACCAGCAGAACACACGGCAGGACCTCCGCTTTTTCAGAGGCGGATGGCAATGAAAGCCTGTTAGAACACACACAATGTGTAAGCCCCGGCGTTCAGCTGCAGGGGAAACACTCGTTGACCTTTCTCAAGCTTAAAGCCACGTTTTGTGACCACTATTACAAGATGTAGGTAATAGGCACAATTACAAGATGCTGTTTGACAGTTTGACACAGTAATGTTATGCCGAGAGCTGTCATATGAGGTATTATCTGGCCGCTTTTCGTAGCCACCGGGTTTGATAATGATGATGGCGGGATCAAACCGCTGACGGATGATTCTATCATCGAGTCAACGAAATCCCGCATTCTGAATCAAGACATGCCAAAGCGGTTGTCCAACAATACCGTGTCACCACACTATTGCACAGAATATTAGGGGTGTTTAGACTTAGATTTTGTGTTGATCTGTTTACATTTTTTTCATTGACTTATTTTGCTACCCTAAATTTCATGTTATTTTCTTGTCATCTCATTGGGATTTCAGTCCTATCTTTTCTTGGTAGCTCTTCCCTTGTGTTAAACAATCTTTTTACACCAGCCTCATCTTCTCCAGGAGTTCCTTTCTCGTCATTTTTTTAGTAATTGGGTCCCTGTCCTATTGCAATCTGTCAGTTCATTGTGGCTATTTGGGATGTTTTTGTTTTGTTACTTTGCACATTGTTTTCTTTTTTTCTACTTCCAATTTATTTTGGCTTTAATTCAAGTCCAATACATGCTGCTGGTTGTAGATTAACATTGACCCAAATTACTGTTACAATCCCAGCAGGTTAAAGAAGGTTTAATCTTCTTTTGTTTTAAGTGTCAATTTTGCAAAAAAAAACTTACCTTTTAATTGACAAGTTGCCTGTTGGAAACACTTTTAGTCGCATGAATTTGTTTGTGTTACATTTCCTTAAAAATAGAAGATAGTCTCATTTCTTGACACCAAGAGTGTGAAATCAGACACTACGCAAAGCTAAAAAAAAGTGTTTTTAAAAGTTATAATGTCTTCCAAGCATGCTCATGGTCTTAGAGTGCAAATTGTCAGCTGTTTCTGGCGGGTTTGGATTTTCGGATCAATCTTTGCAATGAATCTGATACCCACCCTTTACTTTATTTATTCAAAACATCACATTAGACGTGCTGTAGATTTCTGGGGACCCCACCTATCAAATATGACCACCAACTATTGTATCATGTTCAACTCCTCAAAGGACTATAGATTTCTTATTCTCCATTCCATTATTAATTCATGTTAGATGTCGGTGGGGAGGGTGGAAGGTTGACCCCACTAGAAACCTAATCTGGATCAATATGTTTGACCTTGGGCAGGGTTGCTAGCAAGCAGACTGCACTGATTGGAATGGGATGTTCCTGACAGAAGGGATTGGGCGGGTTTGCAGTTTTAGTTCACAAAGTGTCACAATAATGAACTGTTGTAGTTTCCATTGATGGCATACCCTACTTGAGTGAGGCTAAAATACTTGGTGTTAAGTGCTAATGATAACTCTTTCACTGCATAATAGAAACCGTGTACATTTGAACTGGGGTCGTAAGCATTGAGTGATATTTTCACTGCTATTGACAGCAAAGTGTCCAATCCAATATAACTGGGGGGCAGGAAGCGGTCAAATTGGATTGTGCGTCTTTTGCCGTCAATGAAAGCCAATGAGTTAATTATTTTAGTATTTGGGAGCTGTGCTCAAACTAGATCTGATTGCACAGATGAGATCTGACACCCTCTGGAAGCAATTTGTGTATTTTAGCAATTGTTTTGTGAAGTTTTGCAAATTTAGGAGCCTAATAAACCCTTACCTTAGAAACTTTCACTTTAACTGTAAAGGTTTGTTTGCATTGGCTATTACTACAATTTTTAAAGGGTAAAAAATTCAACAAAAATAAAAGTTTGCTGCATTAAGAAGCTTTCTCCGATGCTAAATGTCATAGAAGCTCCTCAACTCACTTACGCACCATAACCTCTTAAAGGTATATCATCACAAACTCATGCATTTGTATTTGGTGTATTTTATTGTGAGATGGGGAGTCATTAAAAAAGAAAAACAATCACGATTTAAAAAAAACAAACAAACAATAAAATAAGGGTGTTAAAAGGGAGGGGCTTATAAAAGTGGGCATGGTCTTGACAATGACGTAGAAAGTAACATGTTGGCACAAAAAGAAAAGCATAGGAAGAAAATTATTTTGGCTTGGCAAAAGACAGTTTGGGTGGTTACGGGTCATCCTTCAATACAACAGCACACTCATGCTATTAGACATACAATTATTTGTTCAAAAAGTTCAGTAGCTTCATATTAGAGAGAAAAAAAACTAAAGTAACATGAGCATGGATGCAAAGATGTCACGGGTTCCAATTTTCCAGGCTTTGGAAGGGTTATTTTTGGAGAGGAAAGAAAAAAAACTAAAAACTTCAGTAATCCGGAGTCTCCTTCTTTTCAGGCTCGTGGTTATAGCATTGCCTGTGTGATTTTTTTTCCCCCCATACTAAAATATATTATCGTATTAATACAAACTACAGTATTGTACACTACATAGTGTAATAAATAAACCATAAAGAAATATAAAAAAATAAGACACATAAATATAAAAGTTCTCTATGACTAAACAGACAACCCCATCTCTTTTGAGGGAAGGGGGGTTAATAATACTGCAACTGCTGAACATACAGTACACTCACAGGAACTGAACAAAAAGAAAAAAAAATGAAATAAAAATAATACTGACGTTGTTGACCAACTTCCCGGAATTGCCTACGTTACCTGAAGAGATGTTTGATCATTTGCGTGTTCAACAAGTGCACTAAACTAGCTCAGAAAAGGCAGGACATCATTCAAACAATTACAAGTCATGTGTGCTAATTTTTGCTCCAATTAGAAATAATGCAACAGTTGTAAAAATGAATGTAATGTCTTAAGGCCAGATACGACTTTTTTGTGATTGGCTGATCTGGGACCTGCTAATAATACCTGATCTCATCTGCTAAAACTTCCGTAGCATAATGGCACTTTTCATATGCATCCTCATGTTTTTCTTCACTTTTTTTTTGTTCAAATTTTGCATAAGGCTCAGAAGGTGGAGGGAGAAGAAATTAAAAGAAAAAAAATAAACCTACAGGTAAAGATTTGCCATGTCTGACATTTTGGGAAAATGCCTTTTTACTCTCTTGTCAAAGCGGATTTGTAGAAAAAGTAACAAACTCTAAAACTTCTAAGTACCACAAAAAATAGACATAACACATTGCATTGTATTGTTTTTTGTGAAATTAATATTCCATCCTTTATAATGTTTCGAGGCATCCTCAATCTTTTGAATGTAGATTGAAATAAGACTTTAAATTCATTGTAATATAATTTGTTACATGCTTTAAAACAGCATTTGCTTTTTATCTGTTATCAAATGAATGCGTACCACTATTTTGTCTCTGTGTTCAAAACAAAAGCAAATGTACAACTGTTGGAGGACTCCTGTTACGAGTATCATGACCACACTTAGGGAGAGGGATTGGGGGGGTTGAAAAAAAAGAGAACATGAACAATAAAAATACAAGAAAGTCATTGTTTTAAATTAAGAAGGCATGACATGAAAATCCCGTCATTTTCAGCAATATTCCAAATCCATCTTTTATCCAGCTCTTTGGATTACCATGTTTTTCACCTTAAAAAGGCCAATTCAAGAGATAAAATTCTGCCTTGCTTCTAATGCTAATCATCTGGGTTTAATGTCATAAAACATTAAAACATATAAACAATTAAAAGATGAGAAATTCATAAGCTTTTGTCCCAAAATGTCACTGACTAACCAAACAGAAAAAGTCACCTGAAAATTGTAATGAATGGCTGTAATGACTCGTCCTTTTACCAGTTTTTTTTTTAAATTATTATTCCTAAGGCTCACAATCGAAGGGCACAAACCAAAAATAAGTGTTGTGGTATTTCTAGTGCGATAATACTGAAAGGGTAGAAAATACAATGGAACTGCTCAATTCCCAAGTAAACCAAGCCACTTGTAGTGCACAGGATTTATCTTATTTTCCTTCCAACTTAATAAAATACTGACTTTTTTATGATCATTGGCAATAAAAAGGTATAGAAATATCTCCCAACTGTACAGCATTTAAGGGTTAAAATATGAGTGGCAAAATTAGTAACACTGATAAAAAGAAACGAACCAAGGTTGTTTTAGTAATAAAACATTATCTAAAACGTGTCGGCTCTAGCTTCCAAAGTCTGTATAATGCATTTCTTTCCTTTAGTAAAGTTTGCATTCTCAATATTTTTCTCTTTACAAATGGATTTGAGAAATGTTGGATCTTCCTGCGGAAAAGTCACTCATATTTTTGTTGTTTTTTTGATTATTTTCAGGCACACCTGGATTTCTACACAGTAGTGAACTGAAGCAAGCTGTCACCAGTTAACGTGAGTCTGATTTCTCTTCATTTTTAGTCATTTATCTACTTTCTCCTGCCTCTCATCTTCTTCACAAGCCTGGTTGTCTTCACCCCCGCTTTCTCTCCTGACCTCCTCCTCTTCTTCTATCATTCGCACCACGCCTTGTTCTCCATCCACGGCCTGGTCTCCCTCCTCTCCATGTTCTTGTCTCGTGTCAGCTTCCTCCCGCGTCTTCTCCTCGTCCTCATTGTCGTCGTCGTCTCCTCCCTCATCCCCGATCTGCACCACTTGGACGTCGTCCATGTCCACAGCGCCTTCCTCCTCCTCCTCCTCGAAGTCTTCGCTTTCCTCGTCCTCTCTGGCACTGCTCCCACGTTCGTCCGAGTCCATCTGGAAGGGGAGGAGGTTTAAGCCCTGTACCCGGCTCAGGGCGTCTTCCTCCGGGCTCTCCCTGCCTCCTCCACTTTGGCTTTGAGACTCCTTCTTGCAGTAAGAATAGCGATGGTTCATGTGTTGGGAGTACGAGCCCGAGTGGGAGAAGCGTTTGCCGCACTTGTCGCACTGGTACGGCTTCTCCCCCGAATGGAGTCGCATGTGTTCGATTAAGTGGTGTTTGTGTTTGAAAGCTTTGGTGCAGATGCTGCACTCGTGTGGTCGTTTCCCTGTGGAGACAAAATACCAAAAGTTCAATGCTCACTTCTCCAGGTGGCAAAAACACTCACGCCTACGTTCTTTATTAGAGGACAGTATTTAAAAGCTCATTTGGTTGTCATGGATTGGAATAGTTGGTGTGTAAATACTCAAATGAAAATACCTGTAATTATCATTGCTTCACTATTTTGGTACTAATTTCAAGTATTTGTTTTTCCAGGTACATTACGAGGAGATCTTATTTTTGGAACAGGTAAGTAATAATTTCATCAGAATACAGTTCTAAAGTTACCTTACCACAAACCCCCTTATTATTTTTTATAAGACTTGCTAAAAGTAGACCGTCTCTGAAACCCAACATATTAAATGTGCACAAAAACAAACTAAATAACCAACCCAATATGAGGCTTGACCTAAAACCCCTAAAGCAACTTTGACAACACCAAACAAAACTTCTATTGAGTCACAATATGTCTTTCAGGTTAAATTAATGGGGGTATCCCGCTGGGAGTGTTAATTTACTTTGGTAACAAATAAATCTTGTCTAGGAAATGTAGCAATGCGAGGAAAATGGCACAGTGCTTTGGTTTCTGAGAACATAATGTGAAAATAAAGTAATAAAACAAAGCGTTTTACTTCAAAGCCATTGGGGAAACTTAATTCAAGGCAGCGAAAGGCAGGTTTCATCGCAACTCAACTCATTTGGATATGAAAACAACCATTGCAAGCCAGGTAGCAGAGATATAAACAAGAGAATGCTTGACCTGAACTTTGGCTCAAAGCAATCCAAATCACTACCAGAGCTTCCTTCTTAATTCAAGAAGCTGGCAGAACTCTCGCGGTTTGGCGGAAAGATCTTCTCAGACTTCTTCTGAGTAATACCTGATGGAAGTGTGGCCTCCACCCTTCCGCAGTAAAATCCCCCCGCACTCTGACTCAATGTTACTAGCCTCAAAAGAGGACTGATGGGAAGACACGGCCTGTTTTTATTGTCTAGAGGAAATGAAACAGTTGGTATTTATTACCTGTATGTTCGTACTTGTGTCTTAGCAACGAGCTGCTCTTCTGGAAGATCTTGTCACAGAGGTCACAGGCGTACATGCCGCTGTCCGTCTTTTTCATCTTTTTCCTCAGAGGGCCCGAGTCCGAGTCGTTGTGTTCATCCATGACAGACAAGCCCTCGGAGTATGTGTCCTGCTTTTCTTCCTGGGGGGAACGAGAGATAGACATGATTACTAATGCTGATGGTGGCCAAAGTGGAAAAGCAATGACTGACTCACAAAATTCAATGCAGCGGGGAAGGGAAGATGTTGAGTCAAACTAAAATATGTTGGAACCAAGAAGCATTATTTAGGCCATTGGATTATATTGTGAGTGATTGCTGATATAGAACTAAAGTGGTGGCACTGGTATTGGAAAATACTGAAAATACCATGCCAATGCCTAATGTACTTTTGCATATTTCCTTTCCCATCCTATAGAACCACAGACGAAGATGATGAAGACTTCTGTTGACTAGAGACTGTGACGCGTTGTCAATTCAATGTAACCAGGTAAATAATTTAATGCTGTTATGTTTTTTTCCATTTAAATGATTCACATCCTCCAGTACAACTCTGCATTTCAACAATTACTGCCCAATTCCCATCAATACTTTAACTAACGTTTCACTCTTGGCCATTATAAGCACTACATCTACAAAATTGACGTTCGTTTCTCAAAGCAATAACGTCACCGTTCACTTACTAACCTGTAAAAATCCACCCTGAGGTGCTGGGAAACAAAGAGTTGTCATTAAGAAACCAATACACACAGTAGGTTCTTTTTATAGGGCAGTCTGATGCCAATCTACTTAACACAAACGTATCATAGAGCAACAATAAATCAATGAGAGGCAAAGGTGCTACGTTTAAAATGATCCCAGCAGATCAATACGGACTCAGCAGTAAAGTGCACCTTAGTCTCCTTAAAGTGACGGACCAGAAGATCACTCACACACCCACAAAGATCAACATTCGTCACTGCCCAACCATTAATGTGACTGCTCAATGAATAGCTATTTTTATTATTGTTTTTTGCAAAGAAGCGAATTCTGTTATTTCATTTCTACATCTGACATATTGATTGAATTTTTATTGTCAGGCTATGAACAGTGAAGGGGTGAATAACTTAAGGTTTTTGCGTTCCAATCAGGATTTAATTTGGAGGAAGTGACTGATTCTATTTCTTTCAAATAAGGGTTTGACCAATCTACTGAGTTGCTGTAAAAGAACGGAATGAAAAAAAAAATAATCAGAGTGAGTGACTATAAATGACAGGAAGATGATAAAAGTTGAATGTTTTAATGAGTACTGTCTGTATTGTTTCAGACTGAAAGCATTCACTTGTGCATCCATTAGTTTTCCGATGACTGGAAACCACAAGTCATTTTAGAACTGATTCTGACAACCACTATGTTGTTACTGGTCACTTTGCGACCAGTGGGAAAAGTATATTTTGACCCTAAGCCCAACCCTGATGAGATGTAGTCGGAAAAAGTGGGCAAGGACTAATGAGCACTATACTGTATTTTTTACTGTATAATTTTATCAGAATGATACAAACCTTTATGCCGTTGAGGTGGAGTGTTTCCTGTGTCTCAGTTCCAGCAGGGCTGTTAGCTGTAGTGGTATAGGTATAAGCCAGCTGGGGGATCAGGATAGTCTGTTTGTTGTTGGTGGTTACTGCCCTTAAACATTGCATACGGCCCTGGTCGCCAATAGCCACCAGCGTGGGAAGTTGAGTGGTCACAATATTTAGAGCTTTGGCACTTGGCGGGCTGGCGTACAGTGCAACGGGGCTGGACCCCATACATGAGAGTGGCGACAGGTCTTTCTTTGTGCAAGTTAAGTTCAAAGGTTCATCCAGATTGGTACGGACAGAAGAAGGCGAGGGGTAATTGCGGGGTTTAGCAGCCACAGCCTCGGTTTCGTCTTTGTCAGACTTTGGCAGGGATAGGTCTAGTGGTGCATCAGTGCTTTGAGGGGGCTGGTCTTGAAGGAGACCATCACCTCTCATCTTTAGTGGTAAAGGAGAAGCTGGAGAGCTGCGGGAGCCGTTGACCTCAGCTGGGGTTGCTTCCGTGGGACTGTCCTGTGTCGCAGAAGGACTCATAGAGGCCATCCCCTTCCCCTGGATCAGAGATACAACACTGTTGGTATCGCAGGCATCCTCTTCCTCTGAAGGTGGCGTAGGGGCACCGAGTTTTATTTGACCCTCCTGCATTTTGTCAAACCACTTTTTGACAATGTGAATTGGCAGGCTGACTGAGTCCGAGATCTTGGCCAGCTCTTCCTTGGTGGGCTCTGCGTTCAAGGCAAAGTAGGCCTTGAGCAAGGACAAGAGGTTCTTCGGCTGGTTGGGAAGTCCTCCTTCTGACAGCAGTGCAGCAACAGCAGACTCACCGTTGAGATTTAGACTCTCCTTTTTGCAGTGTTTGAGGGCATGGAGTGCTTCCAGCCCAGAGGGACAACTATCACACAGGAGACATGACTTAGTGGTTTTATCCTCTTCTTTTGGATCAGTGGTCCTCATACTCCTGATGGTCAGATCTTCAGGAAGTTTTTGACATTTGAAAGATTCGGTGCCTGGCTGAGCAGTAGAGAATGGCTCATGCTCCTTCTTGAGGTTTTGCGCCGTGAGTTGGTGTCCGTTGGGATCTAAATTGTAGTTTATAATGATTTTTGCATTTCCATCCTGACCCACAATAGGTAAACTGATAGCTGAGATGAGCTGCTGCTGGGAAGGGTGGAGCGTTCCAGTGGTTAACCCCAAGTTGGCCTGGCCTTGGCCTTTGGCATTGCTCTCCAGGACTTGGCGAATAACATTACCGTCCACGGCCACTTTAAGAGCATTCTGCAGGTCTGCTATGTTGATGCTGATGGGTGACACCAGACCCACAGTGGGCAGGACCACAGCTTGTACCGTGCCTTGCAAAGGAGCCGCAGCACCTCCATTGTAAATCCCGCCATTGATGCCAGCCACAGGTGCGGATGTCATCAACGTGGGTTTATATTCGTAGTCCATTGGCTCACTTTTGATCTGGTTAAGAGGCAGCTGCTCTTGTAGAGGCTTGCTATGCTCCAGCTTCTCTCTAATTTGGGTGCGGAGGACAGATGGCGATGTGGGAAGGATTGGTGTCTGAACCTGGGTCTGGGATTTGTTGTTGCCCATTCGTTGTCTGCCGTTGACCGAGATGAGGCTAATGCACTTCTTGCTGCTGATGTGCGAGCTGTAGGAGCCCGAATGAGAGAATCGCTTCTTGCAGTTGGAACACTCGTAGGGCTTTTCTCCTGCACATTGGAGAAAGAATGTGTATCCATTAGTTAATGAAGCTTAAATGAGCAGACAAAGCTATTGAAGCAAGATGGAAAAAAAATTTCTCATGCATTTCACTGATGTTGGAATGCTGATGTAATGACACAGTTGGGAAATGCCCTTCCTTAACTGCTCAGTCATAATGCTTAAAGACCAGTTACATCACATTAACGAGGCGTACACATTAGGCTGAAACATGGAGGATAATTATAGGCAAATGGCTAAAATATACACACACACATGCAGGCGCATGGTGACGCAGGATTGGCCACTCACCACTGTGAATGCGTAGGTGCTCCTTCAGATGGTGCTTATATTTAAACGCTTTTCCACATTCAGTGCACTTGAATTTGCGATTGCCTCCCGACTGTGTGATGTGTCTCTGTTGAACCAGGCAAAGAGAAGGTCAGTTACTGAGATACACAACGACAACATAACCTTTGAACCGCAACTAATTCATGACAGTGTCACCGATCAATCGGGGACAAAAGTTCATGTTTGAGCGTCATGTTTAGGAAAAGACGTGGCATGGTTTTGATGTAAGGTTGCGAAATTTAGAATCACTTTGCCAAAAAAACACAGGAATTACATCACAAAAATGTCCTGTGAGACAACTGTTGATTGCGTTCAACGTAGTAGTATATACAAAACACAGGGTATCCAATGGATTACTTAACAGCAAATTGCAGGCAGCATAAAGACAACAGATCACTGTCTTTATATATATACAGAGTATTTTATGGGGGTGTGACAAATGTAATATCTATTTTCATTTTATTTTTATTTGTTTTTCAGATTTTACCTGATCTCGTCCTGGTTTGTGGGCCGTCATGTGTCTGTCCAGTTGTGCGCGGTGTGCAAAAGTATAGCTGCACTCAGGGCAGCTGAAGCATTCCTCGGTCTTCTCGTGCCGATACTTGATGTGCTCCTTCAGGGAGCTGTAACGCTTGTAGCCACGTGAACAGTAAGGGCAGTTAAGCAGCTGAGAAAAGGAATCGGGCGTTCCTGGATGGAATAACAAAGAAAGAGATGTAAAGTGTTGCTGGTAAGAAAGTGTCTGAAGCTTTTAAACAGACCACAACACTTTACTTCTTCAACAACCAAGTGAGAATCCCCCCCCAAACAGGTAGACACCACCCAAATGGCTCCTAGTTGATTAGTGAGTGAAAATAATAATAATAAAAACACTGGGGTGCTATTTTGGCTCTTGAACACTCTTTAGGAAAAAAGACAGATGTGTAAAAGATAGAGAAACATAAAAAGAATTAAAATAATAGAGCATTTGTGCAGGTAGTGGCCAGCATGCACTATTTAGTCGAATGAGTGATTTTTGCAAGGGTCCAAAAGAATAACTTTCACACAGGTGAAACATTACTTTGTTAAAAGGTGATGTATTAAGTTTCCGAGCGGTACAGGTGAGGGCCTCGAGATGGGAACACACACCTTATCGCACAGGTAGCCATGAGTCACAACTCTCACAGATGTGACAGATTTGTTCAGGTGTTGCAGTTTCTCTGCACCCCAACCCTCCCTTTTTTTCTCCCTGCTGTGGTAGTTTAGCAGGTAAAAGTCACATGCCCACAGGCCATAAAAGGCACTCAGGTGCTACTTTTACAAATACCAGTGTGTGTTAGTAATTATGTTGCCAAGTGTTGTTAATGGAGAAGAGTTAACGCCGCTGGTGGGATGCAACCAGAGAGTCAATAGCATGACTTCCTCTGCAGTGTTTGGGTTTTAAAATGGGGTGGTCTAACTAAACCTTTTCTTTTTTGCTCAAAATAAGTATAAATGTACTATTCCCTATAAAATAGCTTGACATATCCATTAATAACTACATTGCTGATGAAAAATGTGAATAAACCCTTTAGTAAAAATGTCAAAATGATGTCCAATTAGCCATTTTACACAATGTACGGTTGTTAAATTTTTCCATATCCCTCTATTTTGCTCCCACTCTGGTGGGATGTACATTATTTACAAATATGTAAGGTATAGAATTGATTTTTTTGAGACGCTGCATTTGTTTTTTTTTATAGTGTCTGCATGGTGGAGTCTATTGTCAAGGGTCCCACAAAATTCAACTTGTACATCCTACTTTTGTTTAAGGTATTGTTTGAATATTTTGGTGTCATAGATTTGCTGGCAAAAGAAATGTCGCTTCTGTATTCCCCATAGACACTTCTACAAAGCTACAACTGTTGGTTGAGAGAGACTGTACCGTTTTCATCGTGAATGCCGGCATCGGGAGTGCCGTGACGTTGCAGCTCATCCTCTGGGGCTTCTGGGTAAATGACAGCTGTGTCCCCTTGCTGAAGCATCTCCTCCACCAAGGCGTCTGTGCTTGCGTCATCCTCACCGTCTGACACACAGTCTTCTTTCACTGAGAAGCGAGAGAAGGAATTCTGGTTAGAGATTTCAAGGATGAACACGAGGTGCAATTATTAAACTGTAACCACTTAAAAATGCAATTAATGCGGTCAATGTCATGCCTTTTTTTAAAGGTTCTCTCCTTTGTGTGTTGGCTGCTAAGAATCAACCACGGTATTTTATTACAGTTTAAACTTGGACCACCAAAGGCAAGTAATTTCCCTCGCAACTAGTGATAAGCCTACTTTAAATTGTAGTGTAATTCTGTCTTACAGTGTAAAATTGGGCGACTACATATTGAGCACTGGGATTTCTCCACTTCCCAAATTCCCCTTTTACAAGAGGTGTCTTTGTTGACAGACAAGGCCAGCTGTGAGTTCTCCTTGGAGATGGTAACAGGTGTAGCGCTGACACTCAACAAATAGCCGTCATCTTCCAGCGCTTCCTCTGGTGCTCCATAACAAAGCCGTGAAACAATATGCACAGTCATTTGTTGCTATGGCTTTTAGGAACACTTGAAAAGGACTTCTGGATGCTTAACAAAACCGTCAAATGGAAATCCAGAGAAAGGTTGTCTATTGGAGATATGTAACAGCTGAGGATTGCAAAATTTGCTTCCCACAGCAGTGTTGGGAACACAAGGTACTACTCAACTCACATACCACACTGCTTTTCTCCCATGACCTTGACAAATCAAATTCCAAGTACGCTACAATCAATATTATATACATATATATGTATATTCATATGTATATGTATTTATATATACATGTACATATACATATATATACATATACATATACATATACATATACATATACATATACATATACATATACATATACATATACATATACATATACATATACATATACATATACATATACATATACATATACATATACATAGACATAGACATAGACATAGATATAGACATATACATATATACATATACATATAATAATTTACTGTTGATCCACCTGTCTTTTGTTTGCCTTGTTTCAGAGCAAAGTAAATCCTTGTTTCCGAGGAAAATAAATATTTTCAATCAGGATGAATGTTTACAAAGACATGCCATGAAATTTTCCTTGTTCACAAGAGGTAAGAGTAGACCCAAAACTACAACTTGCTTATTTTTATACGTTGAAAATGTCTGCATTCTAACTTGAAGGGCCGTTATTCAATTGGAGTAAACTAAACATGACAAACATTTTATTTAGCTGTGGCTAAACACAGGAAATATGGGGAAATGCTGATGTGGCCCGAGCACACACTCCAAACACACCTCCAGGCCCCAAAATGTCGAGGTAGAGTGTGAAGTGCAGTCCCAGCTGGGGGTCTGCGAAAAAGGTGCGACAAGCTCTTGTTTTTATTCCTGCTGCATCGGCCTCAGCTCTTTGTTAAGCGCAAAGTGAGGCCAGGGGGTTGAAACGGCTCCGTGTTATCAAGGCTGCATCCCCTGACATGAAACATCACACGGGCCGTTTATGTGCTGACGCAGACATGTGAACGCACTACGAGAAGAATACAAATCTGAGAATGCTGCAAAAATACGTACAGTGAAACTGCAGCTTTAAAAAAGTTATCCGTTATATCATCACGCAATGAATTAATGACAGTTTGCAGATCCTTACAAATACTCTATATGATAATGCTAAAAAAATGCAGCCTGCAGAATGCACTTAACTTAATTTTTCTTTCAGGATTCAGACTGTGCTAATACTTTTTTCATCATAAAAGTACATTTTTTTCATTTGCAGTTATGAGTAGATGAACATCTAATACAACATTGTTTATATTCAATGTGAATTGAGTAATAAAAAATGCAAGTATAGCAAATATCCAATGTTTGTAGATTAGATAATTAAAAGGCTAATGATAAATTTTTATTATTGCATTCTAATGGACACAAATCACTCAACATCCAACTAGCTCATCTTTTTAAAAGGCCTTTGGCTTAATGCCTTTACACCTTCAACTCAAAGTGCCTCATGATATCTCATCTCTCCAACTCCACCCTGTTCATTGCGTGAGATGTAATCACACTACAAGCCATCAAAAATAAAACACAGAGTCCCTTTAAGCTCATGCTCTCACTACCTATTCCTCCCTCCTTGAAATAGTCATCCTGATCTTGGCCTACACTTTTCATACATCTCCACTGGACCGCTCCACCAAAGCATAATCACTTAGGAGGGAATGAGTAATGACATAGAGCAAGGCGCCCATGATACCATATAATCAAGAGGAATGAATCAGAAAATGAAAACCAGCATGGGAGAAGAAGAGAAGTAGGAGGGGGAAGACAAACAACAACTTTGGAGCATCACTGTCCCATGAGAAAGGGTGTCACGGCTTTCATTTCAAGCAAACTGGGCTACGCTGAAGACAGATTAGTGGCTTGCCACTCACGTTTCAAGGCAGGAATCTCACTTTCCAAGAGTAAAACTATCAGCATGATGATGCATAAAAAGAGAGAAGGTTGTTTATTTAAAGGATTACTGAATTCCCCAGTGGGTGTGAGTGTCACCAGTTGACACTGAATCTTAAATCGGGGTTAAAAAAAATAGTGAAAACATCAGATGGGAGCAAATATAAGTATGAGGGAAGCAAAATGAACGTGTGCGCAAAAACTAACTGGCGCATAGCCAACCTGCTGAGCTGTGTCACTGTAACTCATGCTTTTCAAAATGTTTAATGTTCACGCTTACAGGCCAAAAGCAATGACATTATTCCTCCTCCACCTTTTACGCAAGGAGATACAGCTGGAAAGCTGCTGAGAGGGATGATATCACAGCCTTGGGATTAGCCTGTAACTCTGTTCACAGCTATTTAATTGACTTTGAATTGGAATGTGTGTAGTGTTTACAGTTCAACACAACTAATTGATGATCAATTGGATTTTAAACCTACTTTAAATCCTAACATAAACACTCCACCTCATATTAAATGACAGGATGACTGTCAATAAACTTCCCTTCCCACACTTCCCTCTTTATCCACAGTTAGATTTAAAACTTTTTTTTATTTATTTAAATATTGCATATAAGATTCCTCATGGATTATGCTCCCTTTTAGTATTTTGATTGCTTCAATTTAGAGTGCATTTCCACACTTGACCACAAAAGGGAGAGACAATATATCACTTTGAAATTACTGCAGGTGTGTCAAAAGCACAACCAGGAAGTCTTGATGCTCTCTAAAAATGTTGATCATCACAATCAGCGTTAATTCTTCCCATCAGACAGCAAAGTATGCAAGTAAATATTGCTGTATATGCAAAATGTTTGGTTAGAATGTTTAGGTTGTTTTGAAAGTCTTAAAAAAAGTTTGGATTTTGAAATATCTATGAAACAAAATGTTTGATTCATATGTGCCGTATATAGTTTATCATGTATTTTTACCAAAGACACATTTTTGCTGATGATGATTTTGCTGTATTCCCTTCAGGCTTTAAACACCAACATCACTGTTATTGGTGGTTGTGACATCTGTCCTTCCTCTGGGTCGGCCTGCTTCTGACAGCATGTCAAGTAATTCAAGGTAAGGGACAACAAAAAGTTCACTACAATGCCTAACAATGTCATAAACCTCTCCATTGGCCTATGTGACTTTTTGTGTATTTGAAGGTCTCCACTGTTCGCATTGTCTTTGTTTTATATTGCGTTTCCTGTCTTAGTTGAAAACCCTCTGCTTCTTGCACATATTTCCTTGCACTTATTTTTCCATCAGGGGACAGAATTTCAATATTTATTTAGTTCTTTTAATGAGAAAAAGAGCAGACAAAACATCCAATTTTCACATCTAACTAACTAAATACAAATGAATGAATTGGACCCAACTAGTTAATATTCAGATACTCAGTGATTTATGGGTTATTTATGTGACCATATATAGAATATAGTCAGGAGATGAGATACTTCATTAGTTAAGTAAAGTATATACAGAATATTTTCATGGTGTATGGAGGATTGTGTGAAAATTCGGCCCACGAGCAAAAAGCTGGTCTCACCTCCATCCCAGTGCTCCCTGGGGTGCTCGTCGTCTGGTAGGGTGCTGTCGCAGTCTGCCCCGTCCGCCAAGCTGCCTTCCTCCTCCACGATGTGTAACTTGTCCTCATCGTCTGAGTCTGTGCCAGCATCCACCACATTATTGTAGTTGGTCACTAAACAAGCAGAAAAAGACGGGAAGTCTGATTAAATTACAGGCTTTCTTTATTAAATAGACTTTTTTTCCAAAAGAGATGAACGAACCAGCATTTTTGTCCAGTTAAAATAATGTATTAGTGTTCCTTGGTTAAGTGGTCCTTCAGATACTACAAATTACTTAAACCTAGTGGATTTCAATTCAAAGGCTCATCATAAAACAGAGAACTTGGGTCAAAATCAAGATAACCAGTCTTAAATCTTAACAAATCCTAGATCAACAACTATCTCAAAACTATTAGAAATATTTGGAATTTGGTAGGAGCAGATGGAAGCTATAAAGTATAACATTTAAGTAGTCAACTCTAATTGAGTACAGAGTTTTCCAACAAAGTGCATGATATAAACAAGCTTCACACTCACGTGACATGTTTGCGTTTGTTCGTGTGTGTTTGACTGTTTGCGTGTGAATGTGAGATCATTAGCTCACAGGCTGAAGTCCTTTACGTGTAGTGTAGGAGTTGATGTGACCTGGTTGGTTGTATTATAAGCCTGGAGAGATGTTTATGGGAAAAATTAGCTGGGTTTCATTTGTTTTTAATTTTTCCATCGCACTATTTCTCAATTTCATGTGTAAAACTTCTTTCTACCCACTCCTTGGGTCAACCTTACCTCTCTATATCCATCTAAGAAAGCTGCACTTTCACTCTACAGGCTGAATCAATTCTCAAGTGAGAGTGGCTCAGTCAGCACTACACTCCCAACTACCTGCCAAGCTCCTTTATCTCTTTCTCTCTGACATACAACTCATACCAGCTGCCTCCACTTGGCAAATATGCCCTACCTGAACTGCTAGTTTCCTGCACTCACACACTTTCAGGAGAGCCTTGTAATATTTTGAGGAGGCGTATCTGGGAATACCACCATCCTCTATTTTGAAGAATGAAGTTTGTTTGTTGAAGATTTCTTTGCATCAAGTAGGTCAGTGCAAGTGGTAGGGATGAAAAACTGAATCACGCAAGGTTCAGTGAGGGGGTGGGAAGTAGGTTGAAGGTGTTTAGCTGGTGCTGAGATGAAAGGTGTGTGAGGAGGAGTTGTGTGAAGAAGCAGTGAGGTGGTATTTTCATGGGGTCATTGCGCTGTACTTCAGTCCCAAATGGGAGTAGGTTAGTGAGATGAGCTTTGTCATCCCTCAACCTCTTTTGTACTCTGCTTTTTGTTGCCATGACGCAATCCCAAGAACCTTTAGTCATTCAGCCTGTCAGCTGGGGGGGATCCAGCTTTGGCTCCTCTGTGTTTTTTCCCCCAAAGAAAAGCCAAAGGATGAACAGAATCCATTAACAATTAACTATCAAAGAGAATTTCCAACGTTTAGGAAACTCGGGTCTCATGTTTTTAGGAAAGATCATTTATTCATCATCACCCATATAAGGTTTAAAAAAAACCTCATGATTTAATTTAATGTATATCATCTCATAACATAGCCTTATTGCCACTTTTCAATTGCTCCTTCCCCAAATCTGACTGACCATGCCATTTTCACAAAATGACTTCATTTCTCAGTGATGTTTGGGAGCACTCCACTCAGCAACACAATTACAAAGCAGCACTCATTGCCAGCATTATCGAGAGAAAATGATCAACTATAAGCCTGTGGAGAGAAAATCAATACATGGATGTGAGCAGCAAGGCTGCACAAAGTGGAATGAAGAAAAACACAAGTAGTTTAGGCAGAGAATAAAGGCTCGGTGGGTTGCATTAGGTGTCTCAGGGTGGCAAAAGTTGTGATGGAGTGAGATCATCTTCCTGTGCCAAATGGTTGGCGCTCTTACATCTAAAGTGTGTGTTCTGACAGCCAATGTAACACTTTAGCATCAACAAAGGCTGTAGACCCTTCTGGCCAATCGGCTGAACGTTTGGACAGCTGCCTCTACCAGCACTAGCATACTAACACTCAACAGGAGGACCACTCCTACGCACGTGAGAGAGAGGAAATGCAATGACTGCTTTATATTAGGTTGCTATGTATCAGAAGTACTTTAACAAAATAGATTTTTTCTGTATAATTGGAAACCTCCCATTGGTATTCCCATAAATAATCCAGGAATGCATAAAATAGATCATTTATACGGAAAAACTAACACATTGTGTATTGCTAAATAATACTCCTATAATTTTAAAAAAAATATCTAGCCTAATTTAACAGAATTTTCACCCCTTGGTTTAATATCTTGTGAAAATAATCTGAAAGCATAGTCCGTGACCTGTGGACATAGATCACACATTATTCCACGACTCAAGCAATCTATTGATTTTACTAATGTGCTCCAATCAATGCAAGCTGAATAAGCATGACTTGACTACAGATATTCCCATTCCAGGGATCAGACATTCTACTTTGAAATGTATTTGTTTTCTGACTTATTATGATGCTACCTGATGCCAATTTTAATCGTTTCCTCACCATGATTGACACTATCTATACAAGATAACTATACCTAGGGGTAATTTAAAGTGTCCATTCAGCCTTCCATGCAAGTCTTTGGAATGTGGGAGGAAACCGGAGTACCTGGAGAAAACCCACGAAAACTCCACACAGGTGAACCGGCCTGAATTTTAACCTAGGTTCCCCCAGAAATCATGAAGTCTAAATCCACACATATTGCACAATCTGTACTTATATCACAAACATTTTTGCCTCTATTCAGAATCAGTTTTATTGGTTTAAAAACCGCACAGTGACGCATAGAGCCTTGGATCATACAAAGCTCTGGAACTGTATGTCTCTTGTTCACCACCGTGACACATTTTGGCTCTTAGGTACACCAAATCATGGGGGTTTTCTTTTTCATGATCAACTATTTGTACGCCTTCCATGTTTCTGTGTCTTTAGGATCCCTCCACGTGGTAGGCAACTTATCAAACTTGGGGCTCACTCGGGGATAGCAAGCAAGCAGGTCGCGGTGCATCTACCACAGGCATTCTTAAAAAAGTACAGACATTGCCGTCACTGAGTCTGCCCTTGTAACTCTGCAATGCTATTTTCTCAGGGAAGCCAACCACTACAAAAAACAGCACAAACCAAAGTAAAACAAAGCAGTGCCATTCAAAACCTCAAGTATGCCGTCTCAAGGTGAGGCGCCTCAGTCAGCGCCGAGGTAAATGCCACTGATTTTGTTAAAACAACAGCCTTCCTTCCATAGATTCAGGAAGGTCAACTCTAGTGTCGATAACAAATTGAAAGAATTTTTATGCTTAGCCTTTTCTAAAAGCACCTGCAATTTGCTGGGTCATTTGGTCCTGACAATATGTGTTTCAAGTGGAATGCCGATATATGTGGCTGTGAAAACAAAACAGCACCCAACACTCTACTTCCTTTTTATTTTCTCTTTCACTCTAGCAAAGTTTAGCCAATAAAGGTTTGTGACATATCAAACAAGGCCAATAGCAACCTCTCAGAGTTTATGATGCACTACTTTCCTTTTATCTGTGAAGGACAAAAATGCTTAAAGTATATATATCTTAATCAAAATTAAATTATTGTCATTGGAAAATAATTTTAATTGAATTGCAAACAGAACATGATCCTTTATGTATTGTTTTTAGTTTTTAGAGGGTGTTTGTGACAAGAATAATAATTTGAATTAACATAATAGGTGTGCTCAGTCTTTTATACATCTTATTCAAATGGCTTGGTGACTTTGCTTCAGTCTATTCAACAACCTGTTAAGCTTCTTTCTTGGTTTAATGAGTTAATACAAGTGCTCTTGTCTTTATAATGGCACAGATCAAGGTTTCTAGCACAGTAGTTAATTGGCCTCTGTGGGTCGTTCATCTGTTTGTTGTCAGATGAGGACTTTCCATGACAAGAGTCAGACTAATGTTAATGGCACCCATTGTTCTGTCAATCTGCATGATGATGAAACTGGGAAGTTGGTGTTTGTTAGGAAAAGCCAAGCCTTTTAATAACTTTTGTTTGCCATGTCCTTTGTGTACTTTGCATATCAAGATGTTTTAAAGTGTTCTTTGATAGTGCTTTGCTGATTAAGTCAAACAAGTGACAAGTATAAAAAGGCCAGTGTCGCTCAATGCCCCTTGTAGGATTTAAGGCAAAAAAAAGATGTTATTATCCTCTCAACCTAGTGATTATAAACGCATTCTGTTGCATTGTGCATTCTTTTAATTGGTGATACTCTATAGGTGTTCTGGTTTGGCCTCAAAGAGGTGTAACTACAAACTGTGGTCATTGTGGTAACACTTAAGTGTTAGTTTTTGTGTATTCCTATCGAACATTTAAAAAGTACATGCCATTACAAGTGGCCCAGGCAAATACCTTAACCTTATACCACCTCCTACTTATAACTCAACCCCCCCTAATGCTAAGGCTGCTGCTGTTATCTATGGTGTTGGAATGTTCTACCAGTAAGCCAAACGGCTATTCTCAGTAAAGGTATGTAATGTAAAAAATGGTTGCACGCATTGTGGTTAGGACATGGAAAAACGTGGGCTCGTTCACCAAATCCGAGAGACATGTGGAAAAGCATAATAATCGAAAATTGTTAACATCTATAAACCATTTACATTTCCAGACAAAACGGTCAAAAGCAAACCCATCTCAGTTTGGGGCTTGTCTCCATCAAACCTAATTTAACTGCCATGGTGGAAATTAAATGCCCCTGTCACCTTGGTTGTCAAACCCCATTCAATCTGAAGCTGTAGTCTAATGTACTATGAAAGCTTCAGAGTAGTATAGTGGTGACATTCCTCTTTTTGATTTTTGTGTCTCATCTCAGGTTGACATTTTGAGTGGATGCCCTGTAAAGCTATTATTAGAGTCATTGCCTTAAGGTATCTAGACTGTTTAAATAGACACTTGCATCCATTACATAGCGTGCTTGTTTTTTTTAATTCTCAGCACAAATGACAGCTATATGATTTGGTTGGCAGAAACTGTGTCAGTATGGGAAAGCTATTTAGCCAGGCTCATGTATAGACAGACTTCCATGGGGGTAGGTTTTCACCCAGAACTAGAAAAGACAGCCATCACCAACAATGATTTACAAAGACGATGAAGGTTAGAAGTATTGTTCATCTTGTGTCTTGCCCATTGCCAAGCATGAGAAAGTCAAATGGTTCTTTCATGCACAGACTCCTAAAACCCTTCTTTATGATCTTTCCACTGAAGTTGTTGTCACTGGCAGTCTTCTAACCATCTTCAGAAAAGTTGGAAAGATGAGCTTGCCAATGTTCTCTTCATAGCGGCAAGAATTTCTAGCAGGTTATCAAGGGAAAGCTAGAATGGAAGAGCTATGGCCCTTTTTTGAGCTGGTTTTCGTTTTTCTTCTTTTAATTTTGGGTTTCCTCATTGAAAATCCAGTCTTAGCCTTACATTGTGATTTTTCACTCCCACCGTGTTGGACTATGCCCTACAGTTGAGCTGGTGTACGAGTGAGGTGTGTGTTTAAATATACGCAATGAGCAATAATAGCGTTATCCAACCTGCTTGGTGGTGCAGGTCTATATTAGGTTAGTGTAGCACAGGGCTGTTGCATTTTAGGAGCAGGTGACTGGACATTCCTTCCTGTATTAGGCCTGACAGTTTACTGTGGGGGAGTGCAAAGCAAAGAGAATTACATGGGTCTAAGAGGGAGGTACACTGCCAAATAACTCTCCAACTGGAAAATCTCATTAAATCTTGCTTACCTGTAAGTAAACCACATTCGACATGGCTATCTATAAAGAGACTACAGAGTGAATATTGCCATCAGCAATGTGAACGCTGCCGACATAGATGATAGTGAACTTCAAAATTGAAATTCCACCAAAGAAATTCAGAAAAAATATTGCGTTAAAGCAGTTGAAAATTGCGGAAAATGGAATAGAAAATCTCTACTTCTATTACTGAATTTGACAATTCAAAATGGTTTGTTGCCCTTTATATATCAGGTCAGAAGTGAAAGATGTGCTCACCCAAACAAAAATAAGGGCATAAAATGTATACTAGTGGGGGTGATGGCAAGGTGGGAGGAGAGGAAGTGCTAATGGCTTAAAAAGACAAAGCTGGCTTGTCACACGCGATGTTCATCTGAAGTGATGGTTGCCCCGGGGAGGGAGTGTCACAAAATGTCAAAGCGAGCCAATGACGACTAAAGATGGAGAGAGCACAAAGGAGAGCGAGATGAGGAAAAAGACAGGCGAAATGGGTTGTAAAAGATAGATATCTAAAATGATGAAAACCTTGTGCTATTCAATAGAAACATATCACACGCATCAATAGTAGATGACTGAAGAAATAAGGGAAAAATATACAACAAATAAATACTGCTGCTCTTGCATTTTCCACTAGTATGCTTCTTATTAAAGGTCAGGTGTTGATGCTGTGGTTCTGGCTGACATATGTCTCATTGGGTGGGCTGAGGGGGTTAGGCCATGGAAACCAAAGTAGGCATCACATACAAACATACTCAACACATTGGTACATACTCCCATGGACCATTGAATACACAAAAAATAATCTGATGTGCTTTATAACTAATTACCTATTTTTAAAATTATCATTTATATTCCCCCTTAATTTAGGCCCAGATGCATGTTGACAACCCACCTCAGCTTCCCTTAATTCTGACACTAATGTCCCAAAAAGTGCAGAGTGAGCCTTGCCCACAAATCCTCTCCTTTGTAGTAATTTGACAACAGCTGACCACACTCCCCATTTCTCAGAATGTCAGCTCAGTCACAAGATTCCTGGGGGCAAACATCCTGGACACCCCCTGACACACACATGCATACACATCGCTTAATCAAACACGCTGCCTCAGGCTACTGCTAAGTTGCCACAGTAGTTTCTTGTTCTTCATGTGATGCTGGGGTAGAGAGAGGTTAATGCAGTAAACTTGCATCCACAAAAGATCTTTTGTCACCTCATTCTATCCTCTCTCTCTTACAAAGTGGGCTTTGCCCATGTGATCTGGGAGGTTCCCCCCCCTCCACCTCCCATGTTCCCTAACACCCTCCTCCAGGGCGACTACAGCCCGGGAGCAGTCAAGCAATACCATACACACCATTACCCTGCTGCTAAACGACCATGCGAGTGCACTCCAGACAACTTGACTGTTGGACAGTCACAGGAATAAATCTTGTTAAACCAGGCGAGGAAAAAGTGAATGTGTGCTGTATGTTAGACCTCAGGAGAGCATGTAAAATTACCCCCACTGATCCCACCTTATTTTTACTTTCCTCAGTACTTTGATAAATGCATTATGATAGAAATGCAAAAGGCTAGATGGTAAATGTGTGTCACAACTTGCAATACATCGGTCAATGTGAAATGGCTAAGGAAGCAGGTAAACCCAGGTTGTCATGTATTGATGGATTAATGGATTGTTTTGTTCATTACATCCCGAGGTGGTAGGATGGTGTGTGTATGTGTACGTGTGTGTAGGTGGGTGTGCATCTGGCTGCCACCGGCCCATGAGACCATTAGTCCACTCTGTCGGAATTCGACGGGGGTATTGACAGTCCAGCTGGAGGCAATCGATAGTCACAGATCTCTCACTACCAAAGTGCCATCTATGATAATTGGTTTACAGTTGGTCAGACTGTGTTATATGATATCACATAATTTAAAAGATGATCAAATGAAGTCAAAACAGGAAAATTCTTCGGTCCATGCATTCATTTTATCTAGTGTTTAAACAGTGGCAGAAGAAATCAGAATGGTGAAGTGTAAGGAATATTACCGACCCAGTTTCTTCAAGAAAAACATCAGCAAACCTGCCAAGTATTACATTTTCCGATATTTCAATGTCTCGTAATACTGGTCTGCTAAATTCCACAACTTATGTGATGATAAGTGCGCTGTCAAGAAAATCTAGGAGCATTGCATTGTCTAGGAAAATTGAGCCAATAGTGGTAAGTAGTAACAAGTCATAATGTGTGTTCTATTGCCTGGAGAACTGTGTTGTCAAAGATGTCTGCCACAGGGCAAACTAAATGGATGGCCTATTCTGGCAATATGGCGTTCCATTTTTCTCCTCTCCCCCTTTGTTTTCGCTTTGACACTCCACTTTTATGTTTCTATCAACTGTAGTTGTAGATGGGGGACAGCATAACCCAAATTTTGAGTATTTCACAGTATTTGGTTGAAGCACATTCCTAGTTTTGAAAGATGGACGCTACTGTCAAATATTTTCCAATACACAACAGCCAACAGGGTGTATTCAAGATTCATAGCAGCGCAGTCACTGGACTGGTTTCTGCTGTGATGTCATCTATGGTCTAATGACGCATGGAACATCCAGATGTTCTCAGTTTTACATGTGAAATTTACCAAGTAAAGACCCCGTAAACCATGACCAAAAAAATACGGGCGACATTCTTACCACTGTAAAACATTGAAATCTTAGTTGTATGGTATCTTAAAGTCACACAAGGACGACCAGTTTCATCAACAAGAGTGAGAATGCTGACAGAATCATATTTTGACGGTTGTGAAGGCTTTTGACACATTTATTGAAATACATTCCACAAATAAGAATATTACATTCTTGCCAAAGAGTTCAAGGATCTGGGCTTTGCAATTACACCATTTTTTTACACATCCATGCAGTCCTACAATCAAATATATATTCTTGCCAGCAAAATAGCAGCTTGTTTCAACATAGCAATAGATGTTCAATCAAGGTCAACGTGCAATCAAAAGAAACCCAAATATGTTTCTTAGGGAGGTAGAAATGGGTCCACAAAGTTTCTTTTTTTTACATGTGCTTCAGAATTGTAGGTTACGGGAAATTCCTCTACATAGGATGACCTAAACATTGGCCTTCCTGCTCAACAATGGTCATGTGCATTCAAGTCCAGAGGAAAGGGAAATACAGTCAATTCTGGTCCATGTAAATTTATGTATCATTGACATCTACTGTATAGGACAAATTTGCAACTCACCATGCATTAGTGTAACTGAAGACTTTCATCCAATATGTAGTAGTTTGTTTTTGTTTATATGCACCAGTGCCCAGCTGTACCAGAAACATCAGTGATAAGGCTTTTAATAAACGCAACAGGAGCCTGTTTTTAAGTGTTTCTATCTGTGCATCTTGTTGAAAGGTGCAGGCTATATGATTAATGTGTTTCCAATGAACAACAGGCAAACTCTTGCATACGTTCCTTACAGTGGATGTGGGTTAAAAGGTTCAAAATAATAAAAACTGCATGGTCATATTCACAGCTAATGTTACTGTAACTGAGCAGAGACATACACAGTACATACCATGCCACACGCTACAGAAACTTGAGTCAAATTGTTACAGCATGTTTTCTGTATGGTGAGTTTAAACAAAGTTTAGAAACAATATTTTTGGGATGACAAATGATACCGCAATTTTACTCAAAGGATTTTGCCACAAGATCAAGAGACTTTACAGAATGTGATTGGGTAACTGGAGAAAATTGCTTATGAGAAAAGAATGGAAAGAGAAGGAAAAGAAAGTTAGGGAGGAGTGAAGGTTATTTTGGGGTCTCTGCACTGTAATCACCACCTACATCTGCTTCCTCCCAGGTGCTGGACATCAACATGGAGACACACTACACTGCACATAGGAACAGAAAAATGCAAAGGCTTCTCCAAAAGGAAAAAAAAGGATATTGTAGGTAAGTCATTGAATCTTTTGTTTCTCATAATTAGTCTCCATTTCCATATTCAGACGTTAGAAGAAAGACAACAGTTTGCATGCCAAATCTAGAGACTTGGGGGAAGTTTTATCTTAGCAGCAGAAGGAAGTTGGGGTATGGTGTGGGAGGGGCGTCAGAGAGCTGACACCACACTTCCCGTCCGATTGGATGGTGACTGCTTTTAGATTAAGATATTGTCGTTTCTTAGACATTTTGTGACTTGTTCCATGACAGCGCATCAATAGGCAATACAACAAAAGATCATGTTTAGCAGGAAAAAAATATTTTTTTATATCAAAAGTCCTTGTTTGTGTATTTTAATAATTTAATTACCGTCTTGCAATTGCATTTTTAAAAAGGACACATGGAAAGATTGACTTTTTAGTTAATGTGGCAACTATAGCAACATTGCCAATCCATTTTGCACTGTAATTATTTCCTATTGCCCAGATTCTTATTTTAAATGTGGGGATTTTTGAGCTGAACACAAAAAGGGGAATTTCTAAAATTGCTTGTTACACAGACAATGTATGTGTTCAGCAGAGTTGCCTGACGGTCATAAGATATAAAAAAAATAATCCAATAATGCTTTGTACCAAAGCACAACAACAAAGAACAAGTGAGATGTATGATCTAATTATTTTTGGTGTTTTGTACTTTTGCAAAGTGATAAAGTGAATTTTCATTTCTTTAGATTTTAACTAATAAATAACCTGCGCTTTTTCGTCATCATGTGCTGGCACATTCAACACAGTTGAACAATAGTGACTGTGCCACTTAGGTTATAGAAATACATCCATTAAGAACTAAATAGGTTGGGTGAGAGCAGCATTTACTCACTTTAAATGACAGTGTGACGAACAATCCATCAGGGTCAGAATCATCTATTTTCCACTGTGTATCGTAAGTTTAAAAAAATCTTGGATGAGTACAAACAAAATCAATCATTGAGTCAGCAACCACACCCACACTGAATTTTTTAGATGCTGGATTTAAGTGGAATGAATGTGCCATCAAAAAAGAAAAAAAACAGACTCTTAATGTTTTTTTTCCTTAACTGATGTGCAAATCTTCTCCATAATAGTTTTGGGCAGTCTGTTTTTTCCAACATATATCTCTGATTTGTAAAAATTCATACAGTATAGATAAATATAGAACATTTTATCTGAAATGATCCCAGATAATATCTTTCTATGTCAATATTTGTGCACTATTACTAAACAGTCAGACCAAAGGGAGGATAAAAACATATATTGATGCCTAATCTGATGCTGCAAAAGCTTTCAGGTTTTCTAATCTGACCATGCAAAAGCTTTTAATTATTTTTCTATAGTCTGTCTGTACTTTTCCTCTCAAACCAGTCCGTACTCCTCTTTATGGCTATTTAAATTTAGGCAGTGAAGACAACAGATGACTGTATAATGTATTCAACGCACACATTTTCATCACAACTCATCTCATTTTTTTTCATTGTACAGTAGTATACCGCTAGATGTAAATAATGGGTTGTTGTCATGCCGTTAAACCCTGAGCCATGAGCCTTTAATGCAACTGCACGAAACATCAGATTATAGATTATCATCAATGGTCACGCACCTACTATGTTGCTGTAACAGCCATTATCCAAGAGGATAGTGATTAGTACCACGACTGTCGCCGCGTGTATTTGCGCGTTCTCATATTATATGTCACAGTGGCACGACAGTTGATGAAAAGATAAGTGCTGATTGTGAAAGCCCTTGCTCAGGTCTCTGTAGTATCCTCAAATCTCAAAGCGATGTCATACTAAACGATCGCAATACCATCTTAACACATAGCACTAGTGGCCCAGTGCCAACTTGACCCTCCTCGCTAAAACATACTGGCACAGCAGTGAAGTTTACCACCCGTCTGGCCCCGTCACTCTCCTTTGCCAGCAGCAGTGTGAGGATTAAGGGAAAATCCTGACCTCCCTACCAACCTCTCTTAAATGGCCCTGCTCATTTTAAACAGCTCCTCCAAAGCTGGATTACTGCTCCAGTTGCCTTCTGCTCCATATCACAGGTCAGCAAATGTTAGGTTGTTAGCGTACATGTTATTGACATGCACCCTGTATGAGCCAGAGGCAGTGAAAGGAGACAGGACTCAGGATGGGAGCTTGTGTGATATGCTGATATTTAATTAACCTGCCTGCCCCTTGCAGTGTTCATGCACACGCACACCTCCCTGCTCAAAATTCCCCCAGCCAGGCAAAATATGCGCATTCCTGTCCATCACCCCGGCAGAGTTGCTGCCTTTGCACTTTTATTGTCATTTTCATCACTATTTTCAACCTCTCAACTTATCATCTGCTGCCCTTTTCTCTTTTAAGCAGTTTGTCAGAAACTGACTCATCATAGAGAGGAAAAAATACGTAGTTAGAAGTGGGAGATGGGTTTGGTGTGGTTTTTATTTCACTTTATTCAAGTATTTCGAAATTCTTTCACCTTTAACAACTGCAAGTCATCTTTTTATGTTTTCATACTTGATGTATTAATCTGACACTAGAAAGAAAGATCTCATTTCACAATGGAGTGGCACTTTGAAGTAAAATGTGATTTTTTTAATTCATTTAATATTTATTTGCGAGGCTGTTATCAAGGACAAGACATGTAATGATGGGGTTCTAGAAAACTAATTAAGAGGCACAAGACAGGCGCAGAAAGCTGATCATTTTTATCCTTTACTCCTATCAGGTCAAAGTGAGTACCAAAAGGTTGTTTTTTTTAAATGAATAAAGAAAGAAAATAAAAAAGCTTTTAGTCCAGATGAAATGGTTGAAAAAATCCGATATTTGAGGAAAAACCTCCTTAATCCAGCACTGTATTTCCATCAAACATTGGAATTAGCTTTGTCTTGTCACAAATGAAGCTCACAGGTATAGTGGGGGGAGTCGAGCCTGCATATTTCATTCATGCCTACACATTAGTTATGCATGGAAGACGAGCAAGGGAAACTCACACTGTGGCCGTTTGTCTTTCTAATGGAAGGGGGAAACAGCAGCGTCTACAGGCAGAGAACAACTCTCATGCTACTTTAATGGGGATGAATAAAGGATGAGTCGAGGCTCAGACACCAGGTTAAGAGGCTGCTTAGCACCTTTGGCTTGATGCCAGATGCGGGAGGAGCTGATGGTACAAAGTGGACGAAGACAGGGTTGGAGGCAGGAAAGCTGCAAAAGGTGGTTTAATGTTGTGATTGATAAGGTGCTGTCAAATGGCTAATGATTGCTCAATACAAACAGCATTTCATAATGCGTTGGCTTATTACAGTATTCAATTGAATCAAGTCAAAACCCCTAAGCTCCTACAATTCAGAAATCAATACAATATTTTCAACTGAGATCTTTCACTAAGCCCTCATAGCTTCAGATTATAGCCTGAATCATAATGCGTAACATTTACACATATCAAAATCTCAATTACTAGTGGTACCTTCATGGTGGGAGGCAGTATTGTATGTTAGGATTGGAGAAGGGATATTTTTCCCTGAGTCTATTTCCTTTAACTGTGGTTTAATAAACGAGTCTCAATGCAATTCTGAACAAAGATTTCTCCAGTAGTAAATTCAAGTCAGATCAGAATATCCAGATGGGATAGAGAGTTATAAAAAGCTACTTGTTGGCGTTGATTCTGGTACCGTACGCCTCCACAGACCTCTGCAGTTTGATCTGCCATGGGAAAAAAAGCAATACAACAGAAAGCAGGCAGTGGAGCAGAGGGATCTAAAGCAGCGCCTCTGGGAAAGTCTTGGTGATGTTATATAGAAACAGGTGGTAGTGGGAGTCTGTACACGACCGGCTGAGCTTCGTTAGCTGTGCCAATAGTTGTGTTGAGAGGGGACCAAGAACGGAACCTGGCACGGTGACGACAGAACCTGCCAGTGTGCGGCCTGATATAGAGCCGTAATGGCTGCCACCTGCCCTGGCGTTACAGCAAATAACAGGAGCTCGTAACAGCAGCTGGCTGCACCTGTGCTCAATTGTCAAGTTGCCACATCAAAACAAGGTTGGGGGATTAGTGGGTGCTGGGGGTATTCAAAATGCATACAAGATGTTTTTTTCACTGCACCAGCACAAATGGTTATGGCATATTTAGTACCCAAATTTAACCAGACTATAGACTGAGTCTTGCATATTTCCAAGTCGCAAAGTCCTAGTATTCTGAGGGGAACTCATCATTCGGTATTAACTGAACAACTCAGTCAAAGCGATGAAACTATGTCAGTCGATGCCAGATAGTTTTTGCAGGGCTGTGAATGACATACTTGTATGTGCCTCACTTTTTCAGGATAGAAAAACAATATGAGCATGTCTTCTGATATGTTCAAGAGAGCATTTGAGGAGCATTTGATTGACGGCTGGTGCTATGTCACATGGTGTGAGTGCCTCTTATTTTAGAATGAGAGGTTGAGATAAGGTGCTAAGAGGAAGGGAGGGAGAGGAATGCTGAGCTATCCTTGTAGGCCACGGCATAAAGCATGCATGCCCAACTCTTGATTTCAACGTTTCTGTTCGGGCCTGTTGGACCTTAACTGTATTTGTCCTGATCATTTCCTGGCACTTGTGGTGTACTTCAAATAGGGAATCCCTCTGTTTGTGCCTCTTTCTTTTGCTTTCTACCTTCCTGTCTTCTTCTCAGTGTGAAACAGTTTATTTAGCTGCCATGTTTACATTCCAGTTGAGGCAGCTTCTCCCGGGGGAGGATGACTGAACCAAGCAGTGTGACCGAGTATCCCATCCTCACGGGTTCCAGACACTTCCAAATGATTTTGACTAACCATTTAACACAAGCATGCAAACACTACATTATACATGGGTTTTATTTTACAATTAAAACTAGTCTTTCAAGCAGGATGACAAGGGCTAAATGTAGGGTCTCAGCTATTTGATAATGTAACAACACAACAGATTGAATGAAAGGGAAGTAGGCTAAGTGAATGAGGCTCAAGGCAGTCCTGAACGCTCAGGACCAGGGCATTTCACTGGCCTCATCATTAGACTGCCTGGCTCCTGTGGCCTCCGGCAGAGCACTGTCTGCATGCCCTAATGACCGCTGACTCACTCAGCACGCAGCATTGCCGCCACATTCATTCAGCCCAGAATAGACCCAAATAAAGAGAGATGGGAGAGGCGCGGTGATGGTAGGCGCCTGCTATATTCCTGTAAGATGTTACTCAAGGCCACAATATGCACAATTGAATTCATTTAAATTCTGAAAAACAATACAACTAATAATGCAAAGTCATAATTTAAAAAAAGGTATAGAATATGTTTAAATTTGAGTCTTTTTTCTCTAGATTAGGGCAAATACCACTCCACCTCCGCTATTACTATATACTACATGCTTCAGTACCAAGGCAACATTGCAAAACAATACAGCTCTATGATGATGCTTAGAATTGTGAACTGACCATGACCTCAAAGCACAATTTCAGATAGTTTGCTGCTGACAACCATGTAAAAAGTATGACAATATTGTTAAAGTGGTGATTAGTGTTGAAAACAACAGTCTGAATTAGGGGACATCGATGGTTAATTTAGTTGGAAGACAGATATAACAGCAACAGAGTGCTGCTCTACGGTCAACTGATTTTGTTGTATCCTGGTTGGGGCACCAGGCAAAATTATTATTTTCTTGGTGTCACCATATATACACCTTTTATGGGTTAAGGACACAGAGGAGGGGCACATCTGTTTGAGATTTGGAACAGCTATTTCGCCTTTTGTGAGATTAAGACCAGAGGGAAAAGACTGAAAGTGAGAAACAGGCCCTGTCGTGAATAGACTAGAGTCAGCCGAAAATACACCTCCTTACAAATCAATAGAGTTTATTGATTACATCTGCACTGCTCTTATGCAACACATCCACCTCAGTGTCCAACTATGGCGAAATCACTTGCTTTGCAAAGCAGAGATAGCAAGCTAAACCTTTTTATGCATGTCACATGCCCTTTAAATCAAACTTTACAATGTAAGCCAATGGCCTGGAAAAACATAGAATTGCTTGCATCCCTTCATTCATATAGAGGAGGGGTGTAAAAGTGTGTTCTCGGGGTGTTTAAGCTATGGAAATGACTGCCCAAGAGCAATATTCATAAATTTAGAAACCATCTGCTCTGAATGGAAGTCCAAAATTGACAAAGCGTGGCTAATTGTGAGTGAGTCAAGTCATTGCTTTCTAATGACCCAACCTACTCCTGTATCCTTCTGCTCCATACATAAACTCCTCCAAGCCCTCTCTCATTCTCCCCAAAACATTTCCCACAACACAGTAACATTTCCACTGGGATTCTGACGGAAGCTCAGAGATGGCCCACGCCTAATCGATAGTGCCAGGTTGCCAAGACAACCTTGATTTCCTGTCACAGATTTTGCAGAGTGCCGATGATTGCGCTGGGTGTCCATTGCACCTGCCGCCCTCTTCTCCTTCTCTTCCTGTGTCTCATCAAGCGCTCTCTATTCTATAACACCCTCCCTCCAGATACACAAAAGAGGACAGATATACAAAGGCATAACGGATTAGACCCAAGAGGTTGAGGCGGCCCAATCAAAACATAGTGGGGGATATACACAAACACACGTCCTGTTATCTCTAACTATGCTGAGATGTGACAGCTATCATATCTACCTTGGAAGGTGATGTCATTGCACCTGCGGAACGTTTACTATCAGTTCCCCTCACACACACGTATACACAACTTGCCTCACTCTCCTCCACAAGCGGTTGGCTTCTGTTTTTTCATTAATGGAGAGCTCATTAATCGTGAGTGATAACGAGGACATGGGACAGGGACATGATTAAGGGGCTCGCTCTCCTTTAGCTGGTTGCCCTTGGGAATAAATAGCTTAGGGTAGTGTGTTGCCAGTGTGCGTGTGGTCCGCATGTTAAAACAGGTAAAGGACATACTGTATATATTTTTGTGCTATCAGTAGGACATCTCAAATGTAGGAGGACCTTGCACATTTTCCCGTTTAGTTCTTTCAAGAATACACGGATTGCCCATTAAACCTGCATGTACCTTCCTTAAAGATGGATGATGAAAGCAGTTCGGACTTTTTGTACTAAGTTTCAGAGTATTGATAAAATATTTATGCCAGACTGGCTCCAATTCTTTTATATCAACTATGCTTTTCACTATGAAATTAATAATTATTTATCACTTTTCCCTCATATTGCAAACTATGTGACATTATTTTAGTTGTTTTGTATTTTAGTTAGTTATTTTTTGGTCAGTATGTGTATTTACCACTCAAATCAACAAACAAAAACAGTACTTTTTTTACCTTTAACCCAAATAGATTTGGACTGGTGAATGGCTGATTGGTTTGTCCAGATTTTAAAAACAACATCAAAAGTGATGACCTAAGTAAGACACAGTGGAACATCCAAACTAACCCAAAATAATGACTGAAACTGATCTAGAAACATTTCGGGGTGATATGATGTCACAGTAAGAGAGCAGAGATCAGCACCTACATCCATGAGGGCTTTGCAGTACAGCAATCATTTAGCCTTACACACATATTAAATCCAATCTGTCTGGACCAGGAGAGGAGGACCTTAATCCCCTTTCCTCAACCACGGACACAAGCAGACAGTAATCCTCCATATTTGTATATTAATAGCAAGAGTCTCAGGGGCAGACTATCTGTGAGATTGTGATGTATGTTTTATTAGTTGGTTAATCTGCTTGTCGATCAGAGGATCTGGTCCATTTAAAGCCAGACTATAATAAAAACATAGCCACTGCTGCCTCAGGGATAAGCTCTCCAAGGACAAGAGAAAGAGCATGACTGTGTTGAATAGACTCATCGCCAACAATAAACAGCTTTACATCACTGATATCTGTCAACGCACAATACAATTATTATGTGGAATCTGGCCCTAGGTCTCTGCCCTTTTCCGTGAGGAAAGCGAGATAAAGCCTGACCCAAATATAAACCTACTACCTTGTTTCCAGGGTGTATGCTTCAGTCATCTCCGTTATTTCTGAGAGTGCACTTAAGATTCAGTGTGCACGTCCATAATAATGTGCATCGCCTTGAGTAACACATTCAGTCCTCCTGAAGAGCTCACCCATGCTAACTACAAGGGGGCAGATGCCATTACATGTCAGCAGACAGGACCAACAGAAATGTGAGATTCCGAAAGATCTAAATCACGTTGGATTCATCAGTTCACCTTTCGAACTGTATAGATGTACTGCAGCAACCTGCTGGACATCAGTCCTGATTCAATAGCTCTAGCTTCATCAGTTAGACATTCGATCAGAAGGGCACTGCTTTGAATTAGTAGGCAAGCCAGGGTGTGGTAGAAGCAGACCATGTTGGAAACTCCTCCCTGCTTACCAACAGTCTTTTAGGTTTCTCATACCTGGAATATTTTAGTTTAAAAACAGACAGTCCACATCAAGAAAATAAAAACCCAATCCACATGAAAACAGTAATGCTGTAGGCTCAAATAATGAGGAATGTTTCAGCAATATAGCATGTAAGCATTTCTTTCTAAATATTTGGAATGTATCATTTAATAGACCCCTTTATAGAATCAATGCCTGTAAAGAAAAACTCTTTCAGAACAACAAACAAATCAACTTCAAGAGCAAAGGATTAGGCACCATGTGGCTTGGAATGATTTTGTTTTAAGATTCACTGATTAGGAAGAGGGAGGGAAGGTGAGAATGATACTGAGCTAGCGACACAGTTCATAATCGGGTTTTATTCAGGTGGAGGTCAGAAATCCACTCAGCGAGATTGCTTATGAAATGAAGCACAAACACAGAACATAAACAGCTTTGTCTTGAAATACATTACAGCACTAACCGTCATGTGACTCTCACGGGGTAATCTCATGGGAGCATCCCCCACCCGTGATCCCCCTGATGTACTGTAACAACAGGAAGGCAGCCTGAAATCGGCCTGCAACTAACACCACACCTAGAGATAAGTGAGTTCTCCCTTGCATACACATCGCATTAGAACACAGACACACTCGGCAAAGTTGACAGAGACACAAACAAACACTGTTCCAGCTTTCCTCATCATTCAGATGTTACATTAACGACAGCCATTTATCAGTCCACTCACTTAAGTCTATGTTTAATCCCTTTAAAAGAAGACTGTGAGACGCAGAAGAATCAATGGCACCTTGCCCATTGCTGCTGGCGTCCGTGGCAAGAAAGACGCGCTACAGCCTGGCACTGAAACACAGAATGACCGAGGCAAGCAGGGGGTGGGTTTTTCAGTGGCTCAATAGCTCTTGTTTGTCTAGGTCCCTTTGGGAAGTCGGGACATAGAAGTGAATAGGAGCCAGTTAGCAGCAATCGCAGAATAAAGGGGATGGGGGGGTACACGGGTCATTGAAATTCTGCGCAGGCGACTGTCAAGACCAAGCAACATTGCCAGCTGTGGCGGCAAGTCAATAGAGCCAAAGGGGTGTTGTATAAGGTTCAAGTTGTATCTTATGGAGGTAAAATTTGGATATGGAAAATACAGTAAATGATCATTGTTTTATTCATTGCACTATTTATTAAAAGTTGGAAACTGTCTTTAAAAATACTGTTTTGAAATAAATCCGCCAGTCATGTGCTTTACCTTCCATTGAGGATGATATTGATATTCATACTAGTCATGATTTGTTTTAGAAACCATAACTTTTCTGTATATTAATTAAAATTCTGGGTTGTGGTCATAGCCCCTAATGACAAACCTTAAGTAGGTTGCCACAGGTGCTGGGGGACGTTTTTTTTTTTTTGTAGGAGAGGGGGTGGTTGCCTGGATGAGAGCAGGGCCGCAGGAAGCTTCTTGTTTTTGTAGAGATAAAGGACTTTCAGGTTGCATCCTGGACCGTAATCTCCCACACACTTCCTGGTTTTGTTCATGGCGAGGCGAGAGAAAATGACAAAGTAATCTTTACCACAAGAGGCTGATCAATAACTTTGAATGAAAGCGGATGTGTGTTTGGTTTTTGAGGATTTGACAAGCAATTAGAAGCAAAGCGACTGCCAGAATTTGATAGAGATTATTATAAAGGTCCTTGATTTGACGTGATTTGTGTATTCATTTATTCTTAGTGCTGGTTCATTAGCCATGTAGAAAAAAGACCTGCATATACTTTATTTTCTGACCCCTTTAGTTGCTTTTAAAGGATAATTAACATTATTTCCTGAGCTTTTACATCCTAATTAAATAAAAAGTCATGTTTCATTCCTCCAATTTCAAGTTCATCTTTACAGTCACTTAGCGAGGGCTTCTTTGCCAAAAAAAAAGATCATTCTAATAGATACGCGCCAAGAAAGGCTTTATTTAATTCTGACATCGGGGAGGGACACACACACGGCAAAAGAATGAGAAATACACTTAAATTCCATTCTCCATTTGGAATGCCAGCTTTCAACCATGAGGCACACCCTGTTCTGTTGCCAGAGGAAACTTTCAATCTCCTCTCTACCCCACTTTGGCTGTAGCTGTAGTTCTCTCATACTTTTAGTCAGGTGTTATTTATGAGTGGTGTATAGCTGAGAAGCTGCATGCCTACCGCACCTGCTGGTGTTGGAAAATCCGAGCCAAGCAGCTGCCAGAGACTGCAATAGGAGTACAAGAAAGGGGCTCGGAATAAAGACGGGTTTTGGAGGCCTCTGGAACAAGCCAATGAGCAAGAGCGTTTATGAGGGAAGACAATGAGAATAGCTGAAAATGTTAGGGCAATAATGTGCAGGCATGTTAAATTGCACTGCCGCTGAGCTAACAACTTGGAAAGCTAATGAAGGTTATTATGATGGGAACAGAAGGACAAAACAAGCAAGTGGCAAAGAAGCGCTAATTAATAGTGTTGTACAACTCAGAACATAATCAATTAAAGGCCATGCTTCATTGACTCACAGGCAAAAGCACTGGCGCCAGAGTCACTATGTGGGGCAGGGGTAAGGGGGGTGCTTGTTCGTCAGCGTGAGTAAAAGATGTACAATAGGGTTGAGATTTGCTGTCCTGCTACATTTACATGTATTTTGTACTAAGACTCTTTTAGTTTGAATAAGGGATTCCTGGTAAAAAGAATTGGGAATAAACTATAGTGTAGCCAAATTCAAGAAGTATGTAAACTGTCTCTTAACAACAGATTTTAAATGGGTCAATCAGTCTGGGTAAAGATTAAGTAACAGTTAAGATGATTAAATGCCAAATAAATACTTGTATTACATGCGATTTAAAAAACAACAACACTTTCTACCATGTTTTTGTATTTTTCATTGATAAACTCACACATAACATGCAGTATTTACAGCAGTGATGCTTTCTTTGATGGGGTCACACTCAAGGGCCACTGGGAGCTCAAAAAATACTTATGGGTTAAATGGGGCGACGGTGTTACTCCGTGCCTCCCTCTATTACGCCCTCTCCCTCTGCTTTCAGGCACACTATTCTCCTTTCATTAATCCTGTGTGGATGTTTATCCATGTTGACATTCAGCATAGCAGACGGCCCTTTTTTCTGACTAACAAACAGGGTGACTAAGGTTTTCTTTGCTTGAGCTGTCATAGGGCTCTCGCCTAGCTCGTTTCGATCAGCGTACAAGCTCGGGGGGACACAGGAGTGCTCTCGATTTGTTAGTCATTGCGACCCTAGGGACATCAAAGTCAAGCTGCGCAACTGGAATCAGTGTGTGAATATATATATGTGCCCCCTCAGGAGGGCCATTATCAGTTGTGTGTGCTATGGAGAGGAAAATCAATATGGTCATCATAATGGGCTGGCAAAAAGCCAGCCACTACACTGTGTTCAAAGCACAATGCGCAGCAACGGATTACTTCTCATCTGATGTCATCCAATTTCATCCCTGTGGACCGAGCCACTGTGGGACTATAATAAGGTCAAGCACATTAGAGGGGGCTAGCCGACAAACGTCTTTGTGAAAGAAAAAAGTTGACAAACTGACAGTCAGATACTCTGAAGTGATGCTCTGGCAGAGGTTTGCCCTAAAGAGCTTTTGCTTCACACAACACAAGCTGGCGTGAGCGCCTTACTGATCCCGCCTTCTGCCTATTGTGTCTGTCCAGTCTTTTTCATTAACCGCTCCACTGAGGACCACAAGCAAGAGGGAGGGGACGGACGGATGGATGGGCAGGCGTAGGGGGGTGGGGGGGAGAAAAGAGGTGGTGGTAATGATGGGGGGGTGCAGACAGACCCAAAGGGAATAACTGTTGTTGCACCAAGTGCACGATTAGAAGGAAACATTGAAAGCACAAGTTGGGACACCATACAGAATATTTGATTGTATACTCCTTATACTACTCAGTAATCACTTGTCAAGGTACACACACTCACTCAAGAATATTATCTCACCCATGCACCTGTTGGAGGAGGCCAAATATACAGTGGGGCATTTTTTTGTAGAAATATTTGCAGGTTTTATGTCACCAAAGTCATGTTGCGACTCCACCTGTGCTAGTGAGTCACTGTTTCGGTATCAGGTTTGCATGATCCAGTTAAGTTAGCTCAGTTAGATTTCTGTGCTGTTTCTATGCTTGTCTTTGTCAGTTTTCCAAGCCTAGAGCCGGGGGCCGATTAGGGGTCACACATCAATTTATTTTATTAGGTCACCTTTTGTTGGCTTAAAATGCATTTTATCGATTGCCACAGAATTTCCGGTCAACTGACCCTTTGATTTTATAATAATGTTGGCTTTGATTTTCTTTCCAGAACTGTCTGAAATAGTTGACCATACCCAACAACACACTGGGTGTGAAACTTTTCTATGGGAAGAAGTAGCTCATGCTTCTCCTGAAAGGAAGGGGGGGTCACATTTTGCTTGTGCGCAACGGCTGTTGTTTTGTTCAGCTCATCAAGCTGACGCGTTGTTACAGCCTAACCCCCTCCACCCACCCCAAACCTCCAAACTCCAGGATATTACCAGCCTTTCACAAAGACTGTTGCTGGTCCACGGATGGGTACGTCACCCTCATTTGGGCAGGGCCCAAGGTGTGCGCCCCCTCCTTGTCACATTGTCCTTATGACTCATTCTTGAGGTTGGGTGAAACTCACTGTCTACTGGGCCATATTAAGCCCTCACCCTTGTCCTAAAAAAAACGGCGTGTTGGGCAGCACCACCAGTGCATCCCACCAAAATACACAGGATGGAAATGTAATGAGCAGTATGTAAGGGGAACAAGCGTGACGTAGCTCTAAGCTACATTTACAAGATAAAAATGTCAGAGTGGTACAATGTGGGTCCTTCAGGGCCTTAGGCTGTGTGGGAAGGATTTGATGAATTCTGCTTACGTTCCACGGATTCCTCCCTCGCGGGGACCTTCAGGAAAAGAATGGGTCATATGCAAATGGCATGCACAGTATGGAGGAGAAATTTCCCACAAGCCCAGTGTGAAAAGGGCTCTCCCTCCCCATGCCAGGCCCGTTGAATGGGCCTTTTCTTCTGCCACTGAAAGTGAATGAGGTAGAGCAGGCTAACTGCAAAGGTAACTAGGCTCTTTCTCCTCAGGCTTTCTCACTAAAGCCTCAACACACAATGGTTCATTTACGCATTCAACCACACAAACCACAATAAAGCACATCCAAGCGCAGTTAAGGGGGTTACTGAAACTGACTCTGGGTTTAAAACTCCTTCTTTATGCAGGAGGAGCACCTTTTTATAGGCTAATGCTCTCTTCCTCTGTGGGGGCAGCTAATCATTAAGCGGCCTTAACAGAGGTGGGATCGTACATCATATAATTGTAATTTCAAGGAGCTGCCCACTGAGTAAAGTAATTCTCCGACATCTACAATGCCCCTTAGCCGTAAAACATTCCGCCTAAAACTGTTACCAACACGAGATTAAGTATAACTCTGACACACAGTCTTTTTTATCTACTGTACGAGAGTGTTGCTGCCATGTGTCGGGCTTTTTATCAGCCATCACGAGTCTTTCGGCTATCACCTGCTCTAAACTGTCTTGGGACACCTCGGTCGCTTCTCTCCAACGCCATCCATCCCCCACTTGCCCGGCCCACGGGGGAACACGTAGCCCACAATTTAAGGGGTCACCAAAGAATGGACAGAGAGAAGGAGGGAGAGGAGAAAGAGCCGAGGACTCCAAAAAACTCCCTCCCTCTCCTCCCCACTCTTCCCCTTTCATTGAACAGACTTAAACACAAACACAATTGGACATGCTGGAAGCCTCACAATGGCACAGGGGAGGAAAGTGAAGTCATACTCCAGGCACGCTGGGTGCCTAGGTCAGGGGGCAATCAACAGCACCCCTGGCTACTGTGTCTTAACCCCTTCGCTTCTTCTCTCTTTTTCTCCAAAATAAAAGAGAAGCTTGGGGAGGGAGGAGAGTGTACGGAGGTGGGGCCATTTCTTCTTGCCACTTTCAAATGAAGTTGCTTCATAGGGAAGTTGGTGAAAAGATGTGAGATAAATGAAATATTTCCTCCTACGCTCATGTCTGCACACAACAGGGGTGAACCTTTTAAAAGTAAACACGTCTTTAAAAAACACGACAGAGAGCATGTGGAGCTTCATAGACAATCCCCACCGCCTCGGATGCCAGTATTTGTTCCACTTGACAAACTGTATCCAGCGCTCTTATTGTTCCCATGCAAACTTGCAGCGTGTGGTTGTATTCAAAAGTTTTTTAGGCCTGGTGACAGATACCAGCCAGCTCACTTTGTATGCTGTGTAGGTTTATCAAGCCAATAAAGGAGTGCCCAACATCACAAGTATATGCAAAAAGCCGACCTCATTTTCTCTATTTGATGGCTAATTCATCAGCATGAGGAAAAAATACAGCACTTTCTATCATGTTTTGATGCAACAGCTATTGAGAAAGAGTCCAAAACTCATCTCGGTGACGCCCTGTTTATTTTTGCAAAGAATGTTAACACCGGACACATTCCTCTATTCCCAAATTGCTGTGTTAAATTACCTTTGCAGGGAATGGCGGGTATTCCCGAGGGGTGCGGAATGGAGAGAAGCGACAAAGGGGAGTAGTAGTATCCCACCAATTGCAAACACCTGTCATTCTGCAAACTGTTAACACCTCTCTGTTTACAACAGGGAATGGAGCTCACCTTGATCTCCACAAAACATGATGGCCAGCAACCTGGCTAAAGCAGTTTGTGATCAAAGACGGGGTGGAGTTTAGCTATCCGAAAAATACACTGTCTAATTTGTAAGAACACAAATACTCAGTTTTACAATAAGGGATTTCACTTTACTATTAAAACTGAACTTTTCTTGCGGGATATGTTAGTTTGCATGACAGTTATAGGAAGCATGGCCAATAAAGTAAATGCAAATGAGGTCAAAGTAACAGACAAGACATCTGCCTGCTCACGGACTTTAAATATCAATAGGCCTGTGTAAAAGCTTGTCGATTTAAAGGGAAAAGTACACACTCTGAATTGTTTTTTTAGGAAGTTTCCAAAAGTTAAGATGTAGCATTTATTATTGAGTAGTGTAGTCAAAAAAAATGCATTTTAAAAACCGACATGATGATTATAAAATGCATTTTCTAAGCCAATGTTTCTGCAACCCTATTCTAAGAAATTGTCACCAAAGAAGCTTTTCCATTATGCTGTTATCTAAGGTGTGTCCACATATTTACACCCAATCTCTAGAGATGAAGCAGCTAACAGAAAACGCCTCAGAACAAACTGACAGCTGGTACGGGGGAAAAAAAGACACTTCTGGACAATACTGACAAATTACCAATGCAAACAATAGAGAGAAACATGCTCTTATTAATGTTACCTTTCACAACAACTTCCATTCCAAACGTCTTTTGCAATGCACTATAACCAGCAAGCATTCCTGGTGCTTTTTCCACCTTGCCATTAACCTCTTGAAACAGTTGACTCATGATTTCATAGTTGCCAATGTGCACATCACCCTAGTGCCATAATTACTGTAGTCATTCATGTTGCTCAGTGGCTCTGCGTCATTTACATTTGTTTTTGATTAACATTAGAGCTATTATATTATATTATAACTGAGGGGTGAGTAGTTAGCGCGTCAGGCTCACAGTTCTGAGGGTGAGGGTTCGATCCCAGGTTTTGATGTTCTCTGGGCTTGTGTGGGTTTTCTCTGGGTACTCCAGTTTCCCCGCACATCCCATAAACTTGCAGTATAGGCTGGTAAATATGAATGTGAGTGTGAAAGGCTGTGTCTTCTTGTGCCCTGCAATTGGCTGGGTGTCCCTTGCTTGGTGCCCATAGTTAGCTGGGATAGGCTCCAGCACCCCCTGAGACCTTTGTTAGGATAGGCAGTTTGGAGAAATAATGCATTATAACTTGCACATTTTACATGCTGATGCACATTTGCATTTAATGTTGAAAATGTAGTACTAGAATAATCCCTTGTTTGTTTAAACGTGAAATATCATGTGTATAACACTGGGTGGCACAATATACAACAAATGATGACGACAAACCGCACCACTTGTCAATATTCATCATTTATAAGCAGAAAGTCGTGCAAGGGATGCAAATGCAACCCATATTATGGAGGCAGATGCGTTTTAGGACAATATTGACTCAATACAAGCGTTAGGATGAGTGACTTTGCAAAACGTAGCAAGAAAATTAGTATTTTTTTGAAAAGCTGATCGAGTGACAACTGTCCCAGTGGAATTTGAAGGATTCCCATCGCCGCAGCCGGATCCGGAGCTCGAGCGCCGGTGTCCTTATATGGACTGCGCGCAAGCTCACATAAACAGGCTTGCAGGCGCGTGAGCTGCTCCGGAACCTCGCTCAAAACCTTGGCGTGTTTCTGATAAGCTCTCGGTTCCTCATTTACCTCCACATAAATACTACCAGTGCTAAACAAAACCAAGAAAGTAAAAAAAAACACCCCAGTTAAACCAACAAACGCCCATATATTCGCTATAGAGAAAAAACACGCTCAACAACGGGTTAAAGAGACCAACAACAAAAACAACTATTGGTGTGCTTGATAAAGTTTTGGAAGGCGCTCCGTTGAGCTGACTCGCCTCGATAAGGTGCTGACTCGCCCAACAATATCGCAAAACGTTACTTGCGCACAGTACTTAAAAGAAAAAAGGACCAAAGAGTAGATTTGAAGTTTGATTCATATTTAAACGTCCGTGGAGACGCAACTACATGTCGCGGTATTAAAAAAAGCGCGTTGAAAATAGAAATAAGAGCGATGCGTCCGAGTTCAACCTAATTGTCTATTAGTATCTTTTTTATTGAAAGGAAAGGAAGGCAAAAGGCGTTGAAAGACAGATAAAAGCGTTGTCCGTTGAGAATAGGGTGAGGTGCGAATAACGGTCTCGGGTGCAGCGGACCGGTTAAGAGCGATCAAAACTCGACACAATGTTCTCAAAGCGAGTGAATCGCCGATTTAGAAAAAGAGGAGGGAGACGTCTTCTTCCACGAATGTTAACAAGAGATAACACAGCGTGTCCGTTTAGAAAGGGTGAGGTGCGAATAACGGTCTCGGGTAAAAGCGGACCGCTAGGCGGAGGGCGAGACGCGCAACCCAGGTATAACGGTACACCACATAGGCAGCGATACAACACTCACTTGCTACTTCACGGCACTTTCAGGGACTACAAAAATACAAATAAAACATAGTAAAGTTGCCAGGGAAGCCACCGAGGAACGCAACAGTCCATCCGAATAGAAAGCATAGGGTTACAAGTAGTTTTTTTTTTTTTTTTTTACTCACCGTTGTTCCTCCTCGGGTTTGCCTGCTTTCTGCGCTTACACCTGGGGCCATCCGCCATGATCCTTTCGTTGTGTCTAAATGCTGCCGGAGAGTCACCTCCTCTCTCACCCCGTCGGCCCCTCCGTGTCCTCCCTCCCCTTCACCTCCTCGTATCCGCACCTGGTTTACGACACTAACACTTTACGACATCACCTTCTCGCGTATACCTCCCTGACTTGAGTTACACACACACTCGCACACACTCTAGTCCCATCGAAGGAAGCATTGCGAGTGGGGAGAGGGGGGGAGAGATGGTATGCATGGATGGGTGCGATGTACCTGACCGGCCTCTAGGAAAGTGAGCAGGAGCTTTGCTCTTTTAAGTCATTTGCTTTGGTCATCAAAGGTAAAGAGCATAAATGACTTTCCTTTGAGCCCACGTCATAAAGCAAGTCACATGTATCAATGAAAAATTCACATTTTATTTCCATAAAAGACAACAACAAAGAGTGGGATATAGTTTCAGTTTTGTACGGAATTGGAAAAAAAAACTTGTTTAATCAGCCTTGAGAGTGCATGAAAGCAATACTAAAGAAAATACCTGATGGAAGTCACCTTTGAAGGAGTTAAAAGTCAAAGAATACTGTTCTTTTTGTAATATCATCATCCAAAATCTTATTAAATCCTAAAGCTATGAAAAATATAGCAACAGTAACAAGTTGCATGATATGTTTTAATGATACATTTCAAATTCTTTGGTTCAACCACACTACATTACATAAACTTCTTTTCATGCATAATTTTTTTCAACCTATCCTTGGCCTGTATTTGTATGAGTGTGTGTCTGTGAGAAATGTGTGTTAGTGAGATGAAGTCATGAGACTGTCATCACTGATTCAATCCTCTGCATAAAGAAAGACCCCGCTGTTCTTGTGAGTGGCGCTTACTGCAGATGAGGAGGACACAGACATGCCAGTGCAATCAGCAGGTTCAGCCTGCATCCAATCAGATGAAACCTTCGTGCACAAACACACAATGCTTATCACACTACGCTCTGAGCAAACTGAAAAAAACACAGTCACATGTCTGAGGTGAATTCTTTTTGTTGGAGGAAAGGTGAACTTTACAGACTGTGTGAAGGTCCAAGCACATACACAGGTAGCTTTATTATAGGTCACTGGAGTGGATGTTAACATGAGTCAGTCAGTCATCTTGTGTCAGTATCATCAGTTCAATATTCCCATTAGAATATGAACAGAATTCTCATTAATATTTGAAATGATTCTATTGACAGGTAGGTGTCCAGTGGACCATTATTTTTAAGGTTTTTAAAGACATTAACCATGCATATTGTCTTGAAATGCCCAACTAAAATATTACAATCCCTTCTATATGTTGCTTTCCAGTGTTGCACCTGTGAATACATCAACATATATATAGTTAATCTTATCTTCATCGAATCATATTGTTAAATTAACTCTGAGCATGTCACTGAGAAGTCAGCATCATTATCTTCTTTATGAAGTCGTATTATCACCCGGATATCTTTCCAGCTTCAGATTCGATTAAATAGTGCACTTGTTCCTCATGTTGAGGAAATTGCACTGCTAAAAATCTACAGGCCTCAGGCAATTCGCTGCCTTTTAGTGCAGCTCATCATTCAGCGACATGTACTAGTATATACCCACAGACGATTGGTGGTTCTTAGGACTGAATAATTCAGTAAGCACTGAACAGACCAGCTCTTAGGACAGACTGAGTAGACAGAGAGTAATAGCTTCAGCATAAACAACACCTCCAAACTTGCACTGTTCCAATAATTGTCTGACACGGGGCGGGGCGGCTGCCCAGACTCTGCATAGTTTGCTGAAAAGAGGCCCAGAAACAGTCTGATTCAGCAAAGATCAATGGTGAAACTCTCAGTTAGCCACGTGGTCCCTTAGCAGAGACTCCATGCACGCTGAGCATGGAAAATAAGATGCCTGTTATCCAATGAAAAGTCACATTGTTTCCCATTTTCCTTGGAACGCTCCACTATTAGCATGAGACAGCGCCTGTGGAAATCAAAGAATAAAATTGAATGACTACTCATTATGTAAAACAGCCTCAGGTCACTATCTGATATCTTTAAAAAGCGGTGAAGTTAGACATTTCATTAGCAAATAAATCTATTAACTAAAATCATTATTAGAGTAAGAGTAAGTGAACGGACTGCTAAAGTGGTGAGTAACTTATGGCTCATTTCTTTTTTTTAATCTGAGCATGAATATCCAATCATGTGTAATTCGAAGGTGCATAGTCAGATTTTGGCAAATGATATCACTTGAACTGAAACTGTGATGTATTTGCTCTTCATTACCTGACATAGTACACAAGTAATATTCCATATGTAGCGTTATTGTTGTTCATATAGTTTCTTATCATGGAAGTTGGTTTCCATGGTCTCACTCTGTTGTTTCAGCCATGATTCATGAAAATTAGTCACACTGAAAATGTTCCTCCTGTGTAGGGAGGCGAATGTCATGTGATTCTCTTTCTTTGTTGGATTGGTTAAACAAAGTTGCGTTACAGTCTCAGAAGAACTAAACTTTTTAAAGTCTATTTTGTTCCATATAAGGTGCAATGACTGTTTTTTTGGAAAGCAGTATTTGTTTGTATATATAGTTGCTGGACTATTAGCAGGGACATTCACAGAAATATTCACAAATGCAGCTCATTAGCTTGTAAAAATCCTATAAGTTGCACTAGACCATAAAAGACCAGGTTGAAAGTCGAGGGATAAAAACGTAGAGGCTTATATTCTGAAAAATAAGGTAAATGGTGACGGTTATGCAAGAGCAGTAATAATAATGCAAGTAAAGGAGTGGAATTTAACTCAGAGCAGTATTTCATCGTTAATTTATTCTCCCATTTAGTTATATTACAACACCTCTCTGACATTACTTTGGAAACTTTCCCAAAACCACTGACCGTTTTAGAATGTCCAAACCTGAGTTTTATTTCTGTGGTCACACTTGACTTAGTTCCTCGTATAAAAGCACCCACACTGTTTAACATCCAAAGATCATAGCCTACTTTGATCATGATAATGCCATACAGCATACCTGTCAACCTCGAACCATTTGTGATCTTACCAAATTTTGTTTTCGCCCTTACATATATGTATAAATACATGGAAAATCTTACCACTTTACTTTTTTGTAAAAAATCACGAACTTGACTTGTAAACAGACCAGAAACAGCTGATCAAATGAAAGTAAACATAAACAAGGGAACAGGAAACGGAAATCACATGGTGAAAGTGTTACAAAACGAAATGTTTATCATGATCTTTTTTTTTTAGCCAATCAGAGGCGCCGGTACATATATCACTTGGCAGACATGCGTTTCCGGGAAGAAACAATGGCGGATGGTGAAAAATGGCTAGAAAGTGCCTTAATTTATTTTTTTTTCTCAAAATCACCGTTTAGCGTACCATTTTCATGTGTACAGCGTACCAATATAAAAATGGGCTTTCAGTTGTACCAATTACGGCGAGAACGTACCAGTTGACAGGTATGATACAGATATTGTCTTTACTAATGCGGATCATGAAATGATAGTAAAGGACTATTATTCTTCATATAGGGAGTTGAAACTGAAAGGACAAGGGAGGGATCAGCCGCCATCCTCTACTACATTAAGGGATCATGCTGCTGCCTGAAAATGAGTATTGATCCTCTTAGGTGCAGGATCGTTTAGGAGATTAATGCAAGAGAAGCGGTTGAGCTTCATAGTGCTCCACTAGGACCAGGGGATCATCTCAGCGGGACAACCAGAGGCGCAATTGTGCAATAGTGGCGATAGGTTGGAGAGTAATTCAGCTCTGTACATCCTCCATAAAGTACTGCCATCTGGGCTATCAGCTAAGAGCATCAGCTGGATATACAGGTTAAGAGGTAAGGTAAGAAGGCCAGGGCACGTCAAATAGAAACTGTCCGGAGAGAGAAAATGGAAACAGCTATGTGTTGTATAGACAGGGATGGATGGAATGAAAAGCAAGGTAAGGAACAGAGGAAATGAGAGTAGAAAAGAGGAACAGAAAGTGCAAAGAGGAGGATGGCGGAAAAGGTACACCCTGCACTACTCCAAATAAAGAGGAGGAACAAGAAGCTGTGGCAGTGATAGAGCGACACAGAAAAGACTAAACTGCTTAATAGCTCCCTGGAGACGTTGGCTGAATGTTAGGTTCTTCTGAACAGACCACCAACCCCCTACAAAATAGTGTGGCGCTCTGCTCAAGGCTGTTATCAGACAAGTGGAGCCTACTTTGCAATTGATACAAGAGAATGGATCAATTCCAGCCTTTTGCTGATGTACCATGTTACGATGGACAAAATGAGTTGCGAGAATGATCAGTTAAGTTTTTTTCAGCGTAGAAATACTCATTTAGTGATCTAACTTGAAGCAAATAAACAGATCCTGTTGCAGGCCTGAGAATTTTCTCATATATCTCCCCGAGGGGGGTTAAAGGAGTCCTTAAGGGAAACTCTTAAAACAAATATTAGCTCTAAAGTATTCAGCTGCATTTGAATGCATGCTGTCAGAATGTGAAATCCAACAATATTGGGTTTGGAAATGTTTGGAAACATATTTTAAAGAGAGTTATGTCTTCTTTATGCATTTTTGTTGCTTTCACAAGAGTTTTTGACGAAAAGTTTGAAGACAACCACACCCCAGATATAGTAAAGGATAGGAAAGGTGAACCTAAATCAGGGATTTTGACTCGGAATAACATTGAAGACGTAAAATGTATGAGGCCTGGTCGTATGGTTTCGTAAAGGTGGGTGGCCACAGAACTAGGAGTTCCTGACCCGTGGGTGAATGTAACGCTGCCTGTTTGCATTGTGGTCCAAGACATATACTTGTTTTGGCTACGACGATACATGTGTGTGTGTCTTTGTGTTATCCCAACACACACACTCATGGTACACAACTGGAATGGTCCAGAAAGTCATGCCCCAGTCACGTTTTATGGCTGTCAGTTGTAGAAAGCCCATCTTACCTTTATATTGTTTTCATTGGAACGCCTGTTACATTTTAGTGTGTGCGTATCCATGTGTTTCGCTGTACATCAAACTAAGCATAAAACTCAAAAGGTATCAAAGTGTTTTTTGTGGATGCATTTCACAACTGAAATCAGCGTACTGACAAATTATTTCTGAGAACTGAAGTGTTCTCTTTGGCGAAATGGGAGTGACTGCTCTGCATTTTTATTGTAATTTTAAATGATTGTTATATATAGATGACATGGTCATTCTATACTTTCTAACGGATGTCTCTTTGTACTGCTTTTCATAGCATAACAGAATAGTTTGTAGGCCAAAATTTGCCAATGGAAATCAACATTTTTCATTGAAAAACATTGAACATATGTATTAAGATTTTGTTATTCTTGTTTATAGGTATAAGGATGAATCTAAAAAATCATGTAGGTGGTTTATGTTTGCTTATGCTTCTATCTGTGATAAGCAACACTGTTTTCACTGGATGATTATGAATACTAAACACCTACTCTATCCCCACATGCACTCGTGGAACATTTGTCTACAGTCTAAACATGAATAGTGGCACAGTAGTATAAATGAAGATTTAAAATGCCAGGCAATTACTCTGGGTGTCCCTTTGCTCAACCTTTGCATATTAAACCCGGGTTGTCAAACAGATTGTCTTCGCTGCTCTGAGCAGCCTCCACTGTGAAACAATTTTCATTAAGGGACAACTTCATGGACCTTAGGCTAGCGGTCGCTTGTAATTTCATAGCCCAGCATCCCCGTGACCACTTCAGGGTCCGATGATGGCCACCCACACCTTTACAACAGGCAGAAAAGAAGTGCTGAAATTTTGACAGATTGCAAGTATTAAGTTTTAGGTGTGAAAGGGGAGTTCCTAAATGAAACCCCTGTTGATGCAATGACTGCAATAATAACAATTATGGCTTGGAAACATGACAAATAGAAAGAGACTATCTTCTTTTGTGCAGGTGGGCAACATTCATTCAGCATGACGAACATGCATTAGCTTCAGGAATAAGAGTTTCTTTGCAGGGAAATGGCGACTACACTCAGGAATAGTCTCTTGGCAATCTTATAGGACGTAGTACATAGAAAAATGCCATTCACACTTATAAATTTACTCAGTCATAGAGTGGGAGGAACTGAGTCAAGTGAGTTAACCACAATACCAGTACATCAACGACCACACCCGAAAACTTCAGACGTACTTAAAGCTCATATTTGTACCACTTCATATACAGAAAACTTTTTTTGTACCACTCATTCACAAAAAGCCCACACCAACAGTGAACTGGCAGCCTAACTACATGATAGAATCCATAAAAATTGTGAAATAAAGCAATTCTGAAAAAGGCCAGAACAATTTTAATAGCTGTATTTTTAATAGTCTTCTGCCAAAAGCGTATATTCAACTCCATTACTACTCTGTTTAACAGAGTCACAGTACTTACCCAAATCCTCAAACTTTAAGAGTTTTTTTCTAAAAGTCCTGAATTCCAGTGCACAACCAATAAATTCCACCCCCCCCCCAAAAAAAATACCCTTTTTTTACTGTCAGGTATTGAAGTGTGCCAACTAAGAGGAATCCAAAATGACAATCAACTTAAGCCTCATGCTGCGAGGCATGAGTAAGAATGCTCATGCTTATTCAATGTGTCCACTGAGGTGTGCGGACACTTCATTTAATATTTCCATAAGGTTGCATATGAGAGAACGCTCGGCATGCCGGTAATAAAGAGGTAATGCATTCTATGCCAAGGGCAAAACGGTACGCTTGAAACATCCCTCACATCAGGAGCAGTTTTCAACTCGACAGTGGACACATACATAATTAAGCCAACTAAAGAAATGCATTTTTCATCCTCAAACATCAAAAAACCTCAATGTCTTTCATAATGGGGAAAATGCTTTTTTTTATTCACTAAGGGAATACAAAACAAGGGATGGTCAAACAGAGTGCTTAGCTTAAAAATAATAATGCCAGTGAAAGGAAAATTTAAAATAAAATAGATTAATACTAATTTTAAAGTTGGATCAACCTGACATGTGATGCAAAATATCCTCAGGGAGAGAATGATTTATATTTTGACCTGAATTTTAACTTGTTAAAAAGATTAGATTAGTATATTATTAGTGTCACAATTTGTTCATTGTGCACAATCTAATGTGGTGTGCCCAACATTTTGCATTTAACATCCTGAATTTTATTTTTGAACTCATTTACTTATTTTATACCTGCATGTATCATAAGTATAATATTGTTTAGTAGTTTAATGTGCCAATTCACAGTGAAAAAATATTGTTTCAGTTACTAAATGTTTAGGGAATTTCCATGGAGTATAACTCTATTTATTTGTCTATAATGCAAAGAGTTTAGATATAAAAGTATATCCAAGGAGTTGTATATGTTATATTAGTTGCAATTTATTTTTCGACAACAAGAAATTGTTATAAAAAGCACACACTGAATTTAATACTTCTGTAAATTGTAAGTGTAAATGAATTTCAGTATTTTCCAGACTATAAGTCTCTCTGGGGTTGTTGTCTAAATGCACTGCCTTATAGTTGAGAAAAATGTGAAGTAGTAGTCATTTATAGATAATCAAGCCACAAGTACACTAAGGAAATCCATTTGAGATCGAATTGTAGTAAATATGGCTCTAAGATATACTTAGATTTAATCCCAGGGATTGCATTTAACTCCTATAGCTCTATCCACAAATGACATTAAATATCTATTCTGTTATATCATTAAGGATGTAATAAACCTTCACTGCCAATCCAAACTTTTCATGGCATATGTATGAGAAATGAACCTAAAAATGCACAAGTTAAGATTTCTACATCACTTAAAGTACTAAGGCTAGTACTGTTAGTGCGTCACCATCTTTCAGAAAATGATACCGACCATCCCATGCGATTTAGACCGTCTCCCTACACACCTTCATAGATGGGAATTAACCTGACACAGCTTAAAACGCCTCATAGAACGTTGGTCGATAATGTCATTATCCTAAAGCAATCCTTAATTCTATTTGGACCGCAGCTAAAGATCCTTTTATTGATCACAAAGTCAGATGACACGACTACTTTTCTATGTTTAAGACCTCAATGTGCTTCTATGGTCCATGTAGCTCAATACACAGCCAAGTACTACTGATGGCTAAGAATATAATTCCAAATGCTTTAACATCTCTTTCACAGTAATACCCAAAGGATCTAATCAAAAGTTACAGTTAGTCGCTCTGCAAATGCTGGCAAATGATAGCTGTTTTGTTCATCAAGGCTTACAGAAAAAGCTATTTCATATCCCATTTAGAGAGATGAAAAATATTGATATGAGTCACAGAGTATTATCAGCATGGAACAGAGGCAACTGAGACTCTTCTTCCTTCTCAATCTTTCACTCACTTTTAACCACTCCTGACTTTTCACCATAGTCTGTGTGTATGAAAACATTGAAAGAGAAAAATGGCCTTAAGTTGGTTAAATGCAGGGTTTCTCTTTATAGGCATTTGTCAACAAAATACAAGAGCAAAGTGGCTATCAGAGAGCAGCTGTCACATGCTATACTCTGTAGGCCGTGACAGTGGTTAACACAAGAAGACATGTAGCCCCAGGTGACTCAAAAGAGCAAAACTAGCAACACCATGCTTCACTGCCCAGGGTGCAGTCTGAAACACTAGCAAAAACATTGCCTGTGAATGTATCGGAACCCTTACATACTTCTAAATGTCTCTTTATGGCTTCATTAGACATCAAGAGAACGTAATCATCGTTAGTGCCCTGTGGAATTTATTGTCCTTACGTGAATTATCGGAGTATTAATTAAATGTCACACGCGGTTCTGAGGAAAAGTGGTTTAGTTATAAGATATATTGTATATTATCATTATAGTATATTACAATAAGGGGACTATGGAACTTGTTCAGTTATGTTCTTGACTTCAGGATACACTTAATTAGGGCATGCTTCAAGTGGCACAATTTGAAATTATAGGCTCTTAAGTATGCATAATTTACACGTCATAGATAGTGATGTAATTGAAATAAATGGAATTAGACACTAACTCACAATAATGAATCATTTCAATATGAATACCAACCTGCAGTATGTGTATGTTGTTATTGTTACTTACTCGCAGATTGCAGAGATATTTAAACAATGAAACACACATTTATAGCTCCGCACAACATCGTTTATTTGATACTCTCCTCTTACCAGACCACGCCCCCTTTTCATCCCAAAAACCGCATCCCTTTGTGGTCCAGCATCAGCATCTTCCGAGCATCTTCCCCTGGTATATCTGACATTTAGATGTCGATGCAGTTAGCCTGAGCACAAAAACTCTCCATTGGTTTAATTGATGTAAAAGAGTAGTTTAAATGTATGACTTTTGTAATGATTTCCATGTTGCATGAAGTAGAAGACTTCAGATTCACTTTTTTTTTTACTTGATCGTGATAAACATTAAGATGGAAGTGGTCCCTCTTGAATGGATTTGCTAGGGGCACATGCCAAATTAATGTCACTATTGATTAATGTACTTATACGTCTGAATTCTTTACAAATACATGCCAGACTGAGTGAATGAAACTCTGCTTTAGTTTATTTGGCAGAATTGACAGGAGACGTGAGCAGTCAGGCTGTACTATTTCTCCCCGTGCGGGGTGTTTCAGGCAGACGCGCCTCATAAAAGCATCGCTCAATTGTGAGTAATTTACAAAAAAAGAACGTTACATGTAAAACTAATGACTTTTAACAAATTAATATATATTTATATTTTGTATTTAATACGTCGAATATCTGTAGGCAGTTTTCTGCAATAAATGTAGCACACCCCATGATCTGATTCATAGTATAATCCAAAATGGCTGAATCTGAACTGACATGGGAAGCGACGATTTCTGCAATTATTTTTTGAAAATGATCGCTTCTATAAAGTGAAGGTGCAAAATCCAGTTCGCTGGACATCAAGGTGAGATATAATTCGAGGCAATTCAACGGTTAAATGGATCTGATTGCTTTTCAAACAAGCAAACGAAGCCAAACAGTGCCTAGTTTGCACTGTTATCATCATAGCCCGTACACACACTAGCAATATCTGCATTAGATCTTCATTTTTTTAATAGCATTGTACCGCCAAAGTTGAAAAACAACCATGTGCTATACTAAACAACCGATCAGAATGTGCACAATAGTACCACATTGTCGTCGATGAACGCGATCGTCAGATCTGTCAGTTTGTATAACGTAATTAAAAAACAGGCCTTTGCTAAGCAATCGGGTGACTTAATTATGGAATCCAGCATTAAATAAGGTCACACAACAAGTTAAAGGTCATGTGCAGACATTGATCTCGACCCCATGATGCTGCAAACCTTGTGCACAGTGCATGATTCTGTTTTCATTGATGATCTCCTACTTTGTTATTATTGGGCTCAGATTTTTAAACAATTATGCAAAATCCAAATCAAATGCATTGCCAATTCTTTGCAATTCTTGCAACATGGCAATGGGTTGTACTTATTTATCCATAAGGCAATCCATTCATGTTTTCACAAAGTCCCAAATATGAATTGACCACTCCCCCTTGACACTGGAAAGTGCAACAATATCTTCATTTATTTTTTAATTTTAATTATTTATCTTTTAATCGGATGAATTGAAACAAATTCAAAGGGCAATAAGTAATAATTGTTTTCTTTTTTTTTATTTGAGCTGATGCAGTTTGCAATCATTTTTTAGAATGAATGCTCATTTATTTTATCCAATTCCAAATTACAGACTGTTTTTTATCTATCTTTTTACTGAGGTGTTGAAAATTTTCCATTACACCAAACTGATCTAATTTACAGTGGAAAAATGCTTATTTTTGTGTTAATATTTGGCAACACTCAGAGGATGCAATGATCCTTTTAAAAACAAATGTAAAAAAATAATACCAATAATCCACAATGTATACAGGACAGCACTGTACTGCTTATAACTGGTACAGTCTGATATAGTGACGTAAGTTATCTGGGCTATTTCTGTCTACAAAAGAGACAGCTCATTTAAAACGCAGATGGTGTTACATATCTCCTGTTACAAAATAATGAATGTATTTTCTCTTTGTCAACAATACAAGATTGCATGTCAGGTATGATCTACTACAGTTTCATTTTAAACCCTGCAGAAATTACCAAATTACACATGTGGGCAATGTTTGTATTTGACAAAGTTTTTTCACCCCCCCTTTGTTTTTCTTTTTTTACAGTGAAGTTTTAAAGACCACAGCTCTGAAAACCTACCCTGCAGCGGTAGGCATGGATTGCCTAGCCTGTTTTTTTGGCTGATAGGTATGTATTTTTGCTAATTATTTTTTATTATCATGTTGTGATGTAATAACAGAAACATACAGTTCTCAAAGTCTAAAATGTGACTTGGTAGATTCCTTTTTTTTTGTTGACCAAATGGAAATAATTCAATTCTGTATGCATGCCAAAGTACTGAATGGCTTCTTGTCAAATTGTGATGCTCAAGAATATTAATGTCACGTTGTTTTGTTGATGTAAAAGACATTTGCACGATCACCTTCCAAGTACGTCTTTTTAACAGCCTGCCGCCATGAAGTATTCTTGGCCTTTGCAGAGAGATATGTGAAACAAATTATTTTGTAGAACAAGCCATCTACTGTATCACTTTCCTAATCGATTGGTGACTGGAAGCTTTCTGCCTGATCAGCCACAGTTGCCAATTCTGAGCTTGCAATATGTCAGCGTAGATATTTCTTGCAGTCAGTTGAGAAGAAATAAGGTTAAGTTTCTGGTTATTGCAAGGCCTAGACATATTTCTTTTCAGTGAAAATGTTTTTTTTATGGATGCATTTAGTCATCATAGTTGAAGAGAAACTAAACTAGGTGATAGTCATCAGTTGAGACATCGCGAAGATGTTTTGTGTGGAGGAGTGATGGAGAAATTCCCCTTCTAACCACAGCCAACATACTGAAACTGGAAATAGCCCTCAATGTGGTGTGTATTCCAGAGGGGGGTTTTGGTTTTCCTTTCCAGGTACAAAATATTATTTTCACCACTGCCAGGAAGCCAGGTTTTGTCACATTATAACGAGCTGTAAAGGTCAGCAAATCCCACATGAGGCAACAACTCTTTCAGGAAGTTTTCATTTCGCACCCTTTCAGACCTGCATTTTTGGAGGGGGGAGATTTTGCCATTTCAATGTCTAGCTGTCATCACATATTGCCCCCAAAAGGTTAGTGTGCATTTACCCCTCACTTGCTCCTACTAATTCTTTTTCCTGTGGAAGTCTGGCTGTGGGGTCATGTCAATCTACTCTTAAGTCAGATTTACTCATGCATTTTTTGCATTGATTGATTGATTGTTTATGTAAAATTGATGCTTAAACAAACTTTTTTTATTCTGATAAAAAACTGGTAGGTACATGCATTAGTCAAACATATTGTTACTTTTTGTCCCTTGAGATTTGTTTTTAAATCATTAAAACAGATTGATGGATTAGTAACGGTAGGGAAATACCAGTGATAAAAAATATAAAAAATACTCAATTATTGTAGATGCTTTGGCAATATTCAGTGCCTTAAATCAAACTCAATTGTAACCAACGTCAGCAGATTGTTTTGCTCGGATGCGAGTTTTCTTGGCTGAGATGAAAACAAACCACAAGGAATCAAATTTTTTCCAGATTAGTTTAGGCTTTGTTTGTGTTTTTGAGTAATAGTCCTTTTGTGAATTTAAGTGAAAGGTTGTCAATAAGTGGATATGTAGTATAAAAATAATGACTATTTGTAAGTAAATATGTATTAAAGAGGGATCATTGCACAATCACATACTTGAATTAACCTATAATATGATACCTAATGCTTTTCTAGTGCATACAATATATTGCTTAAGTGAATGATCATGTGTAAGGTATTCATACCATTTGAGAGCAACTTACTGCTCACTTGGCAAATTGGTAAGCTGACACATTTTTAAGAGCTTTCACAGGCCCAGTGTAGCTCTCAACTCTTTAGGAGTCAGTCACAGTTGGACTGTGACAGCCTCGTTTATCATGCTCGCCATGTTGAAATGCTCCCACTTTTAAAGGGAAGCGTAACATTGTCATATTTTTCATCCATCCTTCTGAATATGAGTAAGGGGTTGGCATGTAAACATGGTACCTTGTGTAAACAAAATCCATGCCATACAGACGGTTGTGATGTTGATTTTGGCTTATAAACTCAGTTCCACTGTGGGTTCTATGGTAAGATGAGGAGGGTGGAAGCAGTTGAAGGAAACTTATATGCATGTCTTACGTTTCCGCTCAATTGTAATTATAATCATATTTCTATAACTAGTGACCCCCCCACCCCAAACCCAATATTTTCACTACTAATCAACATGCTTGGTATAAAGTCTCAATAGATTATTTTCCAATTTTTTTTTAGTTGAGGCTCACTTGTTGCATTAAAAACATCTTGAGAAACATCTGAAAATCTTAAAATTTTAAATTGACAATCTTGATCTTCAACTAACCCAAGCCAAATATTTTTTTGTGGGGTGGTCTCCTCCACTAGTGGAACCGACGTGGCCTGTGGGTATGCTCTGGGCATCTTCTTTTAAGGTTATTGCGCCAAACTGTTAGAGTTAGCCCTTTTTAAAACATCATTTTTCTTTTATACTAATCTGCTTATACGTGTCCTGTGAGGTAAGTGCTGCCCAAATATGTCATGAGTGAATGGTTGAAGAACAAGGAAAGCACATCTCATGTCTGAATAATGAATGAGGACCATATGGTGGATGGAAAAGTGAGTTTGTGGCTCTGTAATAGTGAATATTGTTTCTCAGAAAAATCATTGGGTTTGAGTTTGAAGGAAAATGAAATCAGACACTTAATTTTTGACTTTGTTGCTGTGACAGTATATTGGCATGTTTCTTCAAGCAGTCTCCGTTGATATCAACAAGTTATATTGTTGTGCAGAATTTGAGTTGACTACTGTTTCCATATCATTTCTGAATGATTAAAAAAGAGCCTTAGCTTGTCTTTCAAAACCAGTTGTTGAGAAAAGCCAAGACCTCAAATGGTTATGGTTATCAGTGGAAAAAGTAGTGGCAGAATTTTTTTAGTTAGCTCTCAAAATCAGTTAAAATTCCATTTGGACCTTTTACAATGTTTGTTCATTCTGAGATAGTTCTATAAAATATCAACCCAAAGCCACACTTCATCATTCTTCTGAGGGTCCTCCCACTTCACGAGGTGTTGTACATTCATGAATGGCATTGTCCCGCATCCCAAGTAATATGGTGTTTTGCCAAACAGACTGCCCCCTTAGAATTTATTTCATCACTCCACCCTACGTGTCTCGTCCGCCTCTCATCCTCTTACATACTAGTCTTGCAAACAGATTTGTGTCTCCCTTTCTGCTTCCCACAGCTATTATTTTGGCGTCTTGGTTGCTTCCACTCCATTTGAGTCCTGGATCACATTACCCTGCCATTACTCAGTCGTTCCCCTGCAAGCTTGCTTCATGTCAGCAGTAGTGGAGCCTGCTTGCCTCCTCTGGACCTGGAGACTAGGACAATTTAACCACAGACGCCCCTGGTCAGTGGCATGACTCCAACTATGGCACAGACTCTCTGGAAAGTTATGCAGAGTTACTGTCAATCAGCAAGCGTCACTATTTTGTAGCTATATTTTCTCTTTAATCCTTGCCTTATTCAGTTGCACAACAAGATTATCAGGTTTCAGATCTGTAAGAAATTATTTCTATATTATTTCAGTTCTTCTGATGAGGTAAATGTCTCGTTAATCCCAACATTTTTATAAAGTTGAATCGTGCAGGCAGTATGAACATAGTGGTGATATTGCATTGGTCTTTTGAGAATGAGCGCTGTAATGTGGCCTTGCAGAAATTTCCTTGGTTTAATACCGGTTTTCTGATTTGATTAATGCCTGACAAGTAAAGCAACTGTATATTGTAAGGAATTGTTGGATGCTATCACTTTAATTTATATGAGGTTGTGAGCGGTAGTAAGTGTGTAACTGTCCGTCTCCCTATGCATTTTCGTAGGTTGTAAAGTTTTTAGATGCCAGAGTAACCAACCTCCTGCTATTAAAGCTTGTTGTGTACTCATGGAGCCACAACTCCCCTCATACAATCACCTTTAATTCCACCTCCCTAAATTTATCTTGACATGACACATGGGCGTCATGTATGAGGCAAGCTAGCCTAATCACTGCACAGGAAAACTCGCTCTGTTTGGGATAATCTTCTCTAATTGAAAAGGAGCCATCGTTGAGGTTCTGTGTCTTCTATGTTGCTCATCCCACAGCATGCTTTGCTGTAATGAGACATCTGGGGCTGCACAACAGAGATGTTTGGAATGAACTGTCAGGGGCTAAACATATCTGTGGTATCTTACAGTTCTTGTATGTGGGAATTTTAGATTAGAATTTAACTGTTAATTATATTTGTGCTGTAAACAGGATCAAAATATTGGAAAGCAGAACATGGCTTTCCTTTTCGAGCTGCTAGATGTGTGCATTGCAATGAAGAATCAATCTGTAACAAAAGAGCATTCAATGGCAAGCAACAAGTCCTTTGTTGGGTTTCAATCAGAATAGACAGAGGCTGACAAACCACACTAAAAAGTTGTTTCAGTGAATAGATTGCTCAATATAACAAAATTGAGGTAGTTGACCTGAGTATCATAATTTCCGCACAATAGATGCATCCGACCACGAGCCGCACCACCCATTTTTCATGGGAAAAAAAAGGCTACAAGGGTTCTAATTTTAATATTGAATATTTACATCAATGATACATTGAACTATTAGACTAACAAAAACTCTAATTAACAAATTGTCATCAACTAGTTGAGTTGCTATTAAAATACAACAGTTTATTTTCACTATCTTTGGAAGACAAGATTAAGTTAGGGTAACCAAAAAAAATCTGTTATTTTGCCTGTGTAAATACTGTTATTTTTTTCTTCTGGTGTTTACACTAGCACCCTCTTTGTTACAGGCAACTGCAAACTTGTCCAGTTACTTGGCACATAGTACACTCCAGATTCGGCATGACCAACTAAGTCCTCCACAGTTCACCAGAGACCTCTAAATTACTGCTTTTCACAACCAGAAAAGTACCTCACGTTTGAGTCGGATTTAAAAAGGGCTGCACATGCAAGAGTGTCCGTCTCACTTGTGGACCGCATCGCGTCACAATTCACCCTTGCTCTGAAAAACACATTTGTATCTTAAAGATATGTCGACTGACAAACCTAGCAAGTACATAAGGCTTAAGGTTAATACTAAACTGCTGTAATACATTATTTGGTTGGTTACAGAGTAGAGATAGCAATGGTTCAGCATGTACCTGTCAGTACTAAATGATTGCTCATTTCCTGCGAGAGGGGAGGGGGTGTTTGTGAGAGTAATAGCAAGCAGCTGCCTCAGCTGGACCTTGCCTTTCCTTACACTCAGCTTGTTCGTCTCAAACAAACTTTAGTGCCAATACGCCTACTTTTGGTTCACGTTCCGTGCAACCTGTTAGAAATATAAGTCAGGGATGAGACAATACTTAAGTGTTGAAATTTATGTCACTTGGAACTGAAGACCATTGTTTGACTACAAGGTTTTTCAAATACCTGCAGTCATTACAACTTTTATGTACAACAGTGCCATTTTTTTTGATTAGCTTAATGTAACGAGGTAGGGAAAGAAAGCCAGGTATGCTCAGTTTTCCTCTGGCCCTAGATCCCTAGATCCAAATATGAGCCCCACGTGTAGGACTGATGCATTTAAAAAACAAAATGTGAAAAGGATGTGAGAAATTCTCAGGAGCTCTCGGATAAACCAAGGCTTCTCTTGTGAATCACAGCTAATTAACAAAGTAATTAAGATCCAAATCTATATTTAAGGAATGACTGTAAATTGTCCATACATTCAAATAGGCCATCAAAAGAAAACCCTTTCCATTCATGAAAGGAGTAAATTAAACCCTTCAGATCCTCTTGTCTGTTATCCTCACCACGCGTCTCACAAGGGACATCTGTGAAGAAAGGGCAAGCCAATGTTCAGCTGAGTACCAGCCAACATTGGTCCAACAGAAGCTTAGTTCATAATGCAGTCACTCTGCATATTTCATCTCATTTCAATAAATGATGTCACTCCAAGGACATAGTTCGATTTAACCGAGGCAACACCAACTGTAAGACGAACCACGTTATCTCATTTCTCTTGTGGCAAATGAAAGATGATAACAAACAGTTTCTTTAGGAAGGCACTGAGCATGTTTTATCATCAACTCACACTGCCACAATAACCCGACCATGTGATGGATGTATTCGCCACAGGCTGCAGAAATATTGCTCCGTATGAATTTAGCGTGCACAAGGAATTGAATTTAGTGGGTGAAAGTGGAAAGCATTTTAATCTGATTACGGTCAGTATTTTTGATATGGTTGTGTTTCAGTGATCATCATAACTACTATTACTTATTTTACTTTTTGTCAAGAAGATGTTCACATTAATAATTCAGCAAACTCTGTAAAGTTGCTCTACAAGGATCCCATAACACAAAGAAGAGTAATTGACCTGGAAAGTCACATTTCTTAGGCATTTGAAGTAGTGGGCCAATGCCAATGTTGAGCAAACTGGTTCCCAAAGGTCTCTGTTGTGCAGGTTTTTGTTGCAACCGATCCAACACAGACAGTTTAACCAATGAGGTTTCTGCGGAAACAAGAAGCACGTGACTGCAATCAACTGATTGCACTTGTAGGACACCAGATTGGTGAAGAGGTGTCCTCTTGATGAGTTGGGATGAAAACCTGCACCCACTGCGGCCCTTTTTGAAATAGGTTGCCCACTCTGTTCCACAATCAAACATCAAACCAAAATGTCACATGAAGTGTGTATGACTAATAGGCAGGGTCCACCCTGAATTGGTTTCCCACCAATTGCAGAGCACAAAAAAAACAATTCAAGCTCACATTTATACCTAGGTTGATGTTTGTTGAACAAAATATTCCAGGTATTCCTTTTCATCACTAGTTAAGCAAATGGAAATATATACACAAAAGTGAACGAGACTGTAAAATATAACAGCAAGGAGGAACACTAGACGGAAACGAAACTTTCTATCACCTAAATACACGCAAGTCTTGCCACATAAGCCTGTTTGAGGAAGAGAAGGTTAATCGTCAGCAGGCACCGTTTTAGGAGGATGAAAATCCTCTTTTTGTCTTGTGACTAGGGGAAGGTACATCCTGTGTCAGGAAATAATTTCGGATACCATATCAAACAAAACAAAAATCTGTCTTTCTCAAATTCTTGGGGCAGTTCTTGGTTCCTAATTTTACTTCATTGTGTATCACTGGAGGCAATGTTGATATCAGCTTACTACAGTCGTTTAAAGCTGATGCAAGTTTACAATTAATTTGGTGTTTGCTTCATGTTTTTAAAATTTGATTGAGGTTATTTAATTTCGCTACTTTTTTTGGCAGAGGGAGTTGCTTTTCCCAGAAACCTGCTGATTTTAAGTAAATTATTTTACAATACAGCTATTTACAATGGAGCGTCATCGTTGTTGCTGTATTGCATTTTTGATTGGGTACTTAAGAGTGATAAATACTTTGTACAGTCTCAATTGGATATGCTTAGTAAGTAATTTACAAGGAGCAACTGTTAAAAGGCTCGCTCTGTTTGCATATTTGTCGTAGGCAAAATGACTTCCTCTTGTCTTTCTTTTCAGTCAGGAAAGGGTTACTCTCTGTATTTCCTGTCCAATTCCCTAAGCAGTGGCTATGTTCTGATTACGTTCTAGATGTTAAACATTCCCAGGCTCTTGTAACCTTCTCTATTCGACTCTGCCGTCCAATAGCTGTCCCAGGTGAACAAGTGGGCGAAACTCCTGTTTTTAAGGATAAAATCTACATTTATTTCTCACGGGGGCAGGAGATACGGGTACTGAAAGGTCAGAACGCTATGAGATGACAAGGAATATTTGCTTTCTACTAAGAGCTTTAGAAGTATAATTTACCTAATCGTGGTATTTTTAATAAAATGATCTTAATATGGAAACAATCAACTTCAAACACAATCTCAATGTGCCTTTTGGGCTTAAAGATATAGAGGATGAGTGAAGTGTTTCCTTTTTGGGTTCATTCCCACTCCTCGCCACTTGAGACACCTGATCGACAGCTGAGTTATGTTATCTCATCTGAGTCAGCAGAGCCTTCGCATCAGTCATGAAACAATCCAGATTGTGCGAACATATGTGTGTGGAGGCTGCATTTGTGGACATGACCCAGGAACATAGCTGGGCCAATCTGCACTATATTTAGCCCAGCAATGCTCAGGCTAATTGCCCTCCCAGGCCTAATCATTTCCAGGCTCTGCAGCTCACACGAGACTGATGGGGAGGCCAAACACCCTCCAACCTCATGCTAAAGAGATGTCAGCATCAATGCGCCTATCAATGAACACCACAAAAAAAGACAAGTGATGATAATGTTATTGTTTATTAGTTATCCTATAAGAATATTGTACTAATGTTTGAAAAGGTTTATTTTGGCAGCTTTTTAGGCCCTGAAATTGAATCTTGGTTTTCATTCTTTATTTCATCCTCCCCTAGTTATGCTGTTATAAATAGAGCCTTTTATTTATCTACTCCACTCTGCATGCTCCTGAAAATTACCACTTGTGATGAGCCCTGTCTCTTAGAAGTGAATTGGTTACTCCAAGATCCCCTCCACAAATGACTATCTGTGCCAATGGAGTCCTGGTCATATAACTTTGAATTTGCTTAATTAGCTTTTTTCCCAGCTAATTAAATAATTTGCTCAGGATGGTCTCTTGAATGAAATGTCCCATCGTTTATGCTAATTAGGCTTTTGATTCAAGACCATTTATCTTGGAGAGGGGAGTGTGACTGGTGGGGATGGTTAGCATGGAGTAAGGGGGTGTGGCAACTCTAAAGGCACTTTAATGATATTAGTAGAGCCCTTCTTATTTATTAGGCATGGGTTTATTTATGCAGAGTGGTGGCTGTCCATCACTGCTAAGTTGGTTTATTGTAGGCTGTAAATGTCACTGAGCTAGTAATGTGCTACGAGAGTATCTTATCAAATAATTGAAAATTCTTGAACATGTTTAATTATACTGTCAACGTAATTAGATTTCATATAGGATTAAAATGGGCATGTGGGTGATGTCTCTTATTTTGTGATCACTAGTGTGTGCAAATTGCATGTTGATTGTGTTTTTTGTGTCTTACAGTTGCACAAGAAATGCATAAGCCGCTTTATATTCACAGGGAGTCTTATTGTTTTACTTGGTTGTACACTAAGTAAATTGATTGATGTTGGTTCCTTTGGTGTATCAATTCCTAATATATATATTTATTTATAATGATAGATAATTGCGTCATAATCAACATGCTTTTTAAAAAGTATATCGTCTTGTAAAATCAGCTTTAGACATCGGCAAATGGCTAAATTTTTCTTTTAAATCAGTGTCGGCATTGACCTTTCAAAATCCCATAATGGTTGACCTCTACTGATGACTTGGTAACAGTGTATTTATTTGGCAGTGCTAGAAAGCTTTTTCATCATGACAAAGCTCTTTGCTCAAATGACTGCTGTATAGGTTCACAAGATTCTTTTATTTCTTTTTTACTTGAACACAACAGGCAATAATGGGAGCAAGATGCCGCTTTGGCCACAAGGCCTATCGTAACTTCTGATCGTAACCCTGCTACAACTGTGCAATTTCACTGTGCAGCTAACTGCGTTTCTGTCACCAGATTTTCAATCTTCACTGGGAACTGCGTTATTCACTCCTTGTTTTTGTAGTAAACAACTTAATGTCTGATTAGACTTCAAATCTGCCCCTGACTTCCAATATGTGTGGTTTTTGTAAGTATTTTGCACAGTGCCCAGTTTAAGGATTCACCCCTAGTCTTGCCTACTTAAATAACTTTAACAAGCTCAACACAAAATGTGTTCTAATTCTACTAACCGAGCACCCGGTAACAAGATGATTCATTTCCCATTTGCTATTATTGTAATTTTGATGTTCTTTTCTTATTTTTCCTGGTAATATACTGACAAACACATCTAGGTGACTAAAAAGCATGCAATTATATCCTCTATATTTCATGCATATTGGCCAGTGGTTAATCTGTGGTTAGTCTGGCAGGCAGTTGAGTCTCTGGGTCTGTCTGATAGTGCTTGTTCCTTTGAGATTCAAACATACTGTGTATAATGATACTCGCTATGTCCAGGGTCTGATCTCAGGCCAGCGTGATACGATCCAGAATCTCTGATGCCAAGACCTGGGCAGAATGAAGATATAATTGCGATTGTTTGATCAACATCATCATGCATGTGCCACTGTTTTTGCCACCTGCAGTCTCCACACTGGCTCTTTAACTGTGCATTATGCACAGATGCATCCTTGGCGAATGAGACCACCCTGTCTAGCTCACCCCTCTTGATCTGCCACTACTGGCGTCTCTCCCTCACGGTTCTCTGTTCTTTGTCTCATAAGCAAAACAGTCTTTCTTCTTTCCCCCTCTCCTCCCAGTTCCTCATAAGATCCAACGGGCCAGATTTTTTGTGCTTTTCTGCGAGTCCTGTGAGGGGAACCTTGAGGGTCTCTGTGGGATCAATTTAAAAGGGAAGTACTTGTCTCCTCCTCTCCTTGGCCCTTTCGGCTGATTGGATCAACTCGTCAGAAACTTGCAGGCTTTTGATCTCACCCTCTCCAAACCTACCCTTTTTTCAAAGTTTTTGCAAGAGCTTGGCTTGAAAAAGTCTGTTCCACTTTCAGGAGAATGTGCCCCCCAACGTTTTGCGTTGCACCTGCGAGTGAGAGTAGTAATGAAGTTTTGTAAAAAGCCACCGAATAGTTGAAGGAAAAAAAAAAGAAACAATCTTGGTTATAACTGTTTTGTCTTTGAAGATGTGAGAATCTTTTCTTCAACTGGTAGTCTTTGGGTGAGAAGTTGCTGTGAGTTGCAATAAATAATTTACAGTGTGAGGAAACTGAGAGAAAGGTAGGAGGTGCTACCCCGAAGGAGTCTGTTGACGTCGTTCCTTCCTTTGTTCACCATATAGGGAAAGCCAGCCTTAACCACCTTCCCCAATAGGGACTACATTATACTAGTGTAATCATCAGGGATTCGGTGATTTCTTATTTTTCTCCTAATAGCTAGAACCTTAATTTTGGAAGTGTTCCCCTTTTTATATCAGATAGCTTAACGTTATACTTTCAAACTAAATCACAAATTATTCAACATGGAATTTTAGGAAATATGCAATGTCAGTCAAGGTTATTTGATTATTTTTGTGCTTGTTTAATAGTGAGACTTTTAAAACAAAGTAGGTTTCTGGTATAAAATCAATTGGTTATAACTTCAAGAAAATATAAAACTTTGGCTCAAATAGATCTATGGCAATTGTATTTTGTACTTGTATAATAGCAGGTTTTAGGGCCAGATAAACTTTTCCTTACTACTGTCAGGGTCTGAAAGTGTTTTTTCCTCTGTCTTTCCTTACAGAGTTTTCTTCTTGGAAAAACCCTGTCATTGTAGTATTTCAAGTCATGGTAAATTTAAGCAATCCTGACCACAATATGTTTTGTTTGTTCTCAGACATTTGAAGAATATCACCTTTTTTCTCCTGGAGTTAGTGGTTTTCCTTAGAACCACACCAGAAAAGACTTCAAAATTGTCAAGTGGCCTTCATACAAGCATTTGTCTTTCTAAAAAAAACAACTACTTTTAGAACTCTTCAATCCTGGTGTAATGACCTCATTGGCAGAGTTGTGTGCTAATTGAGGTTTAATGGTAGAGTGGAATATGCAGGGCTGTAATTTCGCCGGCCTGGCCTGGAATAGAGACGACATTTTCATGTGGTCCAAGCAAATTTAGATAGCAGCTTTCCAGCTGTGGGAGACACCTTTCTGGTTTTTGTTTTCTTTTTGGGAGGAGTAAAGCAAGTTCCCTAAATTAATTAAAGCATCTGTCTTCTTATTTCTCCCCCCAAATTTTCTTAACCATGTCTCATACTTAACCACAACTCACATTGTTCAGTTGAAATACTCCAATCACTTTGGTGAAGCGTCAATACTTACTGTGTTTTCTGATTTAAGTTCCCGCTTGCACAGGACAACATCCACTTCTTTACTACGTTGCGTGTCCTGCTCTCCCATTCTTCAATAATTTATCCAGACAAGGAGAATGATTATTCCATGAATATTCACTCAAAATTCATTTCTTGTGCTTTCTCTTCAAGTATGTGCATGCCAGTGTGAGTGCAATTGTGTGCCCTTACGCACTTGTGTTACTGTGTGTAGGCAGTTCTTTTCTGCTTGAAACAAAGGAGGTGTCAGGCTGTATTAGCCCCCTTATGACTGAACGCCCAGAGAGCTCAGAGATGCACCACAGGTTCTGCTGAGTCGCTCATGAGCTACAGTGTCTGCCTCGTCGTCGCTTTGTGCCCCCTCCCTGCATGCCCGCTTTCCACTCCTGAGTTGCTCTAACAAGGTTGTTGGAAGAGGATAAGGCGTGTTAAATGAATAATTTACACACAAGAGCGCTCCTTATTTATTTAATATGGATGGATCTGACTGAGTGGGCAGCCTGTGTCCCTGCCTGCCGAGACACTGTTGGCTAAACGAGCGCTCATTCTGTTAAATGGAGTGTATCTGTGTGTGTATGTGCATGTGCAAAGCCATGTGTGAATCCTACCCAATGTACTCGTCGCCACACTGCGTTACTCTTTACACATTGATGCAAATAGATCGCACGAGAGATCTTTTACTTTCGTCGTTCTTCCTCTCATGAATTGAACAATTTTGCAGCCAGTCACACTGCAAGGGAACATTTGTTGAACACTTGGAGAGTTGTGAATGACAGTCAGCCAGAACATACAGCATGGCGTGTACCAAGTGTGTGTAGCCCTGTGAAGTACTTTCTACTTGTGAATTTTATGAACCTGAACACTCCTTAATTATTGAACTGGTGAATTTTTTTCTGTTCTTTTTCCCCCTCCAGGTTTAATTAAAATGTTTAATATTTTGTGTTATAGGGGGAGTTCATGAAGGAGAGGGGTGCAAGAGCCACGACCTATGTTTCACCTAAGGACCAAGGAACTTTGCAAATAGGTAACATTCATTCTATGGGTTTAATCTGAATTTGAATGCATCTGACCACTGGGGCAAAAGTTATGTCTGACTTGTTTTGATTTTGCATAAAGGACATTGTTAAAGATGTATTGCTCAGTTGCATCATCTACCTCTGAATATTGCTTCCATTGATGGAGGTAGCCATGCACAGCAGGATACTACAGCTTGTGTATGTATGTGTGTAATTCCCAGGAGAAAAAAAATCTCATAGCTCACACTGACCTCATTATAAAAATAGCTCATCTATGCACCCATCACATTTTATTCAATTTTCCTATTCTGTGCAATCCCTTATACATCGTGATCCTTTCTACCTTTCTACTTTCTCTCTGCTGGTGTTTGCAGTGGGTTTAACACAAGATTAAAAGCTTACGCAAGTCTTTGCAACATTAAGGTTTTCTCCTGCACCTGTCATTACCAATCTAGTCCTAATCTGGGATCATAAGATTTCTTTTAATCAAGAAACCCTTCTGAATAACATTTAAAACAGTGGTTCCGTGATGTGCCAACCATGTCCCTCTTATTGCTGCAAATCAATTTGCCCTCTATCCTTGGGCTTTCAAACATCTTTTAGACTCGTAAACCTTCCTAGTTGCTCACATCTGTATTCATCTATGGCAACAGCCACGTGGAAGTCCACGTCTTGGTTATTGAGTCTTCAAACATTTTGCAAGAAAGCGCCATCTCACAGTCTCTGTAATTTGGGTCACAATCTCAATCACTTGGTTTTTCTCTTGAGGTGCATTAACTTCACCCCCACCCTTGCCTCATCCTGCTTTGCTGTTTATCTATCTCTGGGCCCATCACGTCCCTGAACCTGCTGTAATTAGCATCATCACACCACGCTGTTTGTTTACTCAGGTACTGAGAGACGAGGAGTGAAGTGAGAATGAAAGAGATCGTTGGAAGCAGAAAGCTTGGGAAAGGAAGAGATGAGGGGGGAAAGGATTTACCAAATCAAAGTGTTCTGAGACTCTTTCATATTGGATGCATGAGATAATGATAGTAAGAATGACATGATGCTGGAAAAGACAAAAATTAGATGCAAAGAACTTTCCTGCTTCTCTATGCCACCCTGCATTTTTCAGTAGTTGAACTGAGAAGAGCCGGAATCAGCACAGTGGAAGCTTCCTTCCTCTTAAATTCCCTCCTGAGTTTGTCCCATTGAGTCAAGGTGTCATTAAGGTGTTTGTCTCAGTAAAGTTTGCATGACTCACTAAATAATCTAGAAGTTAAGCAACATTTTCTGGGAAGTGGATCGCATCTTTCATTATATGTTTGATAGTTTGAGTTCAGGTAATCAAAAAAGTTTGTTTTATTTTTTTTTGAACAGTCTTTGCACAAATTCTGTCGCTGCTAATAACTCACTCACCTACTCGTATTATTTTTTTCATCAAACTCCCCTCCATTTTTCTTCCACACTCTTTAGTGCTGTTTGACCTATTCCAATGGGTCCAAATGTCACCTCAGAAGGAAAGGTCAGGTAAAGGTTTAGCATTGCAAAGTCTGGATGACTAAAACAGTCTGGCTGCCTGGGGAGGGATAGGGTGTTAACACTTGAAACCACGAACACACATTTCTAGACATGCTCTTGGACACACTGCTGTCACCTCCAATCCAGAGTCATGCCACTCATCACCAGGTCATTCTGTAGCATTAATAGTGTACAGTATATATAATCTTAATGATTTCTTAACAGGCCAAAAAATAGTAACTGGCTAATATTTTACTGTGGTAATATGTAGAGTACTAAACAATGCACATACAGTACTTTTGGGTTGTACAGATTAATGTGAAGCAGGTACAGTCAGGTAAATGTATTCTGTATTAGCAATAGTGAGGGAAGTGTGTCTTCCATTGATTCATTTTCATTCACGTGCTAACGAAATCGGCAAGGTTCTAATTGGAATGGATTTCTCCCATGCATTGATTTGTTCAGGTGACATTGGATGACATATGGTTGTTTGTTTGTACCCGCTGTGCATACCATATGGTGCTCTAATAGAAAATGAGAGGGAGCTTCACCTTTTTATTGTTGTCCAATGAATACACAGAATTAGCAGCTGGATGCTGTCAGATATCCATTAATTGCTGTTTCATCCAGCACGAGCTGTTGGACATGTCCAAATACTGATTTTATTTTTGCTATGACTGCGCTTACCCTGCACGACACAAGAGCTGAACTCTCCTCCACACACGCACACACAGAATGATCAACACACTTGATTTTACACTTAGCTTAAGTTAAAAACTGTTTTCACTTAGTGATTGTGTCGTTTGCATGCACAGAAGACCGATGAGACCTTTAACATACATAATAATATGTTTTCCCAGGCTGGACAAAATGAAAGGTTTTTTCTCAAAAGAGGAATGGTAAAACATAATAATAACATTGCAGTGAAATCGGTCATGTTTGCATGTAGAATTAGGAAACTAGAAGCTGGCTGCTAAACACGACTTCTCACAGCCGGCTGGCCCCGACCCCGCACCCCCTCCACGTTCTGGCTTCTTATCTAGGCTAGATCCTGGCCTTTCATCTGCGCCAAAACCTAGAGGGGGGTTGCCTCCGTTGTTTTTACCCCTCCTTCCCATAAACATGGACACTTGGTTGATTCCAGACCGGCTTCATCTCCGTGCCCTATCTTTAAGTCCCAGATGAGCAATGCTATGACCTACCAAGGAGATAACAAATCTCAACTGCCCTCTCCCCATAATACTGGGTTTGTTGTTGTTTTCATTTAAAACAGATACATTATTAAACCTTTGGAACTGCCAAGATCTTCCAAGCCATCAAAGATATTTAAAACAATAATAATTAATAATTAGTTTTTCCACATCAAATGATTGTGCTGTTTAACAGCTTTTTTATTTTTCAGTACATTTCATAAGCGCAACTTTTATTTGGCACAACAAGATGAATAATTGAGGCCACTAAATATATTCTTCAGAAGTTGAGGAAAACTGGTTGATGTATTTTTAAAATTATGCTCACTTCATGCTTTGCCTGCTCACACACTGCCCTTCTATTCAACCCTGACCTCTCCCGTGCATAAACATATGTTCCTCACCTCTCACCTTCTGGCTTCACCTGTTAATCTATCTCCCCCCTTTTCCGCTGTCCCTTGCATTCTCTCCCCCCAAAATAAGAAAAAAAGCAACCCAACCTTTCTGCACCATCCTAGCCCTGACCTATGACCTCGGTCAGATTGAACCTGATGGCGCATCAAATCCCATGGCAGATTGAGTGGAATCTGTGACCTCCACGTATATTTGTCTTTTAACCCCTATATACTTGTGATCTCGGATCTCATATTCCAATAATCATGGAGGTTGGATCCCCTTACAAGTTATGTGACACCACACCGGTCTTCTGCTCAATGTTGACTTTGAAAGATATTCAGACCCTTTCTTTTTCCGAAGGATTTGGTTTTAGGTTTGAAACTTCATATTTGCACAAGTATTCCAATGCTTTGCTGGATTATTCCAGGAGAAACGACTCATAAACCCATGCAATAAAATTTAGAGCTCAGCAAGGGAAGATGTCTTTGAACCAGAGTAGAATGAACGTGTAGGAAAATGTAGGTTCAACTGATTTTGAACTGCAGAAAGAGAAGAACATGTATGTCAAACATTCTAAACATATTTTGAGTGGGTCAAAAGTTTAGGTCACTTGCTAACCTACTACCAAGCGCCCAATAGAGATCTCATACAACTGTCAAAAACAACAGTAGCTGTTTCTTCAGGTTACAAGGTTAAAAGTTGCCAATTCAAGTGAAATGGGTCTCACTCCAAACCTCTGTTGCATTGTACAATGATTTTCCCCCAATTGATTCAAATCTATGAATATATAAATTGTCTGAAGGACCATTACTTGGTTTTATTCCACATAGTGTTCACACACAGTAACAATCAAACTACTATCAGCTGTCTACTGTATATAAAAAATGAATACCTCCAGTTTTATGAAGCTGTCATGTGGCCAGGCACTGTGTAAATATTGTGTGCACAAAAACACTTCCAGCTGTTACACAATATGCCTTTTGCTATTTCTCTTTGTGGACACTTCTTGAAAAAGCTGTTATCTTTTTCCAGTTTCTTCTCTTGTATTGTTGCAATGTTTGTGATACCTTCAGCATTTGGTATATGTCAATTTGTTGAGAGTAGATTTTGAAATGATTCTATGGTGCCCAATGTTGTCAATGGTACAGAATTATACTTGGGTTGAGGGTCAAATTTCTATTTTTAGACCTTTATTCATTCCTATGTTATCTCCTCCACCTGTTTGGTACCAGGATCAATAAAAAAATACAGTGTGGCAAGGTTTTGTGTTATCTTTGAAGGTTTGGTTCTAAATCATCTAATGCAACTGTTTTTTTTTCTTTCAGCTGGTTTCCAGTGAATCCAGCCTTTCAAATGAAGAGCCTTCATTTCCGCAGCATCGCCCCCAAGGCCCCAGTCATTGTGAGTTCCACTTCATCTGCAGTCCTGTCTTGTCAACCTCCCCCTACCCTTCCTGAAGCTGGTAGTGGCGCTAACTCTAAATCCATCGTTGTGCCGACCCAAAACTATGCCTTGATGCAAATAGCTGGTCAGGATGGCACATTTTCTCTGGTGGCACTGCCCCCTTCTGTCTCTCAAACAACACAGCAACAACAACCTCAACAGAGTCACTCCATCCAAAAGACACTCAAGCTGCCCATCCCCAGATACAAGCCTACAAGGAATGTTGGGACCCCAGATAAAGCTAAACTGCGTCCAATTGCTCTAAGGGCTCACACTCTCACTGGGGAGAGGTCAACACAAACAAAGACAGTCACGCAAATTCAAAAGCCCAAAGAGGAATTGTCTGAGCAAGTCATTTTTATAGACCCGGCACATTCTGAAATTTCTGTCCCTACTCTACTACCGGAAAATGCAGTTCTTGGCCCAGCCTCCCAGTTAGAGCAAGTTCCAGAGAAAGTTGAAGAACCTGCAGCATCATTCACTCAAAATTCATCCCAAACTCTATCAACTGCTCTCAAAACTTCCACAGGCAAATCTCTGGAGCAAAGTGGTGCTATGATGAGGATATGTCATTCTAAGCCTGCATCAGCTCAGTCTCAAAACAGTATTGCTGTTATCTCTCCTGCCATCTTTAGCAAAGCAGTCCAGATTATCCCTTCTCCTCCTAAGGGTAAACTGCCCATTCTACCTTATTCTAAAATGAAGACCACACTTATTCCAGCCGCTAAACTCAGCTTGACCCAAGATAAGAAGGCTCGCCAGTCAGGCCCCTTGAGTCCCAAAGATCCTACATCCTCATTTCATGAAACATCAGAAACCCTGCCACTAAGCCCACCTTCTCAGCCCCAGAATAAAAACTCACTCATCCCAGTACTGGGAAACCTTCAAAAGAACCCAGGAAGGAAAAGAGGCAGAAAGAGAAAGACAATGGAAGACATCTTAGCACATGAGGCCAGAAAGAAAAGGACATTGTCGTTTTTTCGTCGAAGGGTCCCTGAAAAACCATTAATGCTTGTATCAGGCTCAAAGCAAAAAGAGGTTGACATTTCTAAAAAGTATCGTAGCATTCAGCCCAAACCAATGTTGGTGATGGAGACAGTTCCCCAGTTACTTAGTTTGCCTGCCTGTAGCACAGATGGTCAAGAACCTGAACTTGTACCAAGTCACCAGCTCCCGACATCCAAAACAGCGACAGACCTAGATTGTTCTCCACAACAACCTCCGCTCACTCTACACCTGAGCAATACAGCCCATTCCCGGATTTTTGTAGCAAGCCGCTCTATTTATCGTTGTCCAACCTGCAGCCGCTGCTTTCAATTCAAGCATCACCTCCAGAGTCATATGAACAGTCACGGCACCAGTCGACCGTATGCCTGCCCATTTTGCCGCAAATCATATGCGCATTCCGGAAGCCTGAGCACCCATATGACGCTTCATCATTCAGAAGCTCGATCTCGTCGGACTCTAAGTTGCGAGTTCTGCGAAAAGGCCTTTGGATATGTGGGTGTTTATATCAGTCATCTGCGAGAGGTGCATAAGGTCTTGCTTACAGTGGAGCCATCGATTAAACGTCATGAAGAGAATGTGGGGTAAGTTAACCTTTAAATTAAATTATTTAAACAATTTACAGCAGTTTTGTGAATTTTGCCATCTGAAAGTATCTTTCCCATTGAACTAAATGAAAATGCCTTTTAACAACCCCAGCTTCTGAGGCTGAAAAACTTTCTTAAAACAGTAATTTTGTACCTAACTGTACCCTATAATTCATTGTGTTGCTGCTTCTATTGACAAGTGCTTCTACATTAAGAGACTTGGTAAAATTAGTCATTTTCCATTGAGGATAGCTAATATATGGCTGTTAATAGTCAACCAATTTTTGGTTCAGCAATCTATTTATTCATTAGACTATTTGTGGTCAAGATAGGTCCTTCTTGAAAAATAAATGATAATCTTAGCCTTTCTTTTTCTAAATAATAATCAGATATTTACTAATTCCATCCTAACAGTGAAAATTCAGAAGCATCAGATGAACAAGATCATGATGGATCTGTGGAGCTGCAAATTAAATGCGGCCGCTGCCAAGTGGTTACCTCAAATTTTGCGGACATGAAGATGCACCTTCTATACGTTCATGGCCAGGAGGTCTTGGTTCAACTTCAGAGGCATCAATCTTTGCCGGGTGGGTACAATGCTGAAAAAGAGCTGATAAAACATGCCGCACACTACTGGCGGCAGCTCAACAAGAAACGCAGCCTTGTCAAATGTGGAAAATGTAACGAGGAGTTTTTGTCTTTTGCAAAACTTAAGAGGCACATTATGTTCCACCAATGTGGAAATGAAGGAGAGGACATTCAAACTGTTCAGACATCAACTACCGTTGGATGCCTTGGAGTACTTGCAGTTGGTTCTGCCTTTAATTGTGTTCTTTGCAGCAAAGTCTTCGATACTAAAGAAGGGGTTCTCCAACACTGGAGGGGTCACCACCACTGTGAGCAACCCACTTTACTCTGGGCTGCTTTGAGCTCCTACTCTGGCGTGGAAGTTGAGGACGGTAATATAAAATCTCCTGATTCAAATCCTCATTAGCTTGTAAGAAAGCCAGGGATTTAGTGTTTCCCAATTAGCCCCTTCCCACAAATATATATTTATATATATTTATTTCAAGTACACCCATTGGGGTAGTGCTTTTTCAGTTCTTAATCATTAGGTCAAAGATGCCACATTTTTTAAAAAACGGTCATGCTGAATTTATGTTGCACTGTTATGTTTTTTTTTTTTAAATTTCGTGCATATTTAAATATTCTTTCAAAAGTAAGTTTATTAGAAGTATAATAAAAATAAATAAACAATATTCCTATAAATATTTGTAGTGATGCATGTAGTTTTGTTCCAAACTGCCTCAGAGTTCTGCATCCAACACTGTTGCAATCAATTTTAAATCATAATTAAAATCATATAATTCAAATAACATATTTGTTCTATATATTTATACAACTGCACCTTATTCCACATTTCTATATATATAAAAAAAGAAAACTATAGATTTATTTGGAAAAACAGAACTGATTTACCTGTGCATTGACAATATTACTAAATGGTTTGCAATGGGGAGTCTCAAATTGAAAATGTTGTCATTTGTATACATTGAGGGGTCTAACTAATGTAGCTAAGAGATTATCTACACTTAAAAAACCATGTCTTTGGATTCATACATATGTAATCTTGATAGAATCTATACAAATATCTTGTTAAGGTGTTGAAAAATGTAGTTTAAGGTATCATTCATTACATGAAAGTCTTAACAAGTAAATTTTCACACTTAAACAGGATGATAACAGTTATGGTAATACTAAGTATTCATCTACCAATTTCTGGTTGAACATGGGAACTGAACATTCTTTATGAGAACAGATAAGCGTTTGCACAATCACATTCAAATGATGATGACTGGGTCAATGTGCCAAATCATTGTCATTATTTATTTTTGGGGTGGAAACTTGTACTAGTTAGTATGAGTTAATAAGACCACTAAAACCCTCATTGTGACTTTCTTTAAGTATGACTGTAATAATCCTATGCCAGCCTCATGTGACTGCCTTGTGGCCTTTAAAAGAAGAACTAATAATTTTAATTTTTAAACAAATCTCCATGTCATAAGATTTCACTTTGGTAGCCAACAAGTCTGTACTTGTTGGTTGCCTATTTGTGTATTCCATGACATGCCAAGATTTTATTGTACATGTGTTTTAAGCTTTTAACCACGGAGAAAAATACTGTTGCAGCTAGTAAATGTTACCAGATTATGTATGCACCTGAGGGAATCTTTTGACTCTAAATTTAGAGTTCATGTACTGTTTTCCAGGAGAATATGCTATTTTATACCAGATTAATACAATTTTTTTGTATGCTTGTGTCAAGTGTGGTGACCTTGATATGTTTATTTTATTCAAATTTAATTTCTTGATGGGTGTGTCGTGAAAATGTCTGTTTTCATATGGAAAAAAAAAAGACAGGGTTAAATGAATGTACCCAAATGTTTTAAAATATTCTAGTGATTGTGTGCTTATATACATAGATGGTACATATATAGATGCATACATTGTAAAAAAAATATATATAGATATTTAAAAATATATTAAGATGACCTTTTGCTCTGTTTTGTTACAACAGAACACAAGGTTAATTCAGTTTGACAAAACAAAAAATTTAAATGAAGTGGTTAAACAGCTCTAGTGCTTATTGAATGCCCGTGTGTGCATGTGTGTGCATCTTCATTCCCAATTAGGAAGAAAATGGTAGTAAATGGGGATCACAGTTTGTGTTAGGTTTAACACAAATTGATAAAATGAGTAACAGCCAAAAGTAAAGCAAAAATGGCTTTGTGCTTGTGGTTGTTTGTGTACCTTGAAAACATAATCTTGATGAAAATAAAAAAAGATGCTTTACTGAGCCAGTTTTCAAATGACTAATTTAATGATGTACTGTATATATTTTTTAATTTGTTAATGGACCTCTATGATAAAATGTAGGGATCGTTTCCTGCAAATGGTTTTTAATTTTAAGCAGCGTACTTATGGGCCTCTCCTTTATTTTTTACTACACTTCAATTTTGTAACTTTGAGGCATAATCTTTGCAAAGCAATAAACATAGATTTTAAGACATAAAATGGCAGTGTAAAAAGGTTCAACTCCCTAAATTTGTCTTATGCATTATGCTCAATCTTTTTATGTTTTAAGCCTCTAACATATTGGTATCTAAAGTTGAAATTTAATTTTTAAGAACAGCTTTGAATCAACTTTGGGTCTGAGCCTTAGGTTTAATAGATAGTTGATTTCCCATTAAAAGTTTGTTGTATGGAAACCCTGATATAAAAAATAACGAGAAAGTGACATATTTACTTTAGTCCCCCAAAAGGAAGCATATACAATTATAAAGTCAGTAAAGTTGTTATGTTGTTTTATACAATATAGCTGTTCAGAATATGAGGGCTCCAAGTGGAGCATTTGAACAATAGCAGTATTCTGTTTGATTGCTTCATATTTTATAGATGGATCAGATACCTGCTTGTCTTCTGTTCTCCAACAGCATGAAACTCCTCTCTCTTTTTTAACCTCTTCAACACAGCAGAAGGGAATGGATGGAAGCTAAAGCCACACCACAGCTGTGTAGAATTCAGGTACTTGGCTCTAATTGTTTTAGAAGCACATGATTCTGTCACACAGGTCAAAGGGCAGTCCTTCCTGGGTTTCTGCAGCTTGTCAGAGACAAAACCTTATAAAACCTCATAGCCTTATTCACTCATTTTCTTCTACTTTACAGAGGCTGAAAAGGTTCTAAATGAGCGACTTCAGGTGGGGCATAGGCAGCTGAAGGTGCGACATCAGTTACACATGCAGGCACAGATGAAAAGAAATGCACTATACATTGATGCATATTTCCCTTTAATCAGCGTTAACACGCAGCATAGCAGTCACACAAGCGCTCTCACTTCCTCGTACATCTCAGGGGGACCTGTCTGATCAAAGCACCCCCCTCTACTTTGTGATCAGTGGCAACGAAGAACTGGAGCTTTTTCTCTTCTTTCTTTCGGTCCGATTCTTTGTATGCTTTCTCCTGCACACCTTGAGGGTTGGTTGGTCTTTTTTTTCAGAGGCTGTGTTTTGGTTTGGGAGGCTAAAGAATTGACTTTCTCTTTTGGCACCACTGGTACAAAAGGAGAGCCTATAGGTTTGGTTATATGTCTTGTGATCCGTCACTTTCCTGATACAGTACTTGGTCTTGGTCCCTGTTGTTTACAAACATTGAGTAATGGCCCTATTCTTGTCTCCTGACCCTTATGCTCAACAGTGTGGGATTAAAACCCCAAACAAAGTCATCCAAGACTGTAAAAGCAACTTTGGTATTAGCGGACAGAAACGACAAAGATTTATGGGAGTCTTAAAAACATGATCCACTGATCATTAAGAACATCTTAAGCGATGGTGTAATCTGAGTACAACATGCAGTATTTTGTAGAACATTAGCTTCAATCCTCTTCACTCACACCCCACTGGTGCTAGTCAGTCTGTCTTGATACACTAACATGTGTGACGACTCTGTCGGCACATGCCGTGTGTCGGTGATATGTGTGCACGTTCATCAAAGTGATTCTATGGTTACATGAAAGATTTATCAAGCTTCTACATGTCAGGAGTAGGTTCGAAAAACTGTAGGCCCATATTTAGGAGCACTCTTAATATGGAGATGTGAGCTGCCCTTCCCTTTCCCCTGCTGCATCTATACGGGTCTCAGGTTTCCAAGTGTCCCATCTCCTTTGGCCCTCAGAGATTAGTCATCTAATGAGCAGCAGGGTTGATCAGGTGAATAATTGATGACGAGCGGCTGGAGAAAGCCATCGATCCGCTGAAGCTCCAAATGGAGAATAGAGAGGTAGACACCTCAGGAGGACAGGCTCGAATGGCTTCTTCTAAACGATTAATACGTTTCATACTACCCCTCTAAAAACACCCAGGTAATACTGTACTTTGAGTCCATCCAGTCCAGTACCAATGAGAAAATCCTGTTATTGTTATTTATGTATTTTGTTTGTTTCCTTGGCAAGCAATCTTTTAAAATTTAATATCTATTATTGTTACATTTTTGCTACTCATAGTAATGCATGTTACGCTAATTTTACTGAAACAAAATGCAATGAATGTATAGTCCAACTCTTCACTTCTCAACACCCATCATCGGAACAGAATTGACAGTTATGGTTATCATAGTTGACTTTAAATGTCATCATTTCATGGCTTATCTGCAGTGGTTGAGTTATAGCCCAATGGACACAAAAGCACATTTAATTTTATTTTATTTACCCACGTTCTTTAACCAAAAACTTTACACACACAAAACGGAAGCTCCCGTCACCCCCTCAACTCCCCCTTGTCTATATATTCATAGACGCCATGTGTAGCAGTACCCTGATAGAAAGATAAGAGAAACAAACTCTGTTTCAAATCATCTACCTTAACTAAACATACCATCTCCCCCTGTCGACTTCCAGTCTGGATCCATTTAAAGCATCCTGAAGAGCATGAGAGATGACTGCACACTCACGAAGCTCCAACCAAAAATATGCTTTTGATTTGTATTTCTGCCAAGCTTAGCTCTATACATTCCAGCAAGTGCTTACACTACATGAGGTGATGGACAGCTTACAGAATATTACAGAGATTTCCTTCCACTTCAGAACTTTTCCCCCCTGCTCAACGGCTGAGATTCAAGAAACGCTCAGCATGTGTGCATGCGTGAAACATCAGGTTTAACTCTTTAAAAGTAATTACTTTAAATGTAGATATGGTAGCAGTTAGTTTCCATCTGTAACACAGCAGGATCTCGTCTAGGCATATGATTGAATCACTCCACATTATAGTATGTTTTTCACCTATTTGAAAATTAGATCGCCACGACCCACTTGATCGACGGTCAATTGCAGACTAGAATTAAGAGCAATGTAATTTACAGTTTCTCGAATCCCTAGTGTGTTACAAGCATAATTTTGTTACCTAACTTCTTGCTTTACGCCCCTAACCCCTGTTCATAGCTGGTCTAAATTTAAGATAAGCACACCAGAAAATAGAAGGTTGTATAAAGAGAGCGAGACAGCGCCTACTCCTGGATATGATTCAGCATATAACTCGTCAACTAATTCCCACATGGCCCTTGTACACTGCTTTGGTGATATTGCTTTAAATGGACCTTGCCCCATCTCCCATTTTCCATGTCACTTCAGTGGGGAATCCTCTCTGGGATGCTGCTCATTGCCTTTCTGTCCAGATGGTCAAGAGTTCCCGGTGTTCAGTGGGGCAGGCGCCATTAGCCCAGGGGAACTCCGGCCATCTGTTCCGATCTTTCTCTCACTCCTCATCTGACTCAAGTCTGCCATCCACTTCATGTACAGTCCTGTATCCTAAACACGATTCATTCTATCAATAGTCCGTCTTTATTTCCAAAACATCGACTCATAATCTAGACAAAATCCTGACGAAAAATGCGCAAATCGCATGTCTGTCCAACAATGCTTTAAATGAGACGACGCGTGTCTTTCCGGAATCATCTCTGCTCGGGGGAATATGGCAAGATCACTGGATGCTAATGCCCACACTTTGCCTTTGGGGAATTACGGAGCAGTAACCTACATTCACTGAGTTGTCTCTTACATGAGGTTAATGAATCAGGCCTGCTGAACGCACACTCACACAAGGAGCACATATGCACACGCGCAGCTAATAACCGTCATCAATATAGCAGTTCCAGACACAACTCAAATCAAGGATGTCTGTGTTCGCTGTTGCACAAAAGCTAACAAGGTTTGCAAGTAAGAAGCCATTTGAATCCCTAATTCAGTTATCCAGTCTGGCTCTGAGGAGTCATAGATGTGTGGGTAATACGAGTTTATCTGCATAGAAATGTGGATGGAGGAGAGTTGTTTTGTTATTTCTTTTAATGTTAGTTGCATATTTGCATTGGTGTTGTTGATTGATCGCCAGATAACCACCACAAGGCACATTTCGTCAACCATTCACACTTCTCAACAAATTATCATTTTATTCCACTTGCATGTTTTTAGAATGTAGGAGGTAGCTGAGGCTCCCAGAGTGATGCAGATGGGCTCACCACTAGGACACCATGCTACCTAAATGTTCTCATCTTTCATATATCGTTGCCATGTAAACAGGCCCTTACACACGGTTGAATAGAATTTTATTTATTTTTTTAGAGATTCTCCACACCTCCATCCTACCTCATCCCTCTTACCTCCCTCCCCCTCCGTAACGGTGACTCTGGCTGGGATCCACTCACCGTCTCCCCCCTGGGAAGAACGCCATCTGACTTGGGTCGTCGGAATCAATTATACTCATCCACATCTCCCCTCCCTCTTCTTAGTAACGTTTACATGAGTCACATTTTTTCAGACTCCTTTCTCCTTTGCTTTACTGTGCACCCCCCTTTCTCCTAACCAGGTCCCCACCACCCTTAGGCTCCCCTGTCAGGAACCAAGAATAATTTCCCTCCTTTTGCATGATTTCAGGGGGAAAAAAACTGCGGGAGGTGATAAATCTGTGGCGATGTACTATAGGAGGGCAAAGAAAAAAATAAATGAAGGAGAAGAGTAGAATCGGAAGGCACTTTTGCATGCTCAGCACAGCAGGAAAAAAGGCAGCGCTGTCCCTTGAAGGGTTGAGATGAGGAAGGGTATTGAGCTCACACAGGATGCTAAAAAGGCTAATGCCACCACCTATGGACTCTCACTGTTATGAGAAAGAATTATTTCTTGAAACTGGCTGAAAGTCAATCCCAAACTGTGTTTTACAGCTAATCGTACAATTGGTCAATTTCATTTGTCAACAGAAAATTGGAGCATTGATTCAAACGCTTGTTCTTCTGTAATTTGTTCACATGAAGATTTATATTTTTGTGAAAAGCAACATTTTTAATTAATTTGAAAATAGCCCAGTATGTAACAAAATAATACCGAGACCCACAACGTTGAGATCGAATTTGAAACTATGATATTGACTAAAAAGTTAGTGGTGAAATTATATAAAGAATATAAAATACCAGTGATTCTCCAACATTACTTTCTAAATTGCCCTTTTTACTCAAAATAGAAAAATAAATGTGTTGAGTAGCGAACCCTCCAAACCAATGAGTGCAATTGCGATAAAAAAACAACTTTTTTCTGAAGCAGAAATATTATCTAAACTAATGAGATCAACAATGCCATGCTGTTTTTATTATATTTGATGATAATCAATAACATTTTATTGGCTGGAGCAGAGCTTTTTTCGAAACACCCAACTGTCCTCCTATTTACCAGATGACTGATTTTAACTCCACTTCATGGGGGCAAAGAGCAGATCAGGGTAGGGGGGGGCCCGATACGTTTGAAAAATTTCTGATGCAGACCTGGACCACCTGCCCAACGAGTAACAGAAAATCCAAACAATGGCGGGCGTAATTGGCATGGATGTGCTTTAAAAAGCCCTCCTCCCTGACAAACACCTGCACCTCATGAAGCCGGGCGGCCCCACGGGAAATCACACATTAGCATTTAGTCGTTTCATCTGCTGCTCTAATCGGAGCCAAACGTTTCAATAATACAACACAAGAGTCGTTACGCAACACACAGCAAAAAGAAGGGCACTCAGTGAAAAGGTATTTCCAGAGATGTGTGTAGTATGTATGTGTGGGTGGGTGTGTGTGTATGTTATGTGTGTGAGTGAAGTATTTGGCTCAATATTGGGAAGGTTCTAATGGTCTGCAAGGTGAGCCAATGAGTGAGCCCTTTTGTTTATGTAATCACAGTGTTACTACTTGTATGTATATTCGCTGGCAAAAAATATGATTGCGATACTTGTAGAATCGAAATCAACAAGTCTGGATTTTAGAATTTTGCGAGCAGATGTGTAGAAATACTCTAGTATGCGTTTCAGATAACCCAATTATTTTATATTGAGTTCAGCTAAAAGTAGAATGTTTTGTTGTAAATGTCAGTTTGGGTGATTGCATTGTTTAGTCAAGTGTGAATTAACTTTTTGTTTTAAGCATCAGTGTATTTTTTGCATGAAAACCACAACTGGTTATTCAAAAAAGAAACGAAGAAAATGTTATCTAAATTATGTATATTTTAAGATTAGTATTGTGAGACAAAATTCTGTCCCACTTATGTTCAATGTACATGAACTTGTCCTACCTTTTGCAATGTCATGCTACCGAGGCTGATGTCATATGGCTCTCTGTCAAATATGGTAAATTATATGATTTTGTGTTAGTCTACTGTTACGTAAAACCATCATTATCTAGCTTATGATTTTATAAGATTTAAGTGCATCAGTTTCTGTCTTAAGTTTCAAGTAAATCTCATGGCGCTTCTTGCTTACATTAACAGGCAGGTTAGTTCAGCTTCCACCCACTCTAAAACCACCCACCTCATCATCTATCTCATGAAGATTACAACCTCTACTTTTCAAAAGTTTGGCATGTCTTGATGAGCCTCTCTGGACTGCAACGAGCAGCAAATAGTCTATTGATGCGAGATAATGTGAAATTCTAATGTTCTCGGTTCTCTTGGAATGCACTCTTGTCCTGACGGCCTCAGTGCTGTGGGCAACGGTAGGCGCCAAGTATATGTGAGCACCTGCCAAACATGGGCGTCCATCAGTGGTGCTTTTACCGCGGTGAAGGAGAGAGGGAAGTCCCTGTAGACTTGTGGGAAACAAGCACCTCTCCCACAGTTGTTTCGGAAAAATTCACCTCCGCCCACTCGATCCAACCTTGGAGATTTCTATCATCTTTCCAGGCTCGTGTGAACGAGCTGTGCAATCGAGGCAATGGTGAAAGTGCGCTGCAAACATTGACAGAAACATGCCAGTTTGTTCCCGCTGGAAAGAACCTGAGTCAAACATTTTTGGTATCTGCTCAATGTTGGTCATTCCCTTGAAATCTGGTGATGATTCAATTCTCCAGATAGAATCCACAGTGAGTCATTCACAACCTCTCATATCACTTGGATTATTCATTATGATAACCTATCATTTTTGGCTTGCGGTGCTAGTACTTCCAGTGATTTTCCTGGTTTAATATCCTTTGCCACTCTCAGATTTGTGTTTTTTGGTAGGACATTTCATATTTCTGTGTGTTCTTGGCCATCCTGTCCTGAGTATAGTTTTTTTCTGGTCGTATGTTTAATTATTATTTTATTTAATCCTGTAATTTCCTAATTTAACCGTATTTTACTTGTCAGCATTTCTGGGTAAAAGAGAACGTGATCCTCTCCGAAATATAATGAAGTGGCTTTAAAGTCTGGTTTACCATAGAACAGTTGGCAGGACTTTAAAAGTTAAAAGTTCCCTACCTAGGTTAGCCGAAGCATCATTCTACCTTTTTCCACACTTTTAATTCATCTGTTGTCTGAGATAACTGGTTCTCAGGAAGCATGAAGAAATGCTTAGAGAATTTAAATACCTCTAAACAGGATTCTCAAAGAGGTAAAAGATGTCGGAGGCGGTGTATTCAGGTAATAAAAGGTTGTTAATCTGTCAGATTAGTGACATAAAATGAGAGTGTGTGGGATTAAGGTAAGTATGTGCCTTCCGTTTGCTTTATTACTCACTTTACATATGCAGAGATCTTTTTGGAAGAGCTACACACCTAAATGGATTAAAGACATAATTCAGTACTTGTATGAAAACCAACATTTAAGAATATATCCTCCGCTCTGTGCCTTTGTGAGTTCATGCTTTGATGCTCAACCACACGCCCACTGTCACTGTTTTAGAGATCCACAATTGTCTGCTAACATTTTTTAGGCTCCCATTTTTGGAAATGCTTAACACTGTCATTTATTGTTTAGCGCCTGGCTCTGGATCTCATTATTGTTTAATTAAGGCTGCAAATCACAAGGTGATTTTTGTGAGTTTCATAATACTTAAAATGAATCTCATCAGGGTCAGAAACTGGAAATCAATCTTGGAAATTAGGATTTCTAAGTGTAAAGACTAAACAGGCCTAAGAATTACGTTTTTCAGGTGGCTTAGATCAGTTTTTAAATGGTCCAGATAATTTCAAAAGAAATGTAATAATCCGATCTTGATGAGCTGGATTCGAAGCATTGAAAAATTCAAATATTCTCCATTTTTATGCATGCATGTACCTCATTTTGAATGTACTTTAAGATCAGAATGTACACTAATTACTTAATCTTAACGTAATACCAATACAGTTTGGAAGAATAGATGCAAATAGCTCTTTCAAGGCAGAGCAGCAGCAGGTCTATAAACTTGCAAGCAGACATTAAAGTAACAAAGCTTTGCCTGGCGTCGACTCTCCGCCTCTCACAGTTAATTTAACTATAATTACTGTCGCACACCAAGCTGGGAGAGATTATAGGAGTGAGTTACACCTGATTCCGTTGGAAGTCGGGAGTTGGGTAGGGGGGTACGTATTAAATATTTAATCAGCCCTTTTACCGTGAAGCAAACGTTGCGCAGTGGCGTCCATGGTGCTTTAAATGGGACACACACACACACACATGCAAACCATATCTATTGGACGACTTAAATTGAAAACTAGGAACAATTAACGTTTAGGAGTCGTTGGTGTTTATTTTAATATGCTAAACATATCCCCAATGTTTGAACCTATCAGCAGGAGGTCCAGCCACCGCTTTCTGCAGATATAAAGCTGAACATTGTTCACTACTTAGTAATTTTGAACAAAACGTTGCTTCACTGGAGCATCACAAGAGATGACATTGTTCAAGTGACCATGAAATGACCATCTGTAGTGCCAAATTTAAGGTGGCAGACAGACAATATGATCTGGGGTAACTGTTTGCTAATAGAGACAAGTGAATACCCTCAACCTCCTTGTCCATACTCAAGAAAACGTGACCTTTTTGCTCTGTTACTCCATCTACAGTTTGTAAATATAGTTAAATTTAAAGTGTGCATTTGGTATCTGCGAGCACTGTATCATACCCTCAAGGAACCCATAAGTAATGTTGTTAATGTAATTCACCATATTGGGCTTGCATCCGCTAAATATGTATGAAACTTTATACCGTAGGAACAATAATACAAATGAAGGAAATGGGGGTGGGGGGTTGTTTATTTGTCCACTTGTGGGCAGTGTCTACCATCGGGAGTTAAATAATAGTATAGAAAGGGTCAAAATAATGTTAAATAGCGGCCATAAAAGTATATTGCGGTTATTCACCTGTTTCGGCAGTTCTTGGAACATAGTAATCGCGATAAACGAGGTATTACTTCAATGCAGAGTTTTTCCAGAATTCATCATAGCACATCATTTAAAATGACTTACAACACCCACCCGTTCTCAATATCGCAACCCCACCTGTCGGTACGACATCGATGACGCTTGTCTTTCCTGTTTAGCTGCGGGAAAACGTTGAAAGAAGCAAGTAGGCGTAGGTGTTAAAAGACACTGAGAATCACAAGTTGGCGTCCTTTTAGAGAAGACTTCTTGTCTTCGTCAAAATTACTGATGCCACTTTGCAAAGGAGCTATATTTAATTTTGTAGCTCTTCTCCCCAGTTGAACGTAAGATACGCTATTGCTTATTTGTCTTAGTTTAATGACTCATGCAGACTTTTTGCATTACACCTGTGTGCACGACTATTCCCCAGATAACTCGCTCTATATTTCCACTGTTGCAGTGAGACTTGTGTAACATGTTAGATACACATCTATTGCCTAGTTAAAGTAAATGTGCAGCTGTTTCAAGGCTTCCTGCCAAGCATTCTTTCTTTATATTGACCTTTGGAGAATTTAGGCCTTAAAGCGTGGGAAATATTGACCCAATTGAGAAATACTAGTTTTAGAAGACTGGATTTGGAGATGGCCTGATAATAGAGGACACTTTAACCTGGAATCGTGAGGAAATTCGAGCCAGGCGATTTCACACAAAGGCAATGCATCACGAGTCAAGATTGACAAAAAACATTAAGGTGAGTGCTAAGTTTTTTTTTTATTTCTGGAGGGCTTAATTTTTGGGGGATAAAGGGAAAAGAAGATTAACTTTACATTACATATCTTACAAAATTGACAAGAATCAACCATTGCCATATTGACCAATATGTAATTAATGTCACCCTGCTAACTTAACGACATAATATTCTATAATACAGACATCATTTTAAATGAATGGACAAATCAAGCTATCATACCATTCAATTGGCTGTGTGCATGTTATCTCTCTTTCCCAATCCCAGGAGAATGAAAGGTGAATGGCTGGTCAAGCGGGAAAAGGCCTCTAGACAGCAGATAAGTGATTACTAAAGTCGAGGATACAAACTGCAATAGATCTACCTCCTTGGAAAACTGCGGAAAGGAGCGATGACAAAAGGAAATGAAGAGAGGCGGCGCCTTTAATCAGGAAAAAAAATGTGGTAAGGGCATCATTTTCTTTTATTTGGTGGTTCGCTTTGAGTTCCCTAACCACACACTTTATTGATGTAATAATTTTTCAGGTACAGAAGTTGAACCGACTGATCAAACAAATGACAAAGGCAAGTGCTCCCCTTTTTTGTTTTCCTTAACATTGTGACAGAATATACTGTAGTACGTGGAAGGAAGAAAGCCCTTGTTTCTGTACTGAAAAGTTATATGATTCATGTTTCCTCTGCTTTGATCTGTGGGCTGTGCACAGCCTCAGGATAAACCATTTCAGGTTGTCTAAACAATTTCCAATCATAGTTTCCATATTTAGGCTCTTATATGAAGGAGAGATGTTGACACGCATTTCTTGCCAAGGACCAGTGAGGATTTTATCCATCTTGTGTTTGACGTTGATCAAACGCACACAAACACACACTCACACGTACTTGTAAGTGGCACACCACGTGCACCCTTGAGGTCAGCTTACTGGCAAAGTGAGACCCCTCTAAAACCACCCACCTCTGTCTTTCATCCTTCTCTCCAAACGCACATCTGCTCCCAAGTGTCCCACCTCACCGCCGCAACCCTTTTTTTTCCTGTGTGAAATCCACCCGGGCTCCTATTAGTATACCCCACCACCACCCCCCCAGACCCACTTCTACGCTGGCTCCTGATTATCAGCATCCCTTGGCTCCCAAAAAAAAAAACACCCCAACCTATTGAATTCTCTCGATAACAAAGTCCAAACTTTTTCTAGCAAGAGAAATCAAAGCAGGTAAAGTACCACTTGATATTTTATGCCTATGGCCAGTTAATTCAAGCAGGTCAATATTACTGACAACATAGTTTTATAGTTTAAAACATAAGATAATATGCACATTTTTATTACCTGAATTTTCACAACCCAACATTTTGGCCATTTGTTGAAAACATACTTTGCAGGACAATCAGTACACTGACAAGTTTACATTTTAAGCACAACCTAATGTCCTTAATTAGGAAATATCTGATTTTTTCCAAACAATTTAACATTCTAACTTATGGCATAGCCAAAATGCTGCCAGAAAAATGGCATATAAACACTAAATGCATGTTATTTGGAGGAAACAGTATGTTTACCATGAAATACCAATGGCACACTGACTAGTTTACATTATTTTAAATCGATTTTAAAACCTTCCCAGTCAATCTGAATTGAAACAAATATTTCCACCAACTATTGCAGTGCTCCTTCCCTAATAATGATGAATAACATCTTGTTATATGGCAGTCTACATAATATTAATTTAATTAGTCAGTCATTTTTTACAATTGAAAACCAACTATTTGTCATTAAAAAACAATATCAAATTTACCAATCAAGTATAACTTCACTGTATTCTAAGAAGCTAATGTTAAGAACTACTAATAGCCCGCAATCTCAACTTTGGAAATCCTGATGAAGCCCAACACTGGCCAACACCTTAAGTGTGAGTTACAGTGTTAAAGTGTGCATGCGTGTGTGCGTGTGTATTTGTGTGTGATGCATGACATCATTCAGCTGTTCCTTTGGGCACGACTCCATCCAACTAAATAATCCAGGCCAGCTCCATAAAGCAGGGAGTGCCGCCACATTCCCCCAGCCATGAAATATCAAGTGGTATTAAGTCACCCTAACTGTCAGCCGCCTTCCTTCCTCCACAAACACACACACACACACACAGAGAAGAATAAGAAGCATGTTATATGCACAATCAGCGCCTTTTTTTCTGGCTGATGTTAAGCAAACAAGTTGAATTGTATATCACTTAAGCCGTATTTGCATGTAGCCCCATATCAAGCCTAGTCTCCTATTAGAGCAATAGAGTGCATCTAAAGGGTCTGGTTTCTCTCATCCCTTCTTCACTTCATCCCCAATGGACCCCCATTATAAATGACATCAGAGTCTCCCCACAGCTGAGGCCAGAACACATCATCTTCCACAATGTGTTGTCAACATCACCCAACCACAAACATCATCGGTGTAGTGATGGGTTTCCCAGTGGAGAAGTTTAGACCACTTAGGAATTGAAAAAAAAAAAAACATTCAGTGAAGTTGATCTATATACACACACACACACACACATTTCATATGATATTTTTTTCCATCAAAAAATGAATGAATACGGTTTTTACACTATAGCTTTTTCCTAATATTCCCCTGAGTCTATTTAAGAAGACTTGTCCATTTCAAGTTAGCCAAAACCTAAGTGAATTCACTTGAAATGCATTTAGCATTGACATTATGACAAGGAAGAACATGTGTGAGTTACTTTCACTTTTCATTGTTAAGCAGCTCTCAATCTTTTTTACTTTACTCCCAGCATTTCAATTTCACAACCTCTGCGGAATGTTTAACAGGTGCCGGCCCGGCTCAGCTTTCCGGCTATGAGAAGTGCGACAGGACAGTAGAACTTGAGAGTGCACCTGTTTCCCCACCAGGCTTGGGAGAATGAGATCCCATTTCCCAGATCACACTTAAAAACAGTAGACTGGAGCCAACCTTCACCTTTTTCTCACAGCTTAAAAAAAGCAACGTGTACTTCATAGATTACAATTAACGAAGAAGAATGTCACAGGAGCAGGTGAGGATGCAGAAATAGGAACGGCATTTTAGACATAAATAGATAGTTAAAAAGTAAGTTAATAAATAAATACATGAATAAATATATATATATATATAAATAAGCGTGTTAATGAAATATATTTATGCATATACATACAGATACATATATATAAGCACATACATGCATATATAAGTACATATATCCATACACATACATATATAAACACATATATACATACACATCAATATACATCCATGCATATGGTAGGTCCTAACAAAGCCATTTTTTTTGTTAAAGAGCCTGACAGCTGATGGGAGGAAGGATCTGCCAAAGCGCTCCTTCCTGCAACAAGGGTGCAGCAGTCTATTGCTGAAAGAGCTTTGAAGGGACTCCAAAGACTCATGCAGGGGATGGTAGGTGCTGTCCTACTTCCTACTATTTGCTTTATATGTTGATTTCATTTTATTCTTAGCATCTTATTCTCAATACCATCTAAGTGTTTATATCATGTACATCCCAAAGAGATAGCATAAAACACTATTAATGACGATCTGCTACACCGATCGAATGCACTATATTCAGCCATCTTAATAGAGAACTCGCTTCTTGTCAGAAGAAGCAATAGATTTTTTATGACTATTCTCCTGCCAGGATCCATCATGGCTCCGTGGCAACATTATGCTAATCAGGTTGGCCTTTAGAAAGTCTCACGCATAGAGAAATCATGTTAGGGTGCTTTCAAATCACCCACAGATTGATGTTTAGTCACCCAAGTTTGAGCAGGGGTGACTGATGGGCAAAATTGCATCTGTTGACAGTGAAAGAAAACAGCCGTTCCCCGGAGTGCTCTGCTGGAGACAGATGTTACAGCCATCTAATAGACACACTCTCAGTTATAGAGAGGCAGAATTCTTGACTTGGATTATTTCCAAAGGTGCCAGAGAGACAGACATATGGAGGTTGTAGGTCACCACCTCCACTCAGGAGTTCAGAAGTGATTCATTTCTCATTGACATTAGATTAGACACATTTAACAGGATTTAAGCAGCACTCACCGTTCCCCTTCAGCCGGCTCTGATTTGATTTCAGCTCATTTTCTGAGTTAGTGACCGCAGATAAGAAGAAGCACCCACCACTGACCATAAGGCACTTTTTGATTCTCGACATTAAGGGAAGGAAAATCTCTCCCAAAAGAGTTGATATTCACACTCATTATTTTACAAAAAGATACAACAATGAGAACTGAAAGGAAAAATGCATCGACTTATTTGTTTTTGAACCACATTTCATTGAAATGCTAGATTTAAATGTGTATTTGTTGCTTTTGGTACATTTTCAATCATTGTTGGATGGGTAAATGTATATGGATTCATACCAATGGATCATTTAGAGTGTTATTAATCTAATGTTTGTATTTTTGATTATGTCTAGAAACCAAGGGAAACCAGAGCCAAGATTCATACATCAAAATTGTAAGCTATACAAACCCCTGATTCCATTCTATTGATTTAATCTCATTGTTCCATGTTATATCTTTATAAAGTGCTTGCTACTTTTCTTTTTTTTTTCCAGGCTGCAATTTAAATGTGAGCTAAATACATTACCTGACACAAAAGGGGAGACAACGTGAACTGAGCTTTCTTTAAGCTTTGCTCGCTCCGAAGTGGCCCCCCAATCTAAAATGCGCCTCACTTGACTAAATGGCCTCTTGTCTGCTGTCAGCTCTTCATTATTTCTCTTCATCTAAGTATGCCAAGTGCATCCAAGTGGCAAATGTATATATATCGCAGTGAAAGAGCAGAGAAAAGTCAAATCTAAGTCGAGCTCAGAAGCATCTCTCACAAACACTCTCCTTATCATACAGAATTATGCACACAACTCAATTCAATTCATCCCCATTATACACCACTTCTCCATAAAATAAAAAGAATAGCACATTTTTATCTGAAAATGACCTGTTTTCCAGCTAAACACATTTATTTTTAATATTTTAATGGAGGATTAATTCACCTGCACTCAACCTGCTTTTTAATTCTATCTTAACTTGTATGAAAAGTACCAAAAAACTGTTAAAAGGAAAACAGCAGTTGTTGCATAAATTTTAGTCTGTGCTTTCAAATCAGGGAATTCAGAGTAGAAACCATTGAAAGGAGCACAGACCTTTCCACATTTATTTAAAGGCATTCTAATACAGTTCTAATGCTTTTTTTTTGTATTTGTATCTGCAGACAGGAATGCCCATGCAAGAATGACAGAATGTGGCCAATAAGAACGCTTGCAACAACATCAACAAAACCTCCATCTGGTGCCACTTCTGAATAGATTGGCTAAAACATGTTTGCAGCATTTTTTAAGTGGAAAAAGTGCCTCCTCCTGTTGTGGTTTTAAAGGTAAGATTAAGAGGATGTTTTTATCTTACAAAGGTTTGCATGAAGTATTTTTTTTGCTCTCAGTCTAGCTGTTAAAAAGACACGGTAGGTTTCTGTGAGAGGCAGACTTTAGCTGTTTTATCACAAGATGCACGAAAGGATGGAGAAAAAAAATAGATGAAAAGAAATGACCTTAAAAATTCTTCCTCATTCCAAATTTCTACACATCTTTTATTTATACTGTGTTGAACCACAGAAGTTAAGTTACCACACTTGGAAATCCTAAAACAGCCGCATTGCTTCTTCCATTCATTATTTTTCAAGATTGAACTACCTCAAAAGGAATGTTGAAGGTTAGACTTTGTGTAAATATGCTTATTATTGTACCTGATATTTATCTTTTGCTTTTTTAACACTCATGAACAGTTATGCATCAGTTGTAAAGCTTTGGAGGCCATTTCTTTTATTATTTACTTCTTTAGCTGTTGATGACGACAACTAAATTCAAACCAACATCAATGCCAACCAATTAGTTCATATAAATTTGAAGATGATTGGATTTGACATAAAAAAAAAAGATAAATATGAAGCATTTCAGTTATTTTTAATCTTGAGTCTGTCACACTGAATTTTAAATGCTATGGTTATTGAAAAAAATATGCTATAAAGAACACAAAGTCTGCCAAAGTACGTACAAAAAATATGACCATACTAAATTCAAGTTAATGTGATTAACCAAGTACCTGAACATATTAAACTGAGTAAATAACCACAGAAGATTAAAAAAAACTGAGTTGACAAAGACAAAAAAATGGCAAGTTACTAGATAAAGCGAAATACAAGTACCAAAACTTGAAAAACGCAAAAGTACAAAAATACAATAATCCAGCCCAGACCTTATGTTGCACCTAGATACTAAAATGATAGTCATGGCCAACAAGTATGCAGTCACCCAAGAAACTGATTACAGATTGAAGTGGAAAAAATCAGCAGACCGGCAGAGGACAGAAAAATGACAAAGGGACAGGCATAGTATAGAAATATTTTTGTAGTACTAAGGAGAATTATACATGCTAGAGATGTAACCAATGGGATAACTTTAATTAAATGGTTTTCCTGCAAACATAGTGCTGCCTTGACATAAAAGTGCCACAAATTCTAACTTTCCAAACAATGGCTTGGTTAAAGCTTCAATGTTGGTGTCACTGGATGGATTTTCATGTTTCCGTGCTATAGCAGGTCAGTAATTGACTACGGATGGTAGTATCCTTCCCAAACCAAGTAAGCTGTTTGGAATGTAGGACGGGTCACTCCTGTCTACTTACATGTTGCGAAGGTCCAAGCATGCAATGTCGCCTCAAAAGGAAACGCACGCAAGCGTGTGTTATGCCTTGGGCTGAGTCCACATGCGTGGAAGTCAACAGGCTTTACTTGAAGACCAAAACCACAAAAGCAACCAAACTAAAACTGGAACATTTTTTTAAAGGGCTTGGAAGTAAACCTGGGCTCTAGCCTTTCCTAAGTTAACCAAACCTGGCCACATAGGAGAAACAGAAGGAAAACCAAAAAAAATCCACAAATCAGAACCCCCTCTGAATTCGATGGTTAGACGCTTATTGTTATCAAGTAACTTTATTCTTTTTACGATCCTCATAGACGTTAGCATAAATATTCCAACCACTTTTTGGTTTGTTTCCATTGAGACCACTTTCTTCACTCACCTATAATTTTCTCCTTTTTTTCATCAATCAAGCAAATTATATTATTATAGTCAAGTTTTTTTTTTGCTCAAAAATTCAGTTTTTTTCTTTTTCCCCTTGCTCTGATTTTGTGCAATGATTTTTATGCCTTTGTGTGTAAAAATATCAACTATTTAGTGGTTTCTTAACACTTTCTTCAGATGGTTGGCAGCACAGGTTCCCTCTCTATTGCCTTAGAATTCTTTGAATTGAACTTGACATTCATGAAATGGAACATTACATTGGCTGCTATTTACTGTGGTCAGTATGGAATGCAAGACAAAACAAAAAGGAATTTACCTTTGAACGTTACCAGAAAATTCAACTCTGCATACTTTTTTAATATCTTTTTTGTTGTTATTTTTTTTTCAGTTCCCCATCTGTTTCTACCAAACCAGCAAAGCCATCCAAAATGCATTTCAGATGACGGCACATCAAGTTGAGTGGCATTTCAAGAGAAACGTAACCACACCATTTGCAAAAGAACCAAGCACACATCCACGCTTCACTGTATGACCACACGGATGTGAGCAATTCATTTTTATCATGTAAACATAAACTCTCACTGTCTGGACAACATGCTTTTCCTGAATCCATGCTGAGCCTGAACTAATGGCCACATGGCACTCAAACAAACAGACACATACACACACATTGTGACCACCCTCCTCTCCCCACAGAGAGGAAGTGAGATGAGCTTTTTGTTGCTACTGTAATTCAGTTATCCTCCAATGCCGGAGGCCAAATGGCAGGCAGGAAGGTGGATTCTGCTGCGTCTGTGCTTTGCTTATCCCCTTTATACACAGGTGAATGCCTTTTCTGCTTTGCCTGTCTTTCAGTGCAACTCTCAACAGCCATCCACGATGCCTTGGGGCCATCCACGATGCCCCCCTCGCTGTTAAGCTGCCATCTTAAATCCTATGGTGTAAAATGCTCGTTCGGACATGGTTTCCCCCCAGGAATTTTACCCCAGGCGGGGTGTGTTCTTTTATGCCACCTTTACTTCCAAGTAAGTGTCACAAGTAGTGAATGCACATGTTAAAACCACAGGTGTCAAACTCGAGGTTCAGGGGCCAGATTTGGCCTTTCGGGCATAACAGTTAAACAAATATAGGGTTAAACAGTAAGACAAATATACAGTTTTTTTTTTTTTTTTTGCTGAATAGGTTTGTTTTCTATTTTATTGAGGAAAAAAATTATAGTCAAATTCTAAGGAAGCATACTTTTGCTTTTATTACTTTGAAACCGAATCTCTTTACCAGAGTTTCTTAAAATTGGCCTAAAGTTAACAATAGCTTCTCTAGCCGTTTAAATATAGTCAATAGCTTAGTTTTTTTAATGAATAATGCAAGATTAGTCTAAACAAGCCAGGATTTAGTAGAAGAATCCTGAAAAACGGCATGCCCTGAACCCCCTGCTCCAAATATTGACACGAATGTCTTGGAATTGCAAAAAAAAGTGCAAGCAAACGCGTGTTGACTCACACATTTTGCACGCACTTAGGTTAGTAACAATCTCAAGCCGGACCTCCTGCCAGGCCAACCAAGCTTGCTGGAAAGAGGTCACAAATTCTCCAAGGTGTGTTTAAACCGAGATGACATGTGGATGTGTTGGCACGGGAAGGCGCTGCAGGCTCCCCCACCACCGCATCTGACGCCTCTCTCTTTCTACAAGAGAGAAGCAGTTTGTTTTCTTTCTTCCTTCATTTTTTTTACCCCTCTTTTCCCCCCTTGAACAGCATCTCTCAGCCAGAGAAAACACACGCATTGTTTGCTTTCGTGGTTGTTCCATCCGTCAGGTTTATCCGGACTTAAAAATTCCAATAAAGTGGAGGATGAGCTTGACAAGGGGAATGATTTTTAATTTAGGCACGCACTTGCAGTCTATTCCCTGAGGGCTTTAGCCTTTTCACATACAATAATATAATGTTTTTTAACACAAGTGTCGGTTGGAACTTGTTTATCTCCGGACTGGGATGGATGGACTTAGATGGTAGATAGAAGTAAAGTCTGTCTTTCTATCTGACTGACTAACTGACAGGTTTTTCTAACTGGTCGATTAATAGAAACTTAGTAAATGAATTGATCTACATTGACATCACTGAAAACAATCCTTCCCAATGGTCTTCAGATGTAATTAAAATGAGTAATGTCCCCATGTTTAGTGTCTTTAGTCCAATCTTTCATTTATACTTGGCCTTCTTGTTGATTAGCATTTAAAAGCTGACAATGCAGGATCGTGGCTATCTGCTAAATGGAAATGCGACAAACACCAGCCACACTCAATGGATTGCTTTGGCTTGCATCATTTTGGCTGAATGAGTGCTTCGTAAGTGGTCATAAAGTAAGCGTAAGATATAAGACTAACTTGGCTTGAAGACCAACCACTATGGAATTAAGAGTGTCCAGGGTTCTGGCTAAGACCTGGATTGGTATCAAGTTCTTCAGAAAGCTTGTCACATTTAGCTTTACTTGTCTCTTCTACTAAAACAAGCTTCCTTGGCAGATTAATGGAAGTTGGAAGTTCTTTTATATTATAATATAAATGGATGAGATTGGTCTATGGGTTTATTGCATGGCAGTTGAGTACATGAGGCCAGTGAGAGCACACTGCTGGATCTGTGGAAGGAAAAGCAATGAGTTTGTGGTTAACTTGAGTTTAGAGCATGGCTAAAATCAGGTTTGAAGAGGCCCGTTGAAAGGGGGAAGGATTTTAACCCTTAGGTGTTGTCTAAAGACAAAAGTAAAAATATGTGTTTGTTAGTTTGGGGACTAACAAACCCTTCGAATTAGCCAATAATGGCAATTTAGACATCAGCCTGCTGTTCACACACTACAGCTTTGCCTCCAGTTATAGTGTGTTTGTTTGGTTGTGAGTATGTGCATTTATAGGTCAAGGGGGGCTTAAATGAGCCTGTTCACCACCTGAGGGTTATCTTTGTCATAACCGCATTGGAAGTGTGTTTGTGCTCATGTCCTCGTCAATGTGAGCCGTTGGCGCTTAGATGACAGGCGTTTTTTTTAGTTTGTTTTTGGAGCGAGGACTAAAAGAGTGGCTTTGGTTGAGATTTGGTCTGCGCAATGTTGAGGGGAGTGTGTCCTGGGGCTGAGTCACTTTCTCCTCTTAGTTACACTGCTCGGTGTTTTTGTTTGGATCCTTTCGTGTCTCAAATTGTAAAAAAAAATGTCCGTCCCTCCTCTTTCCTTTTGAAATGTTTGATGTCAAGCTGCATGTTTTGGAGATGACAATATAACCTCTTCGTTTTTAACCAATCCACTTTAGGCTTCAGCGGTCCAGCAGGCATAACATGTCTTCAGTAAATTGTGGAATGGAAAAGCAACTTTCATGCCACAGAGGCGGTAATGCAATTACAGTCTACAGCTCCCCCACATCTTTACCACCACTACCCCTGCATGTTGTCTGCCTTCATCATCGCCCACCTGGAAAGCAGCCCATGACGCCAGACTCCCCCCTTCCTCACCCAACAAGGCTTCGGTGGCGTGTCTGCTCTCCAGGCCTGAAGGCTGGGCCACAGGATTGGGAGGAGGTAAGAAGACGGGATGGAAGGACAGGCTGTATGAGAGACTGTGGCTTGTTTGGTTCTGATTAGAGGATCTGGTTATGCCAGGTGCTTGTGGGTGGAAAGTCTGTTGACTCTAGTTCAAAGACTGGGAGATGCGGTGGTACCTTCACCAATGTTTTATTGTACTCGTACTACAATCCAAATAGATTGAAGTCCAATCAAAATGTATCCTTGTCCTTCATGTCCTCCCTCTTGGATGGGCGACACACAAATTGGTTAATAATTGTTATCCTAGACCTAGTGGCATCTGTACTCTTGCCCAATGACTATATGGGTAATGATTTTCCACGTTTGTACCACTCCGAAGCCTTAACCCTCCTCCACGTGTAAGAGAATCCAAACATGTGTAGGGCTCAAGTTGCAGTGTGCGGTCCTATTTTTCCTAGAGACGATTCAGCCCCTCTGGTAACTACATCCAGCTTTTGAAGGAGACAGTTCCCGCCTGGCCCGGGTTGAAATTGGACAACAGCGAGGAGCGTGGCAGTAAGCGAAGAGGACCCCAGGCACGTGGCTTCACATAAAATAAATCCACACCACTTTTATGGGCTTCATCACAGTAGCGATCTAAATCTGGGTTAACAAGCAGAGCTTACCACTAAGAGCCCAGGGCACTAGAGTGAGGAGAAAAGTATTCTTTCTTGAAATTCATTTCCCATAAGCCATGTGGGCCCGTTCGCTTTGAAGTGGCTTTCTTCGACTTTGGACAGGAAGTCTGCAGCTTAGAGCGTTGCCAACCTAAAGATGGAGGGAGCGAGAGAGAGAAGAGAGAGTAGAGAGAGGAAATTGTGCGTACCTGCTTTGTGATGCCGCAAGCAAGTGATAATCCACACATAAATAGAAAGTGGCAAAATGCAAACACAAGATGCAGAATAATAAGCGCCTAAGCCTTATTTGGACTCTCTTTGTTCCCCGACTTGTCCCGTTCGATGCACTGACGAGAGTAAAGAAGGGGAAGTCGCATCAGGCACGCCGCCAAAATGCAAATACTACTGCCAAAGAAATGACACTAAAGCCCAATGTGCCACTTTGCACCTAAGCTTGCTGAATTAACAGCGTTATCATAAACAAAACATTATTTTACGATGAGCGTCGACAGATGGTTAAGAGCATTAGCGACAGTATTGCCAAAAGGGCGCCACACGCCTCTTGTTTGGCGCCATTGAAATCACAGGTGAGCCAATGTGCCCTCGGCATATGGCCCAGTAAATATTGACTGATATTTTAATTACTCTTTGCATAATCTAATAATTCAATGATCATATTAGTTTCACCTTTACACACCGTAGCATAGGAAAAATCCCCCAAATTTTATCATATGCTCACTCAAGGTCAGTCAATAATTTGGTATAATATCACTTGTATATTAAATGATAACGTTCAGGAACTAAAGTATGCAAAATTCGAATTATGGAGATTTAAATAATAAATAAAGGTAGAATAGCATCATGGTTTTAACAGGAAATTATGAGGTGAACTTGTTCTGCAGTGGGGTCAGGAATGCAAGGGTAATAATGCCAGAGGGGAGCTATTCTGAGGACTTTGGGGGGGAAAAATGGATGAAATGTGTATTTTGTAATCTGGATGAACTGACATGTTACACTTGGATAAATAATACTGATTATAATTTCCCCCTTTTTGTGTGAATTTGACAGCATCTGGACCTCATCCGAGCGGCTGATTGCAACTTGAGAAACTGAGCAGAACCTCAGCAAAACCATGGAGAAATATGAGAAAAGAATGTGAGTATATTGATGACAGAAGCTACTAATTATCTTTAATTGTCAGTCCTTAGCTTGTTGGATTTTTTTATTCGGGATTATTGTTCTCGATTTTTTTGCAAATTTGTAGTGGAAACGGAAATTTTAGTACTTTTTCGAGTTCCTCCTTGCGATGCAATAATTTCGCTTAAGCTTTTTAGAATTTTCCCATTTTTTTTAAATATAGCACACTCCTTAAAAAATAATTTTATCCATGTTCCAATTTTTATCAAATATTTAAAACAATATTACAAATAATATTCAATTTATATTAAATGTCCTGATTTTTTGTGACTTTTTGAATCGATAATTTTAATTTTTTAATCATTTTTTTCTGTTTTTAGTTCGAAAATCATTTTCTAAAATCTAAAAATATATTTTAAAAAATAGCTAAAATAAACATTGTTTTAGATCTATAAAAAATTGAATATTCAGGGACACCCTTGACCTAAGGGAAAATATGTTCACCTTTTATATGTAATGTCTTAATTTGAATGCTATTATAGTTAAATCCAGAACATGGGATGCATTTATCTCATTTGCATTCTGTGTATTGCTTGGATCGTATCGAGGGGATGCAATAAGTGCGCTCATCAACAGAAACTTGGCTCTGAGTCAAAATGAGCTTGCAGATAACACATTCACATCTTTCCCAGACATGCAGGAGAGGGGGGATGGAGATCTTGGATGGTGCACGATGCCCTGAGTGGGCGTGGAGAAGTAGGAGGGAGGATACGCACTGTGTCACACATCAAACTCCTCACAGGCCACGCGAGTTCACTTGCACAGTGGGGGCAGCTTCCAACAAGTGAACGTAGAAGAGAAAAACAGCCAAAAGCACACAATGTAAGCCTCTTTTTTTTTTATAAAGACCTCAACATCTATCTTGTGCAAATATTCATCAACAGTTGGATGAGCTGAATGAGGCACTCTGTCAACAGGAACCTGCTGTGTATATTGTTCTTCTGTGATTGCACCAACATTCCCCTCTAATTGCTCTTGTTCCTCCACGCAAGCCAACTGCTGACATTGACAACATCAGAGATGTGAACACTAAAGCAGACAATTCAATCCTCTGCAGGACTGCAACAATCAGAGGAAGTATGGGATGTCCTTTTATTTGACAGCAGCCTTGATGTGTTGCTTGTGTTTTGTGCAGTCGGTGTGGTAAAACAATTCTGCGCACTAATTGAAGGACTGGAACTCACTCCTGGTTCGTAGACCACTGCAACAAATTACAGTGTTATGATGTCATTCGTCGACAACTCAGGTATGTGTATTGTTTTCACAGAGTATGCGTATTGGTATTAAGTAGAAATTATATTAACATTTGCCAGTTTATTAACAGTAATGACAAATAATTTCTAGTTACTGATATCAGTTTTTATGCAATCATTTTTTTACTTATATTTGACATATTATTATAAAGAATTTTAATTTTTAACTTGATAGGCATTTGAATAGTTATGTAGTATTTTTTTCTGAATTATTGTCAACATTAGCTTAATATAGTTGACACATTTCCACATATTGAAGCACATTATATTGGAATAATTTTGTTGAAAAAAAAAACCCTTATAAACAAGCTACAAGGCTGCTCTCTAGTGGTTATGGATAAAAGCACACCAATTCTCTCAGCATGATTTTTAAATTCATTTATCTAGAGTTCAGTAAACCAAAAAAGGCACATTTGACATCATTTGCACAATAGTTTATTTCACTTGAATTTTTTTTTGTCGCAAAAATACATTTGTAAATAAACTGTACACAAAAGTAAGGCACTACAGTGTGTCAAATTAATTCTGTTAGGTCAAACTAGCGTCATTAACTGAACAAGGCATCATCACAATAGTTGCAAAATGTTAAATCTGTACAGCGCCAGAGTACAAAAACAATACATGACAAGTTTAGAGTTAGCTTGGTTTTTGCCCATATAAATAATTTTGCACAAAAGTCAAACAACATCATTGACAGTGTTCTTCACTATCATAATCTAGTACATTCATGCATGAACACTGTAAAAAATAACTCTCAAAATAACACCAAATGTTGTTTTATTATACAGCAAAACAAATAGTACATGAAAAGCAAGTACACTTCTCATCTTAGTGTGTTACGTAACTCAGGAGAGGCTGTTCCTGAGCCAATAAAACCCCCAATGACTTTTTCCTGGTGCAATTCCCCATTTAAAATAGTCCTTTGCTTTTCTTCAAGTTCACCTGCTTCCACGCTGGCAAGCTGGCATACTCTTCTCTTGTCATCTCCAAGCCTTTCTGTGGGAACAAGACGACACAAATCAGCAATCAAACTGAAAAGAAGAGTCAAAGCAAGCCAAGAAAATTCTCGTGCATGTTGGAGTCAGTTGGATATCCACAGCAGCTGCTACATGGTGAGTAAACATGCTAAACAAAATGTTTTAGTTCAAGAACAACAACAAAAGAAAGTTAATGCTAATCTGGAAGTGCACTCACCTTTCCACTAGCTCCAACACCCTAGAGAGTAAAATATATAACGTATACATTTTTAAAAAATAGTGAAAGAGGCATGGTGGCACTGTGGAATGAAATATGATTTAACAAGGAAAGCTGGAAGACAAAATCAATAGAGCAACAGCCTCACTATTCATGACAACATGCATTCCATAAAGTAGAAGTGTAATCCATCAGCTTTTATGACAATTTGTTCTTCCACAGCTGAAATTAGACCCCCAAACTAAAGTTTTTCTCCTTTTATGATGGATTTGTCTTGAAAAAGAACACAAAGGAACATAAAAATTCAAGCATCCTTAATCATTTTTATTCAATCATGGGTTAGGTTTGCAGTCTTAAATCATTCATCCTAAATTGGAATATATAAAAATACAAGGCACACTTGAATTTAAGGTGTTAGCCCAGCCAAATTATTTATAAAAATGTCTGTAAAATATTTTTCTTGATGATTTTTCTGTTTTTTTTTAGTGCCAAAGTAAAGCAATCTCAAGATTTTTACCTGAAAATCCTCATCTGACAGATAGACTTCCAGGCGGAGGGGGTCAACACCCTCAGGCAATGGCCGGTTCAGGAGATCTTCCAACGGGTGTGTGTTTTGACATAGTCTGGCGAATACATCTTCCACCAGGATGATCTGGTTACACACTTCAGCCTCCTGACAATAGACACACACACAAATAGTGTTCCCTCGGTCATTGCGGTTAATGGGGACTGGGACCACCCGCGATAAGTGAATTCCCGCAAAGTAGGGATTCTCCTTCTTAATATGAATTTAATTAAAAAAATTAAAAAAACAATATTTTTTATTTTTTACCCCCCTGTACACAGTACACCAAATAGAATACGGGTAGAGGGAGTGAAATTCATGTTATAACAAAAAACAGTAAAATATATTGTCTCAATGTAATATTTGTATCCACTGTCCCAGTGGATAAGTCATCAGTCTCTCACCTCTCTGGTCTTGGGTTCAAATCCAAGTGCATGCAAAGATTTTCCCAATATTATTCAGGTAAATGAATGAGCTAAATTTACAAGTACTACTGCTTTCTCTCACAGGGTGGTGGCCCAGTGGATAAGTCATCAGTCTCTCACCTCTGTGGTCCTGGGTTCAAATCCCAGTGCAGGCAAAGATTTTCCCAATGTTATTCAGGTAAAAGAATAAGTTCTAATGCCTAAGTGTTTAACTAAATAAATAAGTCTTCAGTAGTGGATGATGCATTTTGTCCAAAAAATGACTAAGTGTTTCACCCCATTTCCAGGGATAATACGTTTCAACACCCATGTATAAGTGGGGCACGAGTTGGTGTAGTGGGTTGCACACTCGCCTTTGCACGGAGAGGTGTTGGATCGATCCCCGGTGTCGGCGGTTGACTGACCAAGCAAGCGGTCGAGGGTCGGCCGAAGGCCGACCCGAGAACGCCTTTCGCACATACAGGTCCTTCAACTGTCTTCCGAACTGCCGAAGGCAGTTCGGAATATAACCTTTTGCTGAAAAGTATGACTAAGTGTTTAATATAAATTAAAAAGTTTTTTCTTTTTTTTTTTCCCTTCTTCTTATTCCATTGACCATTTTTTCTTTCCAAGTATTTTCAGCCAAACGACGGCAGCGGGAATCGAACCCAGGTCTCCCACACGGGAGTCCTGTGATCTAACCTCTGCGCCAACCAAGTGACTACACTTTCCTTAGTAATCATTTGAGTTTCTTGACAAGAAGTCCATAGAAACAACTAAGTGAAAATGTGTCCCGACCGGGAATTGAACCTAGGTCTCCCGGACGGGAGTCCGGTGAACAAACCTCTGCGCCACACTTTCCTTGGTGGTCATTTGAAAGTCTTGACTATAAATATCTAGAAACAATTCAGAGAAAATGTTTAATGGTATAGTATGGCATTTTTTAGATACAACTACCAAATGTTACACAAAAAACTAAGTGTTTAACTGAATAAGTATTCAGTAGTGAATGAAGCATTTTGTCAAAAAATGACTAAGTGTTTCACCCCCTTTTCCTTGGATAAAATGAGTTGGTGTAGTGGGTTGCTCACTCGCCTTCGGATGGAGGGACCCTGGTTCGCTTCCCCGTCGAGGACTGACCAGCGGTCGAGAGTCGCGACATACAGTGGCCCCTCCAACTCGGCAGTTCGGAATAATACCTTTGACTGAAAAATATGACTAAGTGTTTAATATAAATTAAAAAGGTTATTTTTTTTTCCTTATTCCATTTACTCACCTACATGGTTTGATGATCATCCAAACGACAGCGGGAATTGAAGTGTGTATACAAGTGTGTATACAAGTGTGTATACAAGTGTGTATACAAGTGTGTATACAAGTGTGTATACAAGTGTGTATACAAGTGTGTATACAAGTGTGTATACAAGTGTGTATACAAGTGTGTATACAAGTGTGTATACAAGTGTGTATACAAGTGTGTATACAAGTGTGTATACAAGTGTGTATACAAGTGTGTATACAAGTGTGTATACAAGTGCGTATATGTTAGATTTATTCTGTATTACTATTATACATATATGTGTAGTATTTCATTTCTTTGTTAAATCATTAAAAGTCTTTCTATTGTTCGGCTCGAGGTCATAAACTGCCACCTAGTCCACTCTCACATGGACTTCTCCAAGGATTGTTGACGCTACATCTCACCCAGTATCGGGCTGTGAAGGTGGTTGATCGGGCAAGGACTCGATATCTGCCATTTCCCGCAACGGAGCCCATAACAAAGATATTGTTTCTACCACGTCCATAACACTCGTGGCGCACTTCGGGCTTCTTTATGTAATTGTTATATGATTGTTAGGTCAAATGCGGGCGTGATTGTTTTTGTTTTAATGCCTTAAAGCTGTACGCAAAATACTGTTCGGGAGGGATACTTTGGAAGATCGCCTCCCTTAAGGTTACTTATCCGTGATGCAATCTATTAAAATAAATGTCAATAATTGAATAAGATGTCTGCCTGCAGTTATTGATAATTACAAACAAGGGTAATTATTAATGAACCTATCATTTTGGTCCTTCTGAGCTTTGGAGGTCAATATACCAGACCGGGAATCCAGGCGCTACTATTCAACATCTGGTAAGTGACCGTGCGCACAGCTTCTTCAAAACCCTTGGTGCGCCGGATTTTTCGACGGGGGCGCCTGGATTCTCGACGGTAGAAGACTTATCCTGCTGGAGGGAGACATCTGGTGCGATCTCGGGTAAGTCCACATTAATGTCTGCATGTTGTGACGGAGTTTCCAAATGCGTTAAAGGGACATTGAATGTAAAGGTCCATTCTGGGTAATGTAACTCGCGTGCTGGGTGACGGCGACAAAAACCCTGTTTATACTAGTCAATGGCAGGTAAATTTTTGGGGCACTTTGCTGGAAAGTGTCCTGTGTCTCAAGGGTAGCCACGAATATATTGTACTGCAGGTACATATTTGGGGCACTTTGCTGGAAAGTGTCCTGTGTCTCAAGGGTAGGCACGAATATATTGTAAACATTGTATGGCGTTTGTATGGTTTCTGCAGTAAAATTAAGATAAGCCTAGGAAATACAGTCGAAGGGGTAATAATAATAATAAATATAAAAAAGTTAACTGTGTGAGGCACACGAACTCACTACAAAAAAGTAAAATATGGGAAACACGTGTTGTAAGGCGGATTTGGATGACGATCCAAAAAAATACGTCTAACTTATAAGGATTGGAAAAAATTGGAAAGACAAAGCGCTTTAAAATATTGACAGCTTTATTAATGAATAAATAAATATGGGTTTTCTGGCCAGCTTAAAATGCAAGATAATATATGCACTTATGCATAGAGGAAATATACATATATAAATAATATGTGAATGGATAAAAGTGTAATACTTGTTCCACAGACACTAATGGAAATAAGTCCGGGGAGAAGTTAAAAATACTATTTTGGGAAAATAGTGGCGCTCCCTCGGATATCAGGGATATATTTAAGACCGAGGCGGCGGGGAAAAGTACTGTTTGGTAAGGAAAAATAGCGGGGCCTCCTCGGCTGACGGGGGAAAATATTTACCGAGATAGGTGATGGGAGTGGAGGAAGTTTAACAAAAATAGATTACCCAGACTAGAGGGTCTCTGAAAATAAGGAATGTCGGCTTAGAATGATTTGGAATGTGGGATTTGGATATGAGAATGTTGAGATAGAAAATTAATGGAGACACTGGTATTTGATTTGGTTAATCCAGGTATGACGTTTTGTGATTACAATTAAATTGGGTTTTTTATGATGCTAGGGCTTGTATAACAACAATTAGAATGTTTTTTTTTCCGAGTGCTGGAGGTGCTTTGTTAATATAACCTATATGTTTACGAGGGTAATTATTAATGAACCTATCAGTATACAAGTGTGTATACTGTGAAGTATAGAATGTATTCTTTACTACTTTTATGCTGTATAGTCACTTGGATAGAATTTTGCAGAGACTAGTGGTAAATTTCCTTCATAACACATGAGTTAGGGGCAAGTCATTTACTAAGACACGCCCATTTCTCTGTGTCACTTCGTCCCGCCTTAAGTTTGTACCTAGGTCACATGACCCTTTGTTAATAAAAGGGGCTACTCTGTTGGAGGTCGGTAGGGATTGGAACTGGTCAGGCAAGGAGATGGACTCATCTCCAAGCGCTGGCACCTCCCGACCCCTCCCTCAGCTGATGTCTTTGAAAATCTCATCAAGCCGACTCTGCGTGTGCTACCTCTGATCCGAATTATTGAATGTATATGGTTCTAAACCTGACATATACAATGGTGCATACAATGGTGCATACAATGGTGCATACAATGGTGCATACAATGGTGCATACAATGGTGCATACAATGGTGCATACAATGGTGCATACAATGGTGCATACAATGGTGCATACAATGGTGCATACAATGGTGCATACAATGGTGCATACAATGGTGTATACAATGGTGTATACAAGTCTGCATACAATGGTGCATACAATGGTGTATACAAGTCTGCATACAATGGTGCATACAATGGTGTATACAAGTCTGCATACAATGGTGCATACAATGGTGTATACAAGTGTGCATACAAGTGTGCATACAAGTGTGCATACAAGTGTGTATACAAGTCTGCATACAAGTCTGCATACAAGTGTGTATACAAGTGTGTATACAAGTGCGTATACAAGTCTGCATACAAGTCTGCATACAAGTCTGCATACAAGTCTGCATACAAGTCTGCATACAAGTCTGCATACAAGTCTGCATACAAGTCTGCATACAAGTGTGTATACAAGTGTGTATACAAGTGTGTATACAAGTGTGTATACAAGTGTGTATACAAGTGTGTATACAAGTGTGTATACAAGTGTGTATACAAGTGTGTATACAAGTGTGTATACAAGTGTGTATACAAGTGTGTATACAAGTCTGCATACAAGTCTGCATACAAGTCTGCATACAAGTCTGCATACAAGTCTGCATACAAGTCTGTATACAAGTCTGTATACAAGTCTGTATACAAGTGTGTATACAAGTGTGTATACAAGTGTGCATACAAGTCTGCATACAAGTCTGCATACAAGTCTGCATACAAGTCTGCATACAAGTCTGCATACAAGTCTGCATACAAGTCTGCATACAAGTGTGCATACAAGTGTGCATACAAGTGTGCATACAAGTGTGCATACAAGTCTGCATACAAGTCTGCATACAAGTGTGCATACAATGGTGTATACAAGTCTGCATACAATGGTGTATACAAGTCTGCATACAAGTCTGCATACAAGTGTGTATACAAGTGTGCATACAAGTGTGTATACAAGTGTGTATACAAGTCTGCATACAAGTGTGTATACAAGTGCGTATACAAGTCTGCATACAACTCTGCATACAAGTCTGCATACAAGTCTGCATACAAGTCTGCATACAAGTCTGCATACAAGTCTGTATACAAGTCTGTATACAAGTGTGTATACAAGTGTGTATACAAGTGTGTATACAAGTGTGTATACAAGTGTGTATACAAGTGTGTATACAAGTGTGTATACAAGTCTGCATACAAGTGTGTATACAAGTGTGCATACAAGTCTGCATACAAGTGTGCATACAAGTGTGCATACAAGTGTGCATACAAGTCTGCATACAAGTGTGCATACAATGGTGTATACAAGTCTGCATACAATGGTGCATACAATGGTGTATACAAGTCTGCATACAAGTCTGCATACAAGTCTGCATACAAGTGTGTATACAAGTCTGCATACAAGTCTGCATACAAGTCTGCATACAAGTCTGCATACAAGTCTGCATACAAGTCTGCATACAAGTCTGCATACAAGTCTGCATACAAGTCTGCATACAAGTCTGCATACAAGTCTGCATACAAGTCTGCATACAAGTCTGTATACAAGTGTGTATACAAGTGTGTATACAAGTGTGTATACAAGTGTGTATACAAGTGTGTATACAAGTGTGTATACAAGTGTGTATACAAGTGTGTATACAAGTGTGTATACAAGTCTGCATACAAGTCTGCATACAAGTCTGCATACAAGTCTGCATACAAGTCTGCATACAATGGTGCATACAATGGTGTATACAATGGTGCATACAAGTGTGTATACAAGTGTGTATACAAGTGTGTATACAAGTGTGTATACAAGTGTGTATACAAGTGTGTATACAAGTGTGTATACAAGTGTGTATACAAGTGTGTATACAAGTGTGTATACAAGTCTGCATACAAGTCTGCATACAACTCTGCATACAAGTCTGCATACAAGTCTGCATACAAGTCTGCATACAAGTCTGCATACAAGTCTGCATACAAGTCTGCATACAAGTCTGCATACAAGTCTGCATACAAGTCTGTATACAAGTCTGTATACAAGTCTGTATACAAGTGTGCATACAAGTGTGTATGCAAGTGTGTATGCAAGTCTGCATACAAGTCTGCATACAAGTGTGCATACAAGTGTGTATACAAGTGTGTATACAAGTCTGCATACAAGTCTGCATACAAGTGTGTATACAAGTGTGTATACAAGTGTGTATACAAGTCTGCATACAAGTCTGCATACAAGTCTGCATACAAGTCTGCATACAAGTCTGCATACAAGTCTGCATACAAGTCTGCATACAAGTCTGTATACAAGTCTGTATACAAGTCTGTATACAAGTCTGTATACAAGTCTGTATGCAAGTCTGCATACAACTCTGCATACAAGTGTGCATACAAGTCTGCATACAAGTCTGCATACAAGTCTGCATACAAGTCTGCATACAAGTCTGCATACAACTCTGCATACAACTCTGCATACAACTCTGCATACAACTCTGCATACAACTCTGCATACAAGTGTGTATACAAGTGTGTATACAAGTGTGTATACAAGTGTGTATACAAGTGTGTATACAAGTGTGTATACAAGTGTGTATACAAGTGTGTATACAAGTGTGTATACAAGTGTGTATACAAGTGTGTATACAAGTGTGTATACAAGTGTGTATACAAGTGTGTATACAAGTGTGTATACAAGTGTGTATACAAGTCTGCATACAAGTGTGCATACAAGTCTGCATACAAGTCTGCATACAAGTCTGCATACAAGTCTGCATACAAGTCTGCATACAAGTCTGCATACAAGTCTGTATACAAGTCTGTATACAAGTCTGTATACAAGTCTGTATACAAGTGTGTATACAAGTGTGTATACAAGTCTGCATACAAGTCTGCATACAAGTCTGCATACAAGTCTGCATACAAGTCTGCATACAAGTCTGCATACAAGTGTGCATACCAGTGTGCATACCAGTCTGCATACAAGTGTGCATACAATGGTGTATACAAGTCTGCATACAAGTCTGCATACAAGTCTGCATACAAGTCTGCATACAAGTCTGCATACAAGACTGCATACAAGACTGCATACAAGTGTGTATACAAGTGTGTATACAAGTGTGTATACAAGTGTGTATACAAGTGTGTATACAAGTGTGTATACAAGTGTGTATACAAGTGTGTATACAAGTGTGCATACAGGTCTGCATACAAGTCTGCATACAAGTCTGCATACAAGTCTGCATACAAGTCTGCATACAAGTCTGCATACAAGTCTGCATACAAGTCTGCATACAAGTCTGTATACAAGTCTGTATACAAGTCTGTATACAAGTGTGCATACAAGTGTGTATGCAAGTCTGCATACAAGTGTGCATACAAGTGTGCATACAAGTGTGCATACAAGTGTGTATACAAGTCTGCATACAACTCTGCATACAAGTCTGCATACAAGTCTGCATACAAGTCTGCATACAAGTCTGTATACAAGTGTGTATACAAGTGTGTATACAAGTGTGTATACAAGTCTGCATACAAGTCTGCATACAAGTCTGCATACAAGTCTGCATACAAGTCTGCATACAAGTCTGCATACAAGTCTGCATACAAGTCTGCATACAAGTCTGCATACAAGTCTGCATACAAGTCTGCATACAAGTCTGCATACAAGTCTGCATACAAGTCTGCATACAAGTCTGCATACAAGTCTGCATACAAGTCTGCATACAAGTCTGTATACAAGTCTGTATACAAGTCTGTATACAAGTCTGTATACAAGTCTGCATACAAGTGTGTATACAAGCCTGCATACAAGTGTGTATACAAGTGTGTATACAAGTGTGTATACAAGTGTGTATACAAGTGTGTATACAAGTGTGTATACAAGTGTGTATACAAGTGTGTATACAAGTGTGCATACAAGTGTGTATACAAGTGTGTATACAAGTGTGTATACAAGTCTGTATACAAGTCTGTATACAAGTCTATACAAGTGTGTATACAAGTGTGTATACAAGTGTGTATACAAGTGTGTATACAAGTGTGTATACAAGTGTGTATACAAGTGTGTATACAAGTGTGTATACAAGTGTGTATACAAGTGTGTATACAAGTGTGTATACAAGTGTGTATACAAGTGTGTATACAAGTGTGTATACAAGTGTGTATACAAGTGTGTATACAAGTGTGTATACAAGTGTGTATACAAGTGTGTATACAAGTGTGTATACAAGTGTGCATACAAGTCTGTATACAAGTGTGTATACAAGTCTGTATACAAGTCTGTATACAAGTCTGTATACAAGTCTGTATACAAGTCTGTATACAAGTCTGTATACAAGTCTGTATACAAGTCTGTATACAAGTCTGTATACAAGTCTGTATACAAGTCTATACAAGTGTGTATACAAGTGTGTATACAAGTGTGTATACAAGTGTGTATACAAGTGTGTATACAAGTGTGTATACAAGTGTGTATACAAGTGTGTATACAAGTGTGTATACAAGTGTGTATACAAGTGTGTATACAAGTGTGTATACAAGTGTGTATACAAGTGTGTATACAAGTGTGTATACAAGTGTGTATACAAGTGTGTATACAAGTGTGCATACAAGTGTGCATACAAGTGTGCATACAAGTGTGCATACAAGTGTGCATACAAGTGTGCATACAAGTGTGCATACAAGTGTGCATACAAGTCTGCATACAAGTCTGCATACAAGTCTGCATACAAGTCTGCATACAAGTCTGCATACAAGTCTGCATACAACTCTGCATACAACTCTGCATACAACTCTGCATACAACTCTGCATCCAACTCTGCATCCAACTCTGCATCCAACTCTGCATCCAACTCTGCATCCAACTCTGCATACAAGTCTGCATACAAGTCTGCATACAAGTCTGCATACAAGTGTGTATACAAGTGTGTATACAAGTGTGTATATTGTTTCCACATCTTGTAAAATGATGTAATTTATAATTTTAATTTAATATCTTTAAAAAAAAAAAATCCTGAAAAAAATCTGCGAAGCCCTGAGTCCGCGGAAGCTGAAGCGCGAAGTAGCGAGGGAACACTGTATATATTTTAAAGTTAAAAGCAGCAGAAGAGTCGAAAGTGGCTAATAAATTGAATTAGGAAAATCAATAGTGATAATGGTTTCCACATGGGTCGACCTGCACTTTGGATCTGTTGCGTCCGATAAAGGATTGCCTGTGCATGTGTTTGAGCATTACACCATCTCATATCAGATGGCAACGCGATGATGAGATAATGTCATTTTATCCATACACACCCGTTCAGTGATCTCAGCGATGTCCTCCCGGTGCTCCCAGCTAGGGAACATGTTGGTGAAGGTGAGTGGCTCCAGGCCAGCGTGGATCAGATAGGCTTTCGGGGCCTTTTTGGGATTCTTTTCTGAAAGAATATGTTTTTAACACGTTGTTATTTGTTCATTTGATAGGTGATGGAGAAAAAAAATACCTTGACAATACTGCAACACAGTTTCCATTGCACATTTCCTGTCCAAGTCCCAGCGGATTGGGGCAGAGCCGGTACTTTCACTATCCTGAGGCCACCATCCCTGCCACAAGTACACTTCGTGGTGGTTATCCACTAAGAACAATCCTGAGGGAAGCAAGACGACATAGCAGGTTTGCACATTTTATTCATTTTTTTGTAACAAAAGTACAGTACTGTTGGATACATTTAGGAACCTCTCCCCTCTACCTGGCTGTGAGACAGAGTAAAGGTCCTCCTGCAAAAAAGGCATGGAATTGACTCGCTGAGGGTCCCTGGCTGGGTAGAGAAACTCCACAGCTACAAAATCCCCTGAAGTGCTGCTAAGCTGGTATAGACGTGGCGTGAAGTTGAACCTGCCAGGATCTGTGGGAGATCAAGAGTTGGTAGATATGGTACGTTCAAAACAAATTAGAGCGTTACAGGTTTGTGTCGGTATTGTGCTCCTTGTCAGATGTAATGCCAGGCTACCTTGTAGCATGCAGTCGTACGCTTTCCTATCTCTCCTGCCAAGGGCTTGCCAGAATCTTTGAGGTTCTGCTCCCTCGTCGCATTCCTCGATGGTCACCTTGCTGCTACTGTGGAGGCCAGCTTCCAGAGGACAACTGTGCAAAAAAAATGATGAGAACAGGAAACTTAATGTACCTTTACTGCTTTTCAGTTCAACTTACTGCTCCTTGATCATGCTGGCAGCGGTGTGCGCCACATCCCTCGTGTGCGTTTGTGACTTGCAGCCGTGCCAAAGGTAGATGAGTGACTGGCTTACACTCAGCAGCACCATGGATACCCGAGAGCGCAGGCTACTGCAGTGACACACGACTTCCACGAGATGACTCTCAACCTCCACTTCCCCACGTACGCAGTACAGACGCCAGTCATCTGGGAGGACGCGAGGAAGCTAGTGAGGTAAGCTGTCTGTGTGTGTCACACACACACAGACATTGACACACATACCTGCTTCTTTACTTTGCAAGGTTTCCTCCTCTTCTCTCTTCCCCGCATGGACAATCATCCTTCCTTTAAAGCACTGCAGGAAGCACGGAAGTTCTTTGCCCTGCACCACTTGGATCTGAAAGGTAAATTTAACAGCCCTTTGTGTCAAATTCCCACAAAAACACCAAACCTTTTCTTTTCTAACCTGTGCTCCTTGCTCCTCATCCAATTCAACAGTCATCAGCGCTGAAGTTCCTTTCTCGTTGACCGTTGAGTTGCGACCCTGCCAGAAAAAGTAACAGCACTTCTCTTTCCCCGGTCCTGCCGTTTTCAACTGCTCGGGTTTTTGCCGTTTGCCAACTGGTAAGGAGACATTGCAAGATATGTTAAAAAAATATTTTACAGTTGACAATCATACAAGTACACACCTGCAGTGCTGACCATGTATTTCCACTTGACCACATAGGTATCGCCTTCGTGGAACTGCCCGATGCTTTGACGCGGGAGGCGGCTGTAGTCGAACTCCAGAATGTGCCAAACATCCACGTCGAGCGTGCTGACCTCATAACAACGCCAATCGTCGCACTCTACCAGTCCATAGCCCCGCCCCAGATTCAAACCGTCAATGACAGTGCAGATGGGTGCCTGGCTGAGAGGCATCATCAGGGTGGCATCGTATGCATGGGGCTGATCCTGTGAAGAAAAAAAACAGAATACATTGGTTTAAAAAGAACAAATCCATGTCTCTTTCACCTTCAATAAATGAAAATATGTGGAATCTAAACATGTTTTTCCTTCATTTTTTTATAGTACATACCTTGAGATCATAGATGTCATTGTTACTGGTTTGACTGGGGCTGGCTGTTACTCTGGAGTCACTCCAGTCTAAGAACTTCTCTTTGAACAGAGTAGTTTCATTATGATGAGTGAGTCTTCCAAATACTGCCCAGTCTGGACGTCCCTGGCCTTTCCTGCGTCAAACATCACAATTAATATACAACCGTGAGAATGTTTTTGGACTAAATTGGTTACCATACTTGGGAATGATGGGGTTGCACTCTCCTGGATCGAGTGGGTTGATGTCACAGTTGGTGTAGTCAAATGTTCCGTTCCACAGGTGTTTGGCCAGCTGGAAGGCTACCTTCCTCTGAGCCAGTGTCACTTCTTTCCCATGCCATATGTACATCTCACTGCCAAAGTCGAAAACCAGAACCTGCACAGAAAACAGTTTTCACATGAACATCTATCCTTTGAAAACTATTGGGTATAATGTCTAACCTCTTTTGGCTTGAGTAAAGAACAGCGAGGCATCTTAGCCCAAAAATCATCATCCGGCACCAGCTTATCTTCAATCAGACGGTAAATGCAATTAGTCTCCACAATGGCACCCTCATAGAGTTCATCTTCATCCGGAGTTCCCGCTGCTGCATGTACAAAAATATTCAAAATGTTTCAATGTAACTGACATTTAAATTAAAAAAAGGTGAAAATTGATTGTAAACCCTTACACTGGTAACTGCTGTGACCTCCAAGGGTTTTCCAGAAGTCCTTAGCAGCTTGGCTGTAAATATCAACACCTTCCTCGATGACCTGGATGCGGTCGGCACGGCAACCCAGATCTCTCTTGCTTTGAATGAAGTTGCCCAACTCTGAAGCCTAAAAGAAAGAAAAAAATTACATGTTGCTAATAAAAACCTACTGTAACATACCTGAGGAAATCATATGTTTTCTATTTCCATTCTCCATGCTTCAGGGTATTTAAACCTTTCTGGATTTCATTACTTTGACATTGACGTTTGCATTTCTGTTTTATGTTATGCCTTCATGCGTGGTCTGTCTATATACTGTTGTCTGTTTTTTCCCACTCACAGTTCATACAGTCAAAATGTCACTCAACAGAAACAAGTTTAGTGTAGATGTCACTATGTGTACACAGTATATCTTTACAGGAGGCCTCAAACTTGATAGGGTTGTTCTTGACTTATTATTGAGGGCAAATGTCATCTTATAGTAGCAAAGGGGTGGAAAAAAAACTGTAAAATGTACCTTGTTCTTCTCAATGACATTGGCAAATTCTCCCATCCAGATAAAGCAGTGATGAGGAGCAATGAGGAGGAAACAGTCGCCGCTGTTTAGGGACGAAGCTCTTGGCTCCACAAGCCGGGTCTGGATATGCCGGCGGCCTAAAAGTGCAAAAATATGGCAGAATAAAAAGATGACTGCAAGGAGGACAGAGGTGTTAAAAGATGGAGGATGATTGGTCAGCAGTGGTTGCAGGAATTTATTTATCTTTGGCAAACATTTTCTGTGGTAATTGTTTATTTTTGTGTTTGGAGCAAAGTATATCTGTTCAATTCAGTTAAGAAGTCTGCATGTGTTCAATGAGTATGATTAAAAATATATTAAGACTTGTCATTGTGCTCTTTGTGTTGTAAAAATGTAATAAAAAGACAGTGTATAGCAGGGAGATTTTTCATATAAAAAAAAGGTACAAGGTTTAACATAGTAAGGCTTTTTTACTTAGAAAACGACATAGTATAGTAAGGCTTTTTATCTTAAAAAACAACATAGTATAGTAAGGCTTTTTATCTTAAAAAACGACCATGTATATATTGTGTATTTCCAAGGAATGTATACATTTACATTATCTGAGGTAAAGTAGACTAATTTATCATTGTTTGGCATTCTCCAGACAGAAGATTCTAATCATTTTTAAACCCCCATAAGTCTACTGCGAGTGTTAGTGTGATACGAGACTAACCTTTGACCTGCAAGAGCATCAGTTTCTTGTAAGGCACGGCACTGTTGTTGGACATCTGTTCAGAGATGTTGACGCTGCGCAGGTTCACGTTGCTGAAGTTCTCCTTGCTGGCCAGCCCAGCTAGAGCCACCTCGGATAAATTGGAGTTCTTGTTCACTAAAAAGAGAGGAACACACATAAATTGTAAATTTTAAAGTGTGACTCCTCACCTAATACATTTTCCAATCATTACAAATGCCTACTGAGAGAGACAATGATTACATAGTGACTAAATTCACATATTTATTTGCCTAAAGCCACTGTCAAGGGAGTTGCCGGCTAGACATGTGGGAGGAAACGACACGTGGGGCAACAAACCTGCCATCTATTTAACTTAAAACAATACTGATCCTCTGATTGCTCAGTTCAATAGCAGGAAACAGATGTTGGTAATTTTAAGTCATGTGGGAGCTTGGTGTCTGCTCAGCCTAGTCAGCAGTGACTTTGAAAGTGTAACGACTTATTATCATAAGCCAGAAAAATACTTATTTGAATATATAGTGCCATAAAATGTGTTTTTGAACAGCAGTTGACACAATTTATGAGAATAACTCATTGATGAGTAGGAGTCATGCTGCTATTATTGCATTATCAGAAGTAGCTACAGTGTTTTTACATTGCAATTCCTATGGAAACTATGGATTGTTGATTCTATTCCATCCATTTTTGCACTACATTGGGAGAAGTCACTTTTACAGTCCATCAAATGTTCTCCTCCTTCTCTGGTGGGATGTGCAAATTCCAAGTCTGCAACGCTAGCATTTAAAAGACTCAAAAAAGGGAAAGAAGGCCTCATGAAGCATGAGAAATTATTTCTACACATGACTTGGCTACAACTGAGTCCAGAGTTTAACCCCATGGAGACTCTTTGGAATATGCTGAAAAGGGCACAGCAACCACTTTTCGACCGTTTATCCTGTTCAAGGTTACAAGAAACTGGCGCCTATTCCAGCTGAGTTATTTAAATGGGAAAGCAAATTTTGGGATGGAAACAAGCTTTTCTTTTGAATCAGCAAGTGAACAATTACACTACTTTTAAGAAAATGCGTCATCAAAATTGCTTGCAAAGATTTAGTGAGCAGCTAAACGGTTTCTCCTGTATGTATTCTAATTGGACTCACTTTTCTCAGACGTAATCCTCCTGCTCTCCAATAGGCCGACATTGAGGCGTTGTTCAATGTACTCGTGTCTGATGTCCTCTCTGGCGGCGAGCATCTTTAACGGGTTTTTCGACGCTTGAACGTGACGGGTGGGGCGCACGGCCCGCCTGTGCCGCACCATATCCGACCGTAACCTTGCGAGAAATCAGACTTGCAATTACTGCAATTACGGATGACGGTCAACTATAATACTCACTTTGGACCTTGCGGGCCAAAGATGGCGTCAAAGTCGTCGACTAATGCCAACTTGGTGGTGAGTGGCTCTTCTATTTGGCGGTAAAACTTGGAAAAAGACTCATCTTCCAAGTTCATGACTTCTTTGACCTTCTTTTCTGTTACTGTGATGGTAGCCTCGGGCAGCACTAACCAAAAAAAAGGGGGAAATGGAATGACAATCAATTAGAAAATAGAAGAAAACAATTCAATGAAAGGTGATATAATAAAATATTGATTTTTTAATGCATAAAGTCTTGGATAGGAAAAGTCATTGGATAGGAAGAGACATTTTACAATGTGTACACCAGAGTGAAGTCTGACCTTTACTATTGATCTTTCCGAGGAATGACTCGAGCTTTTCCAGTTTCCTGTCTGACTCCAGGTTGAGATCCGCTATTGCCTTGATCTCTGTGCAACAACATGAAGACAGCTGTTGGAAGCATAAATTGAAGCTGTGTCCTATTTGGCTTGCATAGCATGTCAGAGCAGGCTGGACTTTTAAAATGTTCATATGTGTCACCCAAAAGTCAAATGAATCCCCACACACACACACACACACACACACACACAGTTGTTCATATGTTGCTGTTGATTTTGGAAGCAAATTTATATTTTTTTTTTTGCATTTATTTAGTTGAATTTTTGCTTTAAAAGTATTTTTGCCACTGTGAGAAAGTGCTTTAAAAATGTACTTACTGGAGCAACGCTATTTCATAACAATAATTTAATAAACACACCACGAAGTATTTGACTCTCACTCATGGACGCTTTACATGATCACAAAAGAAAAACAACTAGTAGAATTAATTATTAGCAATAAATCTATCATGCCAAAGGTCAATATTTTGTAGGAAGGTTAAGAAACCAGCAATCAAATTAGTTTTTGTGCAATTTAGTTGGTTTTTTTTCATAGGAAAATTTAAAAAATATGAACCTGCATCATCATAATCCATATCTTCCACATCTATTAAAGATATATACAGAAAAAGTGTGAATTGAATTTAAAATTATTACAAAATGCAGTGCAATATAAAATAGTTGATGTTCATTTGGTGTACATTAATTTGCCCCAAAAAACTAGCAGTGTGTCAGCAGAATAAATATATATATATATATTTTTAAATCATTCAAAAGAGGGGATTTAAATTTAAAAAAAAAAAATAATAATAATAATAATAATAACTCACCTTCATGTGGTTTGGAGACTGCAATGCTGCTGTTCTTGGATTTAGGTGGTGATGGTGATGATGATGACAAAGATTGTATAGCAGCAGGAGAAGCCAACCCTGGTGCAAAAACACACAAACAGTACAACATTTAAAATGTGAAATATCCACTAAAAATGTAGTAGTAGTAGTAGTAGTGTCTTCTTGCCTTTCTTTGCCATGCGTGCAGCCACAGTGAATTGAGTGGAATCGTTTGCAGCTCCGTGGCCTTTGAACTTCCAGGCATCCTCTTGAGCTTCAATCTGCTCTTTCCTCTCTTGGATGGACTTCTGGGCCTCGATCCTCTGTGACTCCATCGCAGCCTCCGTCATTTTCTGGTTCACGAGAGAGAAAAGAGAGCTGAAGAAACCTTTTATGCAGGAACACCTCAATTGCACTGCACTTCAATTCCAACCAGATGATTTCACAGCACACAAAAAAGGACAATTTGGATTTTCTACTAATTTTCTACTATTAAGAGAATCAGCACACAAGCATTAAAAAAATAAACAAGCAACTTTAGTCTAAATGTATGCAGTTAAACACCACTACTTTGTAGTTAACTGGCCTTACCCAGAGTTGGTCAGACACGGCAAGATCGTCGATGATCAGTTCGTCATCGCCCTACAGAGAAGCAGCCGTGGGAAAAGGCGCCTTTTATATCTTTTTATATCCATTGCAATATACGAGGAGTGCATGGAGGGTTTTTAACTTTTATAACAGTAACTTTAAGTGTGTGTTCATGATATCTTTTACCAATACTCTATCAATAAAAAGCTAAAAAATAAAAGTGACAAGTATACCACCAAACTTGAGTTTCTATCAATGATCTTAAATGTGGTCCAAAAGTATTAGATCAAACAATAACAAAATATTGATCATAAAAAAAGACGTGTATGGGCAAAAATAACATGGGTGGAGTGTGCAAAAATGTGCGGTTTTATACAGAATCAAACAAAACTAAAGTTTGTTTGCCCTTCCAAATACACAAACCCTTCAAATACACACATCCAGCATGCCAACATACACATTACACATTCATTATTTTGTCCAAAAACACTATCTATAAACACTAAATTAAAAAAAAAAACTATGCTGTGTAGCAGTGTGCCTTCTACATTATTTCTGATGCACCTTTAAAAAAAAATGTCAAGCTAAAAGCCACCATGACAAGATGTCCTCTGCTTACCTTCTTCTTGAAGCTCTGCTCCACCTCCCACAAATGAGCGTTATGATCCCCCACAGCCACCTTCACTGCATCCTGCTTCTTGTTGATCCTATTCCTCCAGTCATCCTCACCACTCTTCTTCAGCAAAGCCACCCTATGTATAAAAATGCATAAAAAGTGGAATTGGTCCATAAATTCCCCCAAAAAAGGCCATAATTTTCTGTCATATTCAAGCTAATAAGGTCTCCACAACCAAAGAAGATTGCAAAACAACCCCACAAGAGAACACAAAGCAAAGTGCGTTAATAGAAAGCACAGGGTCCATTTAAACACATACAATGGAGAGAGAAAAAAAATTCAATGGGCCACAGAGGAAGGCCAGCGTGCTCACTGACCCAGTGAAGGGATGTCCTGTTCTGTGTCGAGGGCTGCACACATCCAAAACAGGATGAAATTACCTCAGGAACATTGGACAATATCAAGGAAATTTGGTTTCTGCAAAAATTGCTTTTGCATAGGTCTCAAACATAATATATATATTTTTTAAAAGTCCACTAGTACAAGTTTAATCATTGTTCCGTTATGTCATCAGTCAATATGGATCCTAATGATTATGTCTGAGTAGTGCAGGCTTTTAAAAACCATGACTGTGAAAAAGTGACATAACTTTGTTTATGTAATGTGGTAATCAATACCAGGCTGCAATTCAAACTAAGTATTTATTATTTCTTAAATCAAGTTCTCATAATTTCCTTCATTTCTTTGTATATAAATAAAACAATGCCACTCAGAAACAAATGAGCAACTCATTTACACAAATACTACATCAGCATTAAGCATTAGTTTTGACTGTTTTGTATTTATGGTCAAGCGTTTTTTTATCTAAATATTAACTTTAAGTGAGATTTCTTTCTATATACTCAATGAATTTGAGTGTTTTTTTCATATAAATATTTACTTGATTATCACAGTATTATCATGGATTAGTGAGTAACTTAAATATTTCTAAACCAAGTAACCCATATAATCTATTTGGTGAAAAAACTTGAATAAAATATATCATAAGCTTACCTCTGTTTGATGGACATGTGTTTAGCTGCCATGGCATCACACATGTTGTCCTCCAGTTCAGTTCTTAGCTCTTTGTAATCAGAGTATAAGTCGGTTTCTGTGGGCTGGAAGGCACTCCTAGATGAAGCTGATGCCGCTCTGGACCTCATCAAAGTGGGCTCGGGCAGCTCTACGGCAGATAGATGTACAGCAATGCAATCAATAAAATAAAATAAAAAACACCCCATTGGCTGAAAAGTACTGTTAGGAGTTGGGCAGATTTTAGGGTCATATTTTAACATACTAGCAAAATTTCTGTTAAAAACTCAAATAAGTTAAAGTTGCATTTTGCTGCACACTGTTTTTGTATTCTCATCCCTATCAAAAATGTCTTGAAGTAGAATGGCAATAACTTTTAGTTGTGTTAGCTGCTCTAAGTCTTAAATTATTATGTTTTTTTTCAGTGTACACAGCAATTCTGTAATGTCCTCACCTCCACTGAATGTTTTTCTCCTCTGGCATGCAACATAGCACATTTCCTCCCTCGGATAACTCTTTTGTTCCCATTTTTCCAGCGAGGTGGGACAGTTTGACTTGTGCATGTTTTCATCAAGGCTCTCTTTGGATGGCCACTGCTCCTCCTCTTGTTTGACGGCTCCATCCGGGGAGGGCAACCTCCGCTTCCCCCGTGCCAGCTCCGTTTCTTCTTCAACACGTCGCGATGATCGATAAGGTGCATCGTAGTTGTCCAAGGGGTCGTGAGGCCTATTACCTCCTGACACACTTGTTAAATGGATGTCCCCTGCATAGTCAGTCGATACGGTGCCATCATCTTTAAGTGCAGAGGATGATGGGAGCTGCTCGAACTGTGCGCCTGTGCCGTTTTGAAGCTGAAAAGGAAGATAAATGTAAGGCATGACGATTGTTAATGGAAGTTGAGATGATATTACGACACAAAAATGGATAGAATCATGCTGACTAACAAGAATGCCTGATTTGATGCAAAATCTGCTATGACAATGGAGTCATATCATAAAGCCATGCCCACTCAAATCTGCTCAAAATTCAGTGTTGGCCCCATAATGTACATGAAATTTAATTCTCAGTGAAAACCATGCAAGACCTTCAATCTACTTAGCATAAAATTTGAAACTGTAATTAAGGGTGAATTCTTATGTAGATAGTGTTGCCACTTTGGAAATTTGAGGCGAGGGAACCTAAATATTTTATTATTCTCTGAAAAATATTCTGTTTAGGTGCCATCATGGGAAACATTTGATGAAGAAAAAAAGAAAAAAATAAGACAAGAAAGAGCCACATTCAGCCTAAGTGAACCACAAATGCATTTTGATGCTTGAAACCAGAGCAGATTGTCTAAAAGTGACACTATCGCTTCACTGACAAAGCAGGACGACGGCAATGAGTCAACAAGAAGCTCGAGCCATGCACTGGGCAGTCATAGTGGAGTCAGGCCATGAAGCCTGAATTTAAGATGCGATCTGGCGCACGCAAGTCACGTGAAGACAGAAATGTTTTCGATAAGCGCTCGGTCTAACTTGTGCACGCTTACTTGGTGGAGTTCTACCAGCATCTCACTTTGTTTCTGTTCATCTTGGATGTCTAAATCTGAAGGCTCCTGAGTAGAAATATATGCATAGCCAAAATCCTTGGTTTAACATAAAAAGAAATAATAATGGGGTCTTCATTAACTGCAAAAAAATTAAGGCCCTAAGCAGCTAGTTTTACATTTTTGTTCACGTGAGCTTTGTAGTAATCATTACATTTTGTAAACATCCAGATTTTTTTGTATGAGAAATATGCAATGCTGACTGAGTATGCAAAGGCTTACAATTTATTACTTCAATTATGTGTATAATTTTCTCGCTTAGTGTACATATTAATAATTCAAAGCACTTGTTGGCTCATAAAAGATCTTTTGTTTGCCTTTTTTGTTTTACTTCTGTACTTTAAAAGGTAACCAATGCAAATTAGGTTCGCTTAACACCACTAAATTATAATTATAAATCCTATCCACAAGTTTTAAAAAATTCACTAACAATACCAAAAAAATGAATAGGATTGCACTTATTTCCATCAATGGCTAATTTCCCTACCTGCTCCATATCCCCCAGAGTGATGGGTTGCGTCTGATAGCGGGCGTTGTTCCTGCGCTGGCGGGTGTCCCCCCTAGTTCGAGTAACCCTGGTGGGGGGTTGAGCCAAGCGATTAAATAGCGCCATCTTCTCCGCCAGGCTCAGCGTGCACAGATCCGGCTCCTCCTGGGCCGCCTGCGATTGTTCCTCCATCGGAGCCGCTTGTGCAAGTGGTGGTGCTCGCTGAGTCTCTGGCTCCGGCTCCCTCTTGCTCGCGCCGTGATATGACGATGCCTGCAGACTGATGACGGGTTGATGTCCGGGAAATAGAAATGAAATACTTAGTTGCGGTGACCTCATGTAATCCAAGAAAATGCACTGTACACACTGTTTGTCCGCATAATTGGTGAGATAGTGTGTTGTTTCAGAATTCAGAATGCAACCTGACACTAGACATGCAGAAAATAAATTTAGTCCTATTAGGTCAGAACCCCAAATGTTCATAATATATTTAAAATACATTTGCCTTTTATTTGCCCATTGTAAAATATATATGGGCATCACTAACACTACAACTGAATGTCAAATAGGCGCTCCAAATTGGACCACAATTAGACCCTGCCACACAAGTTTTAGACCCCTGTACATTTATGAATGTAACAGAAACATTTAAGGAGAGAGGAAAAAAATAAGCGTGCATAAAGGGTGCATCCAAAACACTTCAAGCGATGCATAATGATCTATCGTATGATTGGTGCACACGCATGTATACCTGCTTGCATGGAGGGTGCCGCTAACTAGAGTGGGACTAGACAAGTGCGCCACAGCTGTGTGAACACCCATAGTTGGTGACAAATGATTGGGGGAACTACAGTGATCCAGGACATGGACATACAGTGAAGTCAAACATACATTAACAACAGAGAAAAGAGCAGAGAAAATCAGGAAGGTCAGAGAAGGGGGAATTGACAAAGAATGTTGGTTGTCAGCCCACACAAATTTTCAGATTTCATTTGAAAATCTATGGACAGTCTTTACAAATGAAATGCTGGAATGCAGACAATGTCAGGATACATATTTTTGTTCATGTCTGCTATAAAGAGTATTTAGTATCCAGTGGTAGAGACTTACGTGGCGGCGATGACCACCTCTTCAGTGGTGACCGGTTGAGTTCTGGACCGGTCCTGCGTTCGCCTCAGCCTCCGGTCAACTGCCGCATTCCTGGATCGAGGTTTACCCGTTCCGATGTTTTTCTCCAGTTCCTGAGGATTGGAATAATAGCAATGTGCGTCATCAACAATGAATTGTTGTTTTTTGCACCAGAAATGTTTACAATGTTAAAAGACTGATCACACAGATAGCATCTGTTGTCAGAACTGCTTGGGAAATAGGATTCCTCAGACTACCCAGAATGCTTGATGCCAATTTCACACTCACGCTGAAGGGAATGCTTGTTCTAATGCAATGTGCCACAAGGATCCAAAGAATGCAGTGAAAACAAATCAATAGTTGTATGTTTTGAAGCACTGTACTGTGAAGTAGGGAGTAAAAAAAAAAATCTTTGACTTGGAGTATATATCCACCGAGCTAAGTTTGGAACAACCTGATAAAAAATGCTCTGACACAAAGAACATCACATAGGAAGAGGTCAAGCAGAACATAAAAGCTCACCCTGAAGAGAGACCGCTTGGCTGCTACACTCAGTTTAGCCCGTTCATCAAGCTTTTCTTCATCCGCTATATCAAGACACAATATCAAAGATTAAAAAATATATTTAAAAAAACATCACTAGGTATAGTCTTATAATAATCAGGATAAAATAGGTTTTCAATCTCGTGGAAAAAAGATACTTGCTTTGGATTGGACTGCAAAATCCCGTTTTATATTCATCTGGCTACAAAACAATAAGTCATATTTAATGATCAATTGGAAAACCTAGTTGCACCCAATACCAGATTTAACAGTATACCATTTTGTCATGTAGTATTACTACCCTTTGAATCAATCACATTCACACACAAGTACAGTAAAATTATTGCTATTGTCTTATCTATTTTTTAATATGATATATATTACAAACAAAATAGGGCACAATTTTGTATCAACTTAAAAGGGGCAGCCGTCAATCAAAAAGCATATTTGCCAGATGATGTCATATCACATAACAGCAGAGTGTTTGTTCGTGTGGCCGTGCCACTCACACCTGTTTCATCCGACTCAACAGTGAAGACAGTGTGTTTTTTTTTCTTTCCTCCCAACTACAAAATATACGATGGAAGGTTGCAAAACAAATCCAATTTTAAAAATTCAATTTACCATGATTAATGATGCATGTACTACTACTATTCGGTACAAGAAGGCTTTGTATATAGAACTAATTAAAGCAGAATTTAAAACAGCACATCTAAGTACCACACTAAGCTGTGCTTAAAATAGGTCGACATTAGGCTCAAGGACATAATCAGAGAATTTACACCACTTGAATGTATGATTGATTGAAGCCCAAAAATATCAATGTGTTTGTATTATATTAACGGTAGTCCTGCATAATATCATAAGCGTAATCCAAAACAAAAGCAATTTACCTTCATTGGAAGCGAAGTCAGCAGCCACAGAGGACCTTGAAAAAAAAAGGCAAACAAGGCAAAAATTAGTCAAATCAGCAAAATCCCATGCAAATGAAATTAAAAAAAACTAAACAGATTGAGAACACTCAACAGGAGAAGCACTTTTGTGAGTAGCTGACAATTATGGTATGCTGAAAATGTTATAGTGAGCGTTAGACGAAAAGTAAAGCAAAGTAAGCTACCAAATTAAGCAGCATTACGGACACCGGTTCAGTTCCACCAACAAAAGGACAATTCATGCTTTGCAACTAAGATCACATGTAATGACCACTGCCGGGAGGCCCAATCAGAACAACCTTTGACATTTAATCATTGCTACAGTTTGCTAATAATATTAAGAGGGCAAAAGGGAACGCAGAGAGCAAATGTATGCTCATGTAGTCATGTGATTTCAGATTTCCTACTAAATGTTATATAATGCACCAACGACAAAATGCTTAAGACACTATTCAGGTTTTATCCTGCGGTACCATGCATCGCTTCATGCAAAGCAATACCTAACAGTCTCCTGGCGCTCAAAACACGTGATGGGCTGCGTCCTAAACCTCTCGGATGTCTTTCTACACTCCCCAGGATCGATATACTGAAGGGGTCTATGGCCCCGGTCCCATGCTTGGTTGCCTCTTTGGCCGTCATCCCCTTTGACTTCATCACTGGAGGGCCCACACGGGAGAATGTGGCAAACATATTCAAAAAGGAAAGAAAATACAGGGGAGAGTGAAAGAGTCAATGAGGGATTTCCTCAAGAAGTTACACACACAAATAAAGAATGGCACTAAGCACATGCATGTGTGTTAGTGTATAGGTTAGAAATACTTGTTGGCTGCAGATACAAGTTTCTGGTGCTATAAAAGAAGAAAAAAAATGTCCGAGTTGGAAACAAAGTTGCAGGTTAATCAATGGCCGTTATTAGTCAACAAGCACAAATGTGAGGTCCACATCAGCAAGTTCTTAAAAGTTGTTTTTTCCACCTACAGTTCACTTCTGTGTCTGCTCGAAGGTGCGGTAGTAGTAGAACTCTCCATGTAAGAATTTCGAAGCTGGGCCACAGACACACGGCTGTCCTGGTGATTATCCTGCGGATGCTGTGGATAGTGATGCAAGCTCCTAACACTTTGTTCTTGACCATCAACATCTGGGATGGAACCTCGCCCTGGTCTTGCCTGTGCTGCCTTAGGCTGGATATGTGATGCAGATACTCCTTTGTAGACGTAAATGGCATTTTCACGCTCTCTTAACTTGTTGCTGTTTTCCTGTTGCTGGTCGAAGGGTTCAGCTGTTGCCCATCTTGTTCGGCCTCTGTGACCTCTTCTTGGAGGAACTTCATTCTCCGTATACACTTTGGAGCTTCTAGCTTCTTCTCCTCTTCCTCGGCAGGGGTCCTCAGTACTCTTCTCTCGGCGGCGGACCTCCGAGGGTAGTACTGCTTTCTTGCTATGCAGGATCCCTTCGGTTCGAATGCCAACCTTCTCCTGACTTTCTTCGTTACAAGAGGTCATGGACAGATAACTGGGGTACCCAACAGTGTCTGGTCCTGACCCAGATTGAGAGAAAGGGGCTTGTGGATGATGGGAGTGGTTGTGCTGAGGGATAGATAGTTCTGCGTTGTACCGCGCCGACGTCTGATGCTGATACTGCTTGAGATATGTCGGAGCTTCGGCAAAAACTGCCGGCTCTGGGCTCTTCTGGTGACCATCTTCTTTTGCAAGCCTTTCCCTAACTCGAATTCTTCAAGGAGACAGACAGATAGTTAATATGTGCCCATTTAATTACTTTCCTAGTCAAATTTGGCAAAAAAAGGCTAAGAATGTGTTTGTGCCATTAACTGAAAACAAGAAGTCCTTCTCCATGGTCAAAAATGTGACGTTTCATCACATACGCAACCCTCCTGTTGTACATATTCATTAACCTTGTGGCTATAAAATAGAATAGTTGAATTAAGCATGGGTTACATGGTCATGCCTACAATCAGCAAACTAAACTATGATTTTACTACTGTACATGGCATCAAATACTCAATGAAAAAGTCAATTTGAAAGAGCACCCTTTCAATAATGGATAAAAGGAAATTAAATTCATTTCTTTTGAGATGAATTGCTGAATTCATAATACAAAAATCACTATATATTAACAGGCAATATATCTAGAAATGTTGTGATTTTATACAACGAGTTATTGCAAAGATTTGCATTCAAAGAAACAAGATTTTAAAAAAGTGACAGTCTAATGTAGGTCATCAACAGTCAATGCAATAAAAAAATGAGTACAGAATTTTAGTAGTTGATATTAAGAGTGCAACTATGTTCTAAAAAGTACAAAGTTGTGCATATATTCAGCAGTGATTGTCACTCTGTTAATTGCTACCACAAATGAAAAGTGCTATAGTACTACATTTCGTTAATAGGGTGTCCGTTATTTCAGAGTATAATATTTCAGTAAAGGGATCCAACTGGTCACACCGGAATGAGGTGATGAATGAAGTTATTGTCTTAAGATAGGGTACGGAAACTCGCACGGTAAGCATGATGACGATGGGGCCAGCCGGCTGTCAAAACTCAAAAGCAGAGATTCTTAAGGGTTGTCTGATCAGTTCGGGATGCTAAGATGTTTAAACAGATACAATGTAAATATTAAAATAACTTTGACAAGTACAGATACTAAGCGTCTTGAGCTGACAGTTTAAGAAGCACTGCTCTTAAGGCTTGATGGAGAAAGCCCAGCCGGACGGGGACATGAGGGTGATTTTGGGGTGGGAAACTTTTTTTGGTGTACCTCGAGGGCCAGTTGATTAAGGTGGGGGTGTCACCATCAGCATCAGTCTCAAGGAACCAATTTGAGCACAGATTTGCCCTTGTACTGGACCATTGAAGGGAAATATATGAATGTATAGGCAACTGATAAAACTCAATCTGTGTTTTTTTTCATGCAGACTTCATAATTGGTAGCAGGGCCTTTGTTACTTAAACATTTTAGGAATGAATGTTGGCGTTCTACAAAAAGTGAACATTTGACTATTGTTATATTGACAGAAGTATCCAATAGAGAAAATTTGAAAATGATAGAATTTTGAACACTGGCAGTTGCCTTTAAAACGTTAAAATAAACTAAATGATTAGATCAATACACATAGAACCCATTGTTCTAAATAGGTTTGGCATACTCAATCGAGCTTTGCCAATTAAGTGGGGAAAGAAAACAACTGGGAACTTGGAATCTTATCCAGTCAAAAGTACAATTTTAAACAAATACTGCACGGGTGGACCATTATAAGAACCAATGTGTTGCCATAAATAATAACTTTGCTCAGGACTGTTGCAACATAATGTCCTGAAGTTGAACCTGAAGTTTCTCAATATGTTATACAGTATTTTATCATGAAGTATCGCCAATTCAGAACTATCACCAACAGGAAAAACAAAGAAAAAACCTAAACAAAATAAGCTGAAAAGAAGAAGGATCACTAAGACAACTCACCCTTGTCTGTTGAGTATATTCTGGGCCTGCTGCTCGATAAAGAGGTCACCAGGCGACACTCCATGTTTGGGCGTGGTAAGCGAAGGTCGTTTGCTCATCTTGGGTGAGCTTGGTGGCAGGCTTTCGACTGAGTAGTCCTTAGCAGGAACCCGGGTATTGGAGGACAATGACGTGACATCCATGTAAGCGGATGGTTCAGCTGGAGCTGCCCTACGTTGATTCTCCAGGTTCATACGTTTCTCCCTCTCGGAAAAGGAGTCGACTCGACTTCGGCTGGTTTCGTAGCTGCTCTCCGGATAGCCGTGCTGGGGTGCAGTTTGCCCTCTTTTTGGGCTACTGGTAGATGGGTAAGAATTCATAGTGATGTCACTCTGATCAAGATCTGCTTTTTTACGGGTCTCGAGGGCCTCAGATTCTTTCTGGAGGCGAGTAAAGCGATGATCCGTGTCCGGCTCTTGGTCCAAAGAGATGCCATAGCGCTCGGCGAGCTGCCGACGGCGCTCAGCCTTGTAGCGGGCAATTCTTTCCGCTTTGGATTCCAGTTCTGGAGCCCCTCTGGGGGTAGATGACAAAGTATGGGTGTGATCAGTATGATTGGAGGCTATGGGGTCAGATCTGAATTGCGTTCTGGACTGTCGCTCAGGAACTCTAGGCTGGACATCTGGATTTTCAAAACCTTCCGTTCCATACCTTTGCACTGTAACTACAGGAGATGCAAATTAGGTTTCATTTCTGTATGCCAAGATCTAAGTATTGTTTGACAGTATGTCGCACCACCGCAAGCTTCACAGGGGTCAGAAGCTCTGGTATATCGTGGTGTATCTTCTTCCAGAAGTCGATTGGCTACCAAGTTGGGTAGAAGAGATGGATGCACTTCACCCTCGATGCCTTCCAATCGTCGAGCGATACGCTCCTTTCTACAAACACACATACAAATGGCAGGATCATCGAAAGTATCATCAATATGGTAGGACAATAAGCAATATGAGGTCCCTACCTGTTCATTTCCCAGTCAGTTTTGCTTGTGATAACGCCTTCAAATCGTTTCCTCAACTCAGATACTGGGGGTGTCAAGGAAAAATCTAGTCAGTTAATTCCAATATTCAAGTTAATATATGACTCAAACAATATAACAGTGTAAAACTTTAAAAAAATCATTTTCGAACAGATATAAAGAGTTCCATACCTTTGCTGAGATTACTCAAGAGATCACCATCTAAATCCTTGGCAACTTTAACTGGGTCACCAAGGTCATCGATGGAGAATTCCTTTTGAAAGCTGGGTTTAAAGCACAAGTTCAAATTAGTAAGTACAGAACAAGGACTGTCATTGATGGAAAATAAAAAGGGGAAAAAATTACATTATTTATCCTGTTTATAGTCAGTAACAAGGTTATGATAAAAAGTATGTCAAACTGCTGGAGGGAGAACTGTTTAAAATAAATACATTTGATTAAATTATCATAAATCTTTGTTTTGGACAGAGTCACGTCAGCAAGGAACTTCAATTATGATAAAGTTTAGTGTCGCCAAACCTTTTGTTCTCAAACAGATCTACACTAAATCTCTGGCTATTTGATCTAAAACCACCAAAAAATATGATCCAGATGTGCGGAGGGGACATAGTTCTGTGCGTTTTTTTGTCCTTTCCAGGAACCACAGTGTAGTGTTATAAGAAAAAACTAAATTTACAAAAAAACACAGATTGCTTCATTTGACCACTGCATTGACAATTCCTTTGTGTGTCTTTCCCACACTTGTGTTACTGGCGCAAAGGTAACTTAACAGTATGTAGGCTAATTTGTAGGCTGGGTGGTGTATTTGACAGGCCGCCAGCATTCTCAGCAGTGCCTCGAATACTGCAGTAGGCTATGCGAACAGGCTGGAAGGTGACTTTAAACATTTACTTAAGGTCATCCATAGACAATGGCTATGTTTGAGGTGGACCTGCTGTTACTTCTGAAGCAAAATCAAGCTTTAAGTGTTGTACCCTGCAGAATGGACTTAATTCAGTGCCTCTATTGATTTTATTATCCGTAATTTGACAAAAAATCATAAGATATGTCCAAATTTTCTGAAAAGTGGAGTTAGAAAACTGAGTGCATAAAAAGAACAATTTTACAGTACTTTACTTTTGAATTGGGGGTAAAAACATGATTTGAGAAGGTTCAAATTGTTTAAAATTATCATTATAGACAATCTATTTTATTCAGCTACTGTGTATAGCATTTAAAAAACGGCACTTAAAACATGGTACTTTACCTAAGTGCTCTCTTCTGTAGCAATCTGGTATTGCCAAGTCCGTCACTTGTGAATCCTGAGGACAGAGAGGAGAAATAATTCATAAATAATGACCCATTTACATCATCATCAGCTTTAGTATTTGCAACTGGGTTGGGCTTTGAAAGATCACACTCATGGGAACTTCCTGAAACAAAATGGATTATGTGAGAAAACAGTAGTAACCCTATCTTGCTGAAGCACATTTGAAAAAAAAAAACACTACTAAGTATCCTGTTGTTCCCAAAGATATTTTGTCATCAGACCTCAGCGACACAGAAGTCATTATTGAATTACATCGTTGCTTCGATATCTTAAGTATCTGAGTGAGTATGAGGTCATGGCCCGTGGCTTTTTAGTAACAGCTGGTGTGCTAAAGGCACTGTTAAGTCTGATCATACATCAAGATTGCCTTGCATTGCAGGTTGGGACAATCAGGGACATTATTTTTAAAAAATACATATAAGGAGAAGGCAAAATTACTTGACATTTTTTTTCTATCCACTCAAATTGAGGACAAAACATATGGTCCCATTCCATCCCCTCCGAGTTGACTCCAAGGCTGACTCACGCACTTGCTTCACTGCAGCCCCACCCAAAAAATTCCCTTCTTACCCCCAAAAACCAGGACACAAACCCCTCAATCTCTTATCTGTGTGTTCTATTCTGCATGCTTGGGTTGATGCTTTAAATCAGCCTCAATTGGGCAAAACATATTTAAATAAGAAAGGAAAAAAAACTACATGATAATCAAAGCCTCTGACACACACTGGAATGCATAGTCAGACTGCACCTGAAAAAAAAAACACTAAGAATGCTACTGGAATCCTTTCAACAATACCTTGTCTTAAATTTACACTGTAAAAAAAATAGGAGTGATGTCATCCACCCATGGACTGATTTTAAATCTGAAACGTGAGAAGGTTTTAAATAAAAAGGTGTCTAATTGTGCAAGATCCCTAAAATTAATCAAATTAACACATAGCTATATATAAAATGATTTCAGTTTGTCTCTCAAATAATGTCAAACTTTAAGAAATACAAAACCAGACAACCAACAGAGGACGAAACATATGTTCAAGGTGATATATAGGATTAACTTTGATGCTGGGGATTACAGCGACCAAAAGGAAACATGTCATCCTTTAGCTGACTGCATTACATCACGCTGAGTGCGTGCGTGAATGCACACAGACGTCTCCTTCTCCAAGTAATTACTCACCCTCACACTTAGACTGCATGCACCATTCATAGAGGGCAACATCCTCAAATTGTGACCAAAGCATTACTGAGAAAAGCTTAGGAAGGCAAAGCCTTACAAAACAGATGGGAAGTCACAAAAAGAGGCAAGACCCAGGCTGCAAACTCTGAGATTTAACAAAAGTCTTCAACAATAAACCAATTAGGCTTTCAATGCCAATAAGAATTAGAATACCAGTCCGTGTGCAGTCCTGAAAGACTGAATAAGCTTAATACGGATGTAAACAATTGACTCCTTTCATATGATGACTGAATTTAAGCATTGGAACTTTTAACAGTGAGGTAGAAAACTGGCAGCAAAGAACATTGATGTCCAATCAAGCAACCTCCTCGAATAAGGCATAAAAGCCTCAAACTGTGAGCAGCTCCTTGTGGATTGCAAGTTATTCCCACCTGGGGTAAGAAGGTCTCAAAACTCCAAAAACATCACAAGCAGGGGTAGTAATGAGAAGCAGACGAAAATTCTTGGTCAGTCACCAGTGCAAAAAGTCATTTGCACATACATTATTAAGTCTAAAGAGTTTAGTTTGACCTGATGCAATGGCCTTTATTTGAATATATCATCAGTACATAGAAGCAAACACTGAATATAGCCGTAAATGAAGGTTCAGCATCGTAGTGGGTCATAGATGAGCCCCAGTGAGAGTCTGTGGTTCATCATTTGACAATAAGGCAACCGTGACAAAAAAAAGTACATATAAATAGTGGCAATTGAAAACAAAAACAGTCTAAAAACACTGACTCCATTGCATTCACAGCTATAGTGAAAAATACTCAAAAACGTGCTGCCTCAACACACAATATAACTACTTGTGCAATTCAAGTGTCCGATATAAGCACTGCATGAAATATTTTGTGTTTACCATGCCACCATAGAGCACTGATTGCCAGTTTATACTCTGATATTGCAGTAACATACTCTTGATTGAATTAATCATAAAGTTTAAGACCATGTAAATGCACATCTTAGAAATAGATGCCTGCCTAGGCATAGAAAAATAACACTGCACAGTCAGGAGTCCTTTCTCTCTACTCTACTGTCCTTGGGGGCTACAGCTGCAATGCAACGACAGCTGGCTGAAAAGAAGCCCGTTGAAGAGAAAAGAAACAGGTCTGCTGTACATCACCCGACAACCACCATAGCAACAGCTCCTCAATCTAAGGAATGTGTCACCAACCTCAAAACTGATTCTTAAACCTACGACATAACCAATGCTCTTACCTTCACTGCAAAACCTGGACTGGCTGAGGTAATTAGAAATCCATGTATTCCGGTACATTTTGGCAAGAAGTTGTTGAAATTAAGAAAGGAAAAGATGCAGCTGCACGAGAGGTGATGCGACAACTAAGCAGTTTTGACAAAGCTTTTCGATAGAGTGGAGGAGAGAGAGAAAGAATGATGTCAGGTAGCCTTCAAACAGGGGAGGAGAGGCAGAGAGGAGGTCCCGGCTCGTTCTCTCGCAACCCACCGAGGGTGCCTAAAAACACAACAACAGAAAGCAAGGTTCCAAGCTGCGCTGCACATGCTAAGCTCATTAACCCAGGCCCTATGACACAGGCGGAGTGGTTTGAGTACGCGTTACAGACCCGGGATAAATAGATGAATGCGTGAACGATTGGCAAGAAAAGTTAGGAGTGTCCGAGAAGAGTGCTGCTTTTTAAATCCTTGGCTCATAAACACCAGTGGGGTGCCAAAAAAAAAAAAAACACTGCTGAACATTAGGGGAAGGGGAGAGAGACTAGATGGGAGTGAACCAAAGTGTACAGGACAAGAAGAGAGAGTAGAAATAACCCTCTCAGCTTGATGAGAAATTCCAGTCTGGTTCCAGAAAGAATTAAATGAAAGGAAAAACACAGAGAGGAAGGAAGGGATATTGCAAAATGAAATAACAAGAAATAAAATAAGCAAGATAATACAAATATGGACTGCAGACTGACTCAGAAAACAAACAGGTTCTAAATGGAAGACAAGGGGAAAAATTGGTATGATATTTATATATAAATGGACATTAAAGGCAACAAATTAATTACAAGGATCAAATATCTACCCTGCATTGTTCTATCTAGATAATTATTGAAATATAACCCTATTCCTCGTGAAATTAACCATATCCTTAATGCCAAACAACAACAACAAAATTTGCAGACATACTGCAATCCCATAAATGTACAAAGCTCAGTCAGTGTGTCAATGTCGCTTTGCAGGGAGTCTGGCACATAGCCCAACATGGTTACTCCAAAGCAAACGAGAATACTGTGCAGTCTATCTTATCTAACTCCGACATAGACAGTAAAACCTGTCAACACAAGCCAGGTCATTTATGATTACTGGGTGACTATATTAATGTCAGTGGACCACTAACACTTGTAAATGTAAGTCATATTATAGAACAAATTGAAATAATACCAATATAAAACAGACATACTACAGTCATAAAAACTGTCAAACGTTAGATCTAAAGAGGGAAACATAGTGGATTTAATTTAAGATGATGGGTTCTAAAATATGATTTCTTTAATTTTGCTGGGATGAGTTCATCGTCAGCATGTAAACAGACAAAGAACAATGGGGTATGTATGAATGGTAGAAAAGGCATATCCTGTCCTCTATAATGCTATCATCACGTCTGAAACTGGCAACTGTGTACTGTAATATGTCTGTCTTACTCAGTGGTAACATATCTTTGATTCATGAGTGATGGATGACATCAGCACAACGGCTTTGGCTTCTAGCTTGTAATTAACAACGAGGAGACTCCACTGCAGACACAAGGCGAGACCTTACAGGTTACGGTTATGATGCAATGCTGCACCAGTCTCAAAACTTGGGAGATTATGGACTCAGTTCAGTCAATAAAAAAATGCATGCAGAAAATATAAAAAAATTTATAATAGACCTTAATAAGATGTGATTTATGAGGTTTCAATTTCCAGTAAATGTTACAAACCCCAAATTACAGCCCAATAAGAGTGACTGGAATGGGTCAAAAGGGTAAGTGGCAAAGAAAACCACACAAGGGGTGAAGTGGATTGATTCCAGGACAGAGAATTCATTTAAAGATCATTTTGTTTTCCCCCTAGAAAAATATAAAAACAATCCCAGTCCTAAAAGAGCTTAAAAGGGTCAATAGAGTTGAATTAAACCAGACTGTCCACAATAATTTCCTCTCATCTTTAGATGCTTTTGTGGTTACGTGTTCATGCCAAGAAATACATTTATTTCTTGCCCCAAACCTTTGTTCTTCCCTTTTTCTGCTATAAAGAAGAATAAATCTAAAATTAAAATGGAACATTGACAACCACAATAAATATGCACATGAATTCCAATATGGCTCTAAACTGTTGTACTGCATATTTGAAATAATAAGTCTTACAAAAATCAAAGACTTGGACAAAAACCTATTTAAATTCTATGATACAGTGCATTCCAAATACTGCATCAACAATTTACTTCTAACAAAACTACTCATACAATTTCCATACTGCCAATCATATTTGCCATAACACTAAATCAAAAACTAATATACAAAGTAATTAAACTGCAAACAACTCATTTCTTAAATGCCCAAATACACTGTACTATATAAAGGGAAGTTATAATTACTCCATTTATCTTTTGTCTCAACAAAGATGTCCTAGCATATTAAATCATATCATCTAATCGCAATTGTGAAAGGAAACAGTACAGAGAAGCAGACAAGCATAACAGAGTGCTTCCTCTCTGATAATCACCTACCCAGATGTTCAGTCAACTAAACAGGATGATTTCAGCCTGCACAATCTCAAATGTGAAGTCAGTCATTATTAGATAAACACTTCCAGACAATTATTTTTGCCCTTAAGACAACCTCTGGTGCACAATGGCATCCCAACAGCCCTGCTAGTATTTTCATATAATGGCTCTGTCACCTTCCTAGTATCAAAACTCTCAGAATAAAGAGAACATATTTTTTTCATGGCTTTCTTGATCCCAAAGGAAACTAATTTTTTCCATAACAAACTTACTTGGCTCCAATATGCTCACACGTGCAAGAAACAGAAATCCATAGCCTTTCTTAACCCTGAGAAATGCATGTAAATTGTGTATCACCCTGCAAGACCCTTCACATCACAAACAGTATTAACCTCAAAGCTAAATCCTCATAATCAGGTTCCTATCACAACCACTTGAAGTGTAAAACTTTCCATTCCTACTACAAATAGACCCACCACAACAATGCTGACCTTCTGTAGCCATTTCACAGCCTATTAACACACGACACACACCTCAGGATGACTTTCCTAAAATAAAACAGATAAGCATTGGCAAATATGGACTGTGATGACTCCAAGTAAAGTGCCTCTGAAGTCTACCAATGCATCTCATAGTATAAATATCAGCATATGACATCCTTGAAACTCAGGACAGTAATTTTTATGTTGTAGAACTGCAGAATTTCAACTGAAACGAACACCATTTCTGTCATTCATCTGGAATCCACAAGCACAATACCTATTACTCACTCCCAATCATGACACGCAAACAAACCTACGCATTCTCGGACAACGTGGACTTCAAATCTGACACTTTGTCCACATCTGGTTTTCAGTCTTCTAAATGTAGACCATGTGGTTGATTGCACTTGTTTTGTTTCCATGGTTGAAACGCCTGAACATCTTCCCAAAAAGGTCTACTCAATTCTAAAAACACACTGATGGAAAGTGTCTTCTATAAACACGTTTCCGTTGCAAAGTGGTCCAAAAAAGAAGACCGTCAACACTAACTTTAAAATAGGTGATTGCATAATGACTAAGACCTTACCTGCAGCTGAAGAAACCCTCCATCTAACCCAGCTGAGGTCAATGTCATGGATAGACGTTCCAAAAGTCCCAAAGGCTATTAGTGACTCATCATAAAGTACAGCTAATTCGATAAAAGAAGGCTGCTGGGTTTTAAATAAATGACGAGACGTGGCAAGATAAATATGCACTTAAGACCACCACGTGAAGTTAACAGGATTAAGCCTCTTGACAAGACTTGGGCCTTGTCCACATAGAGCAGGGAATTCCCAGAAAAGAACTTTCTCTACAGTTTTGACTATCATCCACATGGAAACATGCATTTTTTTAGCGATTTGAAATGAAGAACACCACAATCACTAGTAAAGAAAAGTGAAAGTGATGCAGTGTAATAGAAGACTGTCAAAACATCATACTACACACCTTCTTATCCTTCAACCCTCCCCCAACAAGTGGAATAAGACCACCAAACTAAATCAGTAAACCAGGGCTTGTATATATTTGGGACAAGTGCCTAAAATAAACCTATAACTCAGATCATCACAATCAAATCATGCCTATGTCCCAGTTTATAAAATAGGGTTGTAGAAATTCCAGTAAATTGTTATTTTTGGTTGCAAAATTAAATAATTAGTCAAAACTAGAATAACTAAAATATCACAATTTGAATTGTTCCATATTTGAAACATTTTGAGTGATGAATGGAAGTGTTCAAATATGAATGGAAAAACTTGGGGGAATGTTTAGTGTATGTGTATGTGTGTGTGTGTGTGTAACTGCTAGGCAGCACTCTATTTCTGTCTACGTTATGACAGAGCAAGAGCAGGTGCAGTACAATGAACAACTGTAGACCATCCATTAGTCATTAAAGCATCAAAAGAGTAATTATAAAGATCCACTGTCTGACAAAAAACCCTTATATTGGCTATCGGTTTTCTCATTAAATATCCAGAGGAACAGCTTGGAAACATTTGTCACATGTAACAACAACAACAAAAAATACACTAGACCTCTTTAAATCTTAACATTATTTCACTTCAACTTATTTTTTCCCAATAAACTTGATTGCATTTTATTATATACTACAACAGACTTTACTAAAGAATAAAACTACAGTATTTCTTTCTTTACTAATAACAAATACACTTAAAGCATTTCACTGATTGAACCATAGCAATTAATGACCCAATTTGCATACCTCACTCTAAATGGGGAAAATAATTTTGAATACATCAGCATAAACCCACCAAGTCAACCAAATACATGATTAGTTGATATTTTACAACAAAACGAGCAGCTTTAACTTACAGAACTAAACCACATACCTTCTGGATCTTCTTAAACAGCCACTCAATTCAATGTTGGAAATATTCAGAGTCAGTTAGAAGTGTCTCCAGTTTTTGATGGGGTGAAGAAGCGTCGAGCTCCGAGGACTTCTGCAACAAGACAAGCGGGACAAAAAAGATGAAATGACGCGTGGCCCAGTCACGGCAACAAAACACCGGCCACCTACCCCCCACCCCAAGCACTTTCCATCTACGACCCTCCTTTGCAGGGGGTCCATGTGTCGTATCTAAATCTACAGCAGGCATGAACCCAACATGGGGTGTTGGGGTGATAAATTTAGAACGGTGCTTTCCCACTTCATCAACACAGAGTCAGATCAATCAAATGAGAAAAGTGACAAGTAGCAGTCATGTTCAACAGATGACGGACTTTAAAAAAAAAGAAAACATGCAAATTCATAAGTCTAAAAACAGAAAAATCAAATAGCCAAGCATTTCTTTGTGAACATCATTATAGATTTTGTTATCAATGCTATAGAAGGACAAATGGAAGTATACACCAATATGATGACTACTATATGTACTCAGTATTATGAAATGGACAATTATCAAGTAAGCAACGCTCTCTAGTGTTTCCTGTTGGTATAACTACTACTGGCACTAATATATTTGTCCTTCATGCACACATTGTTCCATAAAATGATTACACTAACAAATAATTCTGCTTGTATTATAAAGGGAACAATTATACGATGTTCTATTTTCAATAAATGTTGCATACAAAGAGGACATTGCATTTAATCCTAGTAAAGAATCCAGCAATTCCATTTAAATGTGGCTTATACATTTTTATCTATAAATCTAGCAGCATGCATGCATGCATTGCAACTAAAAGCTTCAACTTTTATCTTCCTTAACGCTCTATCACAATTAGACCAACAATGCTAATTCATCCAAGCTGTGTAGTCCACATAATACATCGTATATAGCCAGATGTGCCAGTGGTTTTCATCAACGTTTGTTTTTCTCTGGCAAAACACATTTTCTGCTGTTTTGCAAACTTGACTGGTCCACACATTTCTTTTTTTACATTAAAAAAACATAACAAGAGTGTAAGTCAGAGTCAACAGCGTTCATACTAAAGCAGTTATTCAGGTTTTGTTTACAAAACACGTTTTCAAAAAGGTTCACAAGTGTGTTGTCAAAACCATCTTGCAAAAAAATGTTGATGGGCAGACCAAACTAGTAAGAGGGTGATTTAAAAACAAAATGCGACAATGGGGCTCGAAACTGAACCCCGAAGATGCATGAGGAAGTCTTTAGTTTCCACAAAATCATCCCAGATGCTCCTTTTCTCCCTCTGTTATCCAAGTTAATTATTTGCCTTTTTTGTTTTGTTTTTTTTTACTAACCAAGACACAGTCCTACAACTCACAAACCTCATTACTAACTTGGTTATTAATTGAAAGCTCCAAGCATATCTACCAGAAAACAAAACTGAAATAGACTCAGTTTGTCAATCAGAAAAACACATGGAATCGACCGCAGTTCCAAGGAGGACCAAAACAACTTTTTATAACCGTTTTGTAACCTCGATGACATCATTGCAGCAACTGAGCATGAGTCATGACTCCAGATTAAAAAAGCCAACTCAAAAGCCATTACATTAGTAGAACTATCGACACATCTTATAGTCAACATTAGGCTGCACAAATGGACGTAAGCGCACAACAGTGTTTCATATAGGTATCTATTTATCTTGGAAGAGTGCCACAATGTGCACAAGGAGAGGGGGGAGTCAAGAACAGTATGGATATAAGGACACTTCCGATATTTTCCTGCCCCCCATAAAGGGGGGTGCCGAATGGGTCTCAGGAGTGTGGACTGGTCTGGTGAATAATAAATGTCCTGCAAAAAATAATAATAATAATTACAACATGCATGAGAAAGCAAATTACATAGACTAGTTTGCATGATTGTGCAGTAAATCAATGTCAGAGTCTTATGAAAACAATTGTTTTTCATGCAAAAAAATAAAGCACAATGAGGTAATTTGCTTGTGCTGCATTAAGAGGAGATAAGGCCAACATTTTATTTACATTTACTTTACCTTAAAACCAAGAGTATACTTGAGGTGAGATTAAATCACGTTCAAATATTTCTATTTAGCTTTCTGTAGTATATTTGTCTTGCATGCACACTATTGTTTGTCTTAAATAAGCCTAAAAATGCAGTTTTCAAGTGAATTAATGTTGGATTTTGACATATTGTCTAACTATTCCAATTAACTATTATCGTTTTTACAGTCCACTTTGCTTCTAAAATTTTTAACATCTATTGCCAACATTAAAACAAACCCATTAAAAAACTAAATCACTAAACATGACCACCATTTCCTCAAACTAGTTGTTACCATGAACAATGTTCTTCACCCAATGTGACCAACTCGTAACGCCTGTGCACAAATGCTTGGCAACGTTGCCTATTGTGTGAGCAGCAGCAGCTGTTTCAGTCTCACATTTCCAACCTCCAAACAACAACACAGCCTTCGACGGAAAGTTGCCCCTACAGGACTGCTGCTATAAGATCTTGTGTTCAACTATCATGTGATCATTGTAAGCTGCAGGTATCTATGCAGCCAAGAATGTTCTCTTTAAAGAGGAAAGAGGGAGGTCTTTTCACTCCTGACCTCCCCACCTCACAGCAAGAAACTTGGGCAGCTAGCACACCAATTATAGAAGTCATTTTCACAAGCAAATCCACATAGATAAATGATCGTAGTACATTCTAGTTACAGTATACATTTAATCTACTTAAAGCTGCACTGTATGGAGAACTATATCAAATACCTGTCAACTTTGGCCAATTTCTCCTCTTATTAGTGGTTGCAATTCCCCTTATTAAGCATTTAAAAATGCACCATATATTTACTCACATAGGTCTGTCATAAAAATCTAAAATTCTCTCTAAAGTGAATGCACTGCCCAATCAGTATGCACTAAATTCAAGATTCTGACTGGTATGGAATCAAGCTATAATAAATACATTTTAACTACAGTACTTAATATACAAGTCCATCTTGCAATGACTATATCACATAGTGTTAAAACATAAACACAAAATACTGTTTCCATGCCAAAAAGGGATGCATTAAACTGTATTTCCAGTCTGTTGCTGATTCACAAAATTTCTCACCAGTCCATTAAAGGCAAATCTAGGGAGGGAAGCTGTATTTCTTACATTGCGCTGCTGTATTATATCAGATTTAGGCCATGACCTCAACACTTATCCCACTCTAGTGAAAATACACCAGAAATGCTATTATTGTAATCAAATATCTGTCTGTTAATAGAGAACAGCACCGTGACATTGCAGCTGTGGTGTGAAATATTCAGTTTTGAAACATAAACATTTCCCATCAACAAATCATAATTCTATACAATAGTCCAAAATAAAACAAACTTTGTTTTTGTGAGTTATGATTAAATAGTAGATAAAGCTACAAAATTGTGCCCATCCTGGAAAAATAAGAAACATGATATATATCAAGAAAAAGAAAACAACAACAAATGGAAGTGGAAATTGCGAGAACAAAAGAGGTTTCTGAAGACTACGGACCAATAAATTGTTGTGTTTTTTAATGTTTTTGCTTCAAAGTCATGGCAACCCATCTCCCCCAAATCATACTTTGAACATAATGTGCCAAAAACCCACTTACAACATTTAAAACAAAACAAAAAAAAACTTTGTGGACAAAATGACTGGTCTCTTTATCACTGTTGTGGGTTTCTAAAAGAAAAGCATCTGCTTCCAATAGTTAGGAAACCTCCTACTTTCTTCAGATGAAGCCAATCCTCCAATTACATGGATTGTGGCCCCAAAACAATGACGTAAGACACTACAAAACTTATGTAACAAAACCATCCTGGCAGTTTGGTGCTCTCAACTGAGGAGGAAAAAAAAGTTAAACATGGCTACAAACAATAAAACACCAAAAGGCTCATTAACTGGGTCTTTAACATCATGTCCACAGGAACATTAGGGAGGGATAAGCTATTATCTGGAATATCTGCTTGTACAAAGATATCAGAAAAAGTATGTCAATTGTTTTGGATTACCTGGATTTCTTATTATATTGTTCATGCAATATCTATTTTTCATTGGAGAACCAATTGGAGATTTGTCATCATTAAAGTTTAGACTATATTCATATACTTATGATATGGAGACTATTTTAAGAAACTAGTACACTGACAAACAGGAAGGAAATTGTGGAGCTGCACAATAGGTGGATGTGTGCATCCATTTTTTTTGCCTAAATATAAAAACCAATAAATGTATTAGGTTTTAATGGGTCACAGATTTAAACAACATTGCAAGGTAAATAAATCCTAAAGTTGTCCTAAAGTGCATACATCCTAAAGTTGTATTATACTGAGATTTTGCAAAACTCATCCAAACACCTAAAAATGAATTATGAAAGGGAGATTTTGTAGTTTGGTCAAATTCATTTTGCGTTTTTATCATCTTTAGGACAAATCAAGATGACTTGTCATTATACTTCATCTGATTTCAAATATATTTGAAGTTTTGCAATCGAAATTAAGGGAGTAGTTATTGTCAAAATAAGAAAAATAATTGCAAACCTGCAGAAATGAAATTCATATATATTTGAATAATTTTAATGGACACCGAGACCTCCAGATGATCATTAATTCCTGCAAAAAAAAGTCCGATGACAACTTTTTTTTCCAGCCTGAAAAAAAATGTTATTGCAAACATGATCCAGCATGGTTAGACGATCTTTTATTGGCGATCGTGCGTAAATTATGTCGATCTATCTTATTTGCAACACTTGCATGTTTTATACTTGCTGTGCGGTAAAGAAACGCTTTAAAAAGATCGGTGTTTTTAAAACAATCGATAAACAAAACAAACTTACCAGTGATTCTCAATGATGGTGCACGTGAATGTTGTTAAAAATGTGACGCCAGATGAAAGATCGAACAGCGACAAACCAAACTTTTTGGACATCCCGCTTGCATGCGCGTGTACAAAAATGAACAAACACAAACGCTGTCATTAATGCCATTGGCGAAGCACCGCCTGGTGTGAGGTTAATGAGTGTTTCTTGTTATATTTACTTCAAAATTAAAGCAAACGTTTTCTGGTAATGCCTTTTTCATGATTTTTCCCACATATTAAAGTAAAATCTAAAAATGTATTAGTTAAGTACAATTTTCTTTGATAATGTTTTAAAGATTTAAATTTTAACATGCAATACATCTATTAAATATATCTTTTATTTTGAAGACAAGGTCCTAACAGCCAGTTTTTGTGTATTTGAATAACTTTAACTTTACAAGCTTTGCCTACATTCTTCTTGTGGTTAAACATGCCAGAGTTTTCATTTTGGTGGACAAAAATTCCCTAGATGTCATTAAAATGGGAAATTCTCAATGATGCAACTAGTTGTGCATTTGTTCTTCTACAAATTGCATTTGTTTTTGCATGTGAAAACAAATAATCAAAAGAAAAAAATACATATTTACCAGTATATGAGCTATTATATTGATCATGTAAGTTGTTTTCCTGAGTTGACATAAGCCACAATGCAAATGTGCAGTCAATTTCCATGTTGGTCTAAAAGCAGACTAGTCAGCATATCCTGTCCATTAAAAAGTATAATAGCACTGGATACACACTTCATCTAACCAAAGTCTTTGTGTCTCCATCATGGTTTTGCAAATGGAAAAGTGGTATTTCAACAACTACTCAATTCCACACAGATATAAAGACAAAAGACTGATAAAGAAACATCTGCTGTCAAGCTACATTTGACTTTCTTCTGGGAGAAATATAATAACCCATAAGAATGACGCAATGGGTACTCTGCCAAATCTGACATAACAAATTAAACCCTCATGTTTGTGGTTTTTATGTTTAAGTTATTATTAGGTCCGCAATAGGACTGCACCATTTATATATTTGATTATATATTATATATAGACCCTGAATGCCAATAATTCAGTAGGTTATATTATTTTTTGGGGGCCAAAATGACATTTTTTGTCATAGAGTGACCACTATAAACCCCAATAATGAGGTCAAACTGGCAGTGGACTCTGGCAGCTAACAAGACCTCTTTTGTTTACGATTGTTCTTCATATTGCTGGGCTTTTCTCCAATATGGTTTACCTTCTAACTTGTGTCTGCTAGGCCAATATTTCATAACCTCATTACTTTTAATTGCATTTTGCATGGTTACGTTTTACAGGGATCAGTTGCCCTTTTTGTGTTCATTTGAGGAGGAAGATAGTTTGTGACAGAATAGTGAGGAAAAAATGAAAACACAAATGAAAGCCATTTTTCATATGCCAATTAAAAGAATTGTGCAATGCAAAATGTCATCAACTATTGATGTAGCCTATTCATTTTTCAATTTCAAATGCCAATTACTATGTGTGCAATCAGTTAATGGATAGAGTTGGAGGCTAAAGTTAAATAGTATGTTAGTAACGGCTCATTTGGATGCAAATATGATCAAATTTAATGGAGTGGAGTTATTCAAATGCACTATTATAATATTTTTCGAGGATAAATGTCATTGTGGTACTTAACTTTTATTTAATAAATGAGTTAGTTTATTATTAGGCAATTTTCAAGTGTATTTTCAGAAACTTCTTCTACTATTAGTACATATTTTCTTGTAATTTATTTATTTTATTCCAATTGACTTTAACTGACAGTTTGTCCCTTTACTATAAATATTGATAGTAATACGATAATATTTGTGAATTTGTTTTTGCATAAAACTACTTTTATGAAATGAATTGAACCATGAAAAGTGCCTGGGTGTGTTACATTACTTAATACATGTGAACATTCTTGCATCCTGCATATTTCTGTATGCACATTATTATACTTGCCTAATTTAATATTGCAAACTGTTAAACAAAACATTATGCTTTTCACTGAGGCATTGTATTGCAGAAATGTTTTTTTCTTTTTTCTATTTACAACACTGTGCTTTTCTAACAACACTGGGAGGGTGATGAGATACTCACATCTGTTAGAGATCTGTAAAAGAACACTGAACATGTTGTACAAGATGCTTCAGACACTAGCCAAACAAAATGATAATCATGTTCATAAAACTCCAGCTGAAGAAACTGGGATTCGTCAAAACAATGTCTTGAATCTCATTGTGTGCAAAAGTGGAATTTGACTGTGCTGAATGAAGTACATGCCTTCTACATAACTCTCCCACTACTCTCACATGTACAGTGATCCACATTGTTCGGATTAAGGAAAAAAAAATAAAAGGAACGTTTGTGTGTGGCAACACAGAAAAGTCCAGTGACGTTGAAATTTTAATATTTTGGCCAATGATCTTACAAAGAAGATGTTGTGACATTCCCAATGACATATCATATTTATGCAATGTGACACATCAATTCAGATTAAACAAGGTGGCAATTGTCTCTGTTGCATTGCCAGTGATGATAAATACAATAAAATAAACATTCATAATGACAACAGACAGACATTGTGTGTACAGGGTTTTTCCAAATATTTTTGTGCAACTGTTTACATACCTACTTGTGTCCATATCTTCTGTGGCCGATTATGAATTTGCTTGTTTCTTAGAATTTCTGCTGTAGACATAAAAGGTCTCTCCTAGGTATCATTTGTATATCAAATATATTACTTTTTCAACATAGATGTCCAAATTAAAAACTATATTTTGATTTGACACTCTAAATTGGCCCTAGGTATAGTTGTTTGTCTCCTTGTGCCCTGCAATTAGCTGACCACCAATTAAGGGTGTCCCTCTCTGTCCCAAAGTCAGCTGGGATAGGCTCCAGCACCCCCTGCGAACCTAGTTAGGATAAAACGGTTCAGTAAATGAGATGAGATGGGGGATCGACGCTCGACTACTTTAGTCTATCTGTCACATTTTCTTCCCCCCGTCTACCATCTACTTGTCAGTAATCGATTGTGTTTGAGTTCCACACGAAAAAATGGCGGACCGAGCGCCAGGAGGCTCTCAAAAGCCCAGCTCTAAGGTGACTCTCCCTTTCCGATCTGCATCCCCATTGTTATACTGGCATCGCGTAGGCAAAAGTCATGATATTGTGGGGCGATCGAAAGCTAAACTGTTAACTGGACGTCACGCCCTGCGTGTACGCCATGGTGCTAAGATGCTAATTTTAGCTTGGCTTGTGCGGCCACACTTGCTATCCTGTGGCTTTAGCTTTGCAACATTAGCATTCCTGCTGCAAAAACTGGCAATCTATTCCAGTATGAAACGATTTACTTACTCCTGTATCAACCGGACATAATGTTAAGTGCATATCATAGAAATGTTAAGGTGAAAAATGTGTTATAGATGTTAGATGAGGTTAAATGAGTGATAATGTGGCCTAACAACCGGTGGTGGAGGCCCCCTTGCAATTTATGCGAATTTTCTGTGAATAAACCGAAATAAAAGTCAGATCTGCAATTACATTGACATTAAAATGTATTTCCATTAATGTGAATGAATTGTGGATATTGCGATCTGTCAGTAAACCAAGCAAATAGATGATAATTTCCTGCAAATGTCTAATGTAAATTTCAGAATATTGTTTTTAATTTTATGATTAAAATCGAGACATATGTGTCTGATCTTAGAAATATGATTCTGATAATTTAAAAATGTCAAGCATCAATTAAATATATATGTTAGTCTGATCTTAAATACTGTACTTACCCCACCCCATACATGTTTGTTTTTATTTTTTTCCGCGAAATTCAATGGTGCTACTGTGACAATGTTTTCCAAAATGTGTGATCCAACCCCATGAAAAATAATATATGACTCCTTATAAAGGGTTCAGTTTTTGATCTATGTATTCAATCTGAGTTTCTGAAGTATTTATCTTAAATCCAATTTTAAATAAGTAATAGTTCAATCATAGTAAAGATCCACTTGCTGTTGAAATGTGTTGGAAAGAATGGAACATGCCTTAAAATTAACCATCATCACTACTATAAACTAAAGGAAATGGTGTATGAAATTCTATATCTTGCATCCACAGGCGCTGCTGGAAAGCAAACTGAAGTCTTTCAGCATCGGCAAAATGGCTGTGACCAAGAGAACCCTCAGCAAAAAGGAGCAGGATGAAATCAAGAAGAAAGTCAGTCCCAAAATGTCTATTTTTTATAAATCAAATCTGCAATCTAGTCTGCTTTCTTTGGCATTCCTTCTAAAACTGCAGTTAAAGTTACTTGTGTCATTTTCAAACCAAAATCTATTTTCAGGAAGACGAACGGGCAGCGGCGGAGATCTACGAGGAATTCCTCGCTGCGTTTGAAGGCGGTGGTGAAGGGAAAATCAAAGCATTTGTTCGTGGTGGGATTGCAAATGCTACAAAAGGTAATAATATCATTTATCATGAATGCACAAACACAGTTTGCCTCATTTTAAATGTTATTGTTTTTGTTTTCTATCAGAGGAGAGTGCAACAGACGAGAAAAAGGGCAAACTGTACAAGCCCAAGTCACGCTTCGAGACCCAAACGAAAAACATCCTGCCTTTGGAAACCCCAACTCAGTTTGTACCATTAGACAAAAGACACGTGAGTATTGCATGTCATTTAATGTAGTGACAGAAACATGTATTATATTTATCCTTATCTGTTTTAGCAGTCTGCCAAAAAGACCAGTGAAAAGGAAAAGAAGAAAAGCAACCTGGAGCTTTTTAAAGAAGAACTTAAACAGTATGTCGGAATTTTTTGACTGTATGCACTGAGTTTAAATATGAGCTGACATTTTTAATTGCATTTTTTTGCAGAATCCAAGAGGAGAGGGACGAAAGACACAAATTGAAGGGACGAGTTAGTCGTTTTGAACCACTTGGTGGAACGGAAGGAAGGCGTTCATGTAAGTCTCATCAAAAACTCCATTTATGTATTAACAACAAAGGTTAAAAAAAAAAATCTAGGCTCCTATTCATTTGCGCCAACATAAAGGCGCCTTTAACTTAAAGCAAAATTTACACTGCCTCTCTGCTTCTTTTAGCGGATGAGTTTCCACGAAGAAACCGTCCATCCAGTGGTAATTTTGACTTTGTGGCAGTGAAGATAATTCACTAAATGTGTTTTTTTAAAAATTATTTTTCTTTCCCAAGAACACATGTCCACACATCAAACAAGGAATTTGAGGAATTTTTTGTCTTCCTATTTTTGTGTGTTTACAGTTTTAGATGACTGCGCTCCAGGTTCCCACGACGTTGGCGACCCATCCACTACTAACTTGTATCTGGGAAACATCAATCCACAGGTATAATGAGATAAATAGTCCACCAATATGAACATGAATGGTATTCGGATTACAGAAGTAACATGGCCTACTTTCTTTTAGATGAACGAGGAGATGCTGTGTCAAGAGTTTGGCCGCTATGGACCATTGGCTAGCGTGAAGATCATGTGGCCCAGGACGGATGAGGAGAGGGCACGGGAGAGGAATTGTGGCTTTGTGGCCTTCATGAATAGGAGGGATGCTGAGCGGGCCCTCAAAAATCTCAACGGTATTTGCCTCCTTTACTTCTGTCATACACGAAAGAGGCTTGATTGGCAAGTTTGACAGTCAATTTGAGTATTTTTTGTTCTTTTAATTGCAGGAAAAATGATTATGAACTTTGAAATGAAACTGGGATGGGGTAAAGGCGTGCCTATTCCGCCCCATCCCATCTACATCCCCCCGTCCATGATGGAGCACACTCTCCCGCCGCCTCCCTCTGGCCTTCCTTTCAACGCACAGCCCCGAGAGAGGCTCAAGAACCCAAATGCTCCAATGGTCCCTCCACCTAAAAACAAAGAAGACTTTGAGAAGGTAACTCACAATGACGGCTCTCCTTTCATGTATTTTTTTTCATTTTTATTTCTACATCTGTTGCTTTAATAAATGCTAGACGATATCACGAGTGAAAGGTAGCTCCTGTTAGCCATTTTTGCTTTGATTTAGATGACTGAATGTTTTTGATAGAGGTGTTGCCTAGGTTAGTGTCACTTGTCAAATGCTATTTTTTTTATATTTCACTTGTTGCCTTTTTAACAATACTCACGTTCTATGTTTATTATCTGATGTTACTTCATATACAGACTCTGTCGCAAGCCATAGTCAAAGTGGTTATCCCAACAGAAAGGTACATGTTTTTTTCCTTTTCCCCCCTAAATTGGTGTACAATCTCAGAAAACTTAAGTAAACAACATCCCTTGATGAAGCTAGATCATTTGATCAATGCATGCTACGGGGGGCGGGGCAGCGTAAGTGAGCAATGGTGGTCTCTTCAAACATGCACACACATACGTGGGTTTTTTTCCCCCTCAAAAATTCAAACATAGATATATACGTGGAACCTCCAAAGTGGAATGCTTCGAATCTGTACGTTAATGTAAAAAATGTGATTCATCAGCAAATGAATGGGAAACACAATCACTTAGGATTAAAATGGAAAGGGCTAAATTTAGGTTTGTGGTTCTTTTACTGTTGCTAGTAATTTAACTTTAACAAAAGCAATGACCATATAAGCCTACAACAATTTTGCTTAGTATATAAAGTACCATAAAGCGCACTTAAAAGTCTTAAATTTTCTCAAATAGACAAGGCGCCTTATCAGTGTGCTTTATATATGAAAAAAATGAAATGTATCATTCATTGAAGGTGCGCCTTATAATGCGGTGCACCTTATAGTTGTTAAAATACAATACTTGCAAAAACAGGATAATCCCAATACATTAGTTAATGAGGTTTATTATAACTATTTCTCAAAAACCAGAGGCACATTTAGCATTTAGCAAATGTCCTATATGTACAAAATTATGATATAGGTCGTCTTTGACACTTCACCAAAAATAACAAAAGTATGCTTTCACCCATTATTTTTTTCACACAAGTTGCATTCAACTTTGAAGGTTCCTCTGTATTGGCCTGGCATGTTAGTTTAGCAGCCGTACGTATCACATTGCATTTGTCGCCGCACCACCTGTAATCTTAGCCATTCGTCGGCACCGTCTGACTATTGCTCACCTTCGTCGTCCTCCTCCCTCGGTGGCCTTTGTCCCGCCATTGGAGCCCCTGAACACACCAATCTGGCCCCACTGCCAAATCCAAACAAGCCACTCTGACTTAGCCTAGTCACGACCTTTGACAATGGCCTTGGTGAGCAGCACACGTTGAACTGTCTGCGGCAGCGCGGGACCCGAAAAAGGCGTCATGGGATGGATTGGGAAAGTATACGGGATTGTACCCCGCCATTGGTACGATCGGCTTCAATACCAAGTAATTGTGATCTGTGTTGACATCATGACCTAATGAATCAATTCGGCCACCATCTGACAACAAATGACCGCCGGTGAGCCACACGGCATCATCGCTAATACGTTGATGCTCCCTTAGACAGTACATCACCAAAGTTAGAAGAGCAAAGTGACGCACTGAGAGGCAACATGTGGACTAACTTTGTCCAGGCGTTTTTGACCTATCAGTGTGTCACCTTTCCCGAGTGTCTTTTTTAAAAGAGTCTGAGCAGTGCATTAATATGATTCAAATCAGCTGCACATAAGACATACAGACACCAGGGTATTTATGATAGTGCACTAAAATATTAGTCGTTTACATTATTAATCAAAGAGATAGATTGTTTGGAATTTATGCTTGGTCACATGACATTTTGAATGTTGCCTCTCTTTTAAGGCATTTAGCATTACATTTTCCTCATAAAAGTATAGCATTAAAAAGGGATGCCTTAAATGATTATTTATTCAAAAACTGATTTGGGATTAAGAATAAATGGTCACCAATAGTTTAACATGTAATTAATTTTTTTCTTTGGTTGCTTTCAAAGTCAAAATAAAAATCTGTGCTTGTTTCGTTATTTTATTTTATTTTTTTTACTCATAAATTGTCATTTGAGAGGCAACTTTTCAAAGCATTTTAAACTCCCTAGCCTAAACGGAAATGTTTAGTTTAGCCATTTATACTTCCCAGTCAGTCTGAATCTGTTTGCTTTAACTGTGTCTTTCTTGTAGGAATTTGCTCTCTCTCATCCACCGAATGATCGAGTTTGTGGTGCGTGAAGGCCCCATGTTTGAAGCTATGATCATGAACCGGGAAATCAACAACCCCATGTACAGGTCAGCCATCTTTCCCCATAGACACTAAAGTATACTCTCAGCTTTTATGATAATTTAATTGGTATCCTCTCCCAAAGGTTTCTGTTTGAGAACCAGAGTCCAGCACATGTTTACTACAGGTGGAAACTCTACACCATACTGCAGGTTAGCTCACATCTTATGTTAAGCTACCCCCAGGAAGTCGTGGTTATCTCTAACCATTTTTTTTTTTATGTTAACCTAACAAACTGAAATTTCCAGGGCGAAGCACCGGTCAAATGGCGGACTGATGACTTTAGAATGTTTAAAAATGGCTCCCTGTGGCGCCCGCCGCCACTCAACCCATACCTCCACGGTCCGTATGATGATGGTGAGGAGGAGGAGGAAGAGGAAGACTTACTCAAGAAAGGCAGCTTAAAAGAAGAGTAAGATTGTATGATAATAGCGGATGTGTGTTTAAAGTCAGCTAATCCTGGAATGTTTGTATTTGAAGTGAACGAGACAAGCTCGAGGAAATGTTGCGCGCCTTGACGCCGCGGAGAGGCGACGTCGCCGAGGCCATGTTGTTTTGCCTCACTCACGCAGAGGCCGCCGAAGAAATCGTGGAATGTGTTACAGAGTCGCTTTCCATCCTCAAGACCCCTCTACCCAAGAAGGTAAACATGCAAACTTCAACTAATCATAAGACACTTAAAGATTCTTTTAATCATTGTCATTTTTTTCAGATTGCACGGTTATATCTGGTGTCTGACGTGCTGTACAACTCATCTGCCAAAGTAGCCAATGCTTCCTACTACAGGAAATTGTGAGTTACTTGGGAAATCTGTCTTCATTTTTTGTGATAGCATGTTTTTTTCCCCACAAATTGTGAAAATTCCCTTTTTATTCCTATTAAACTGATTGTTTATTTCCTCTTTTTCAGTTTTGAGGTGAAGCTCTGTCAGATATTTGCCGACCTTAACGCCACATACAAAACCATCCAAGGTCATCTTCAAAGTGAAAATTTTAAGGTATGCATGGCAATAAAGCCACCAAAAAATGTGACTTCATTTTTTTTTTTGGTCATTGAACTCTTCTCCTTGGTTACAGCAACGCGTGATGTCCTGTTTCCGAGCATGGGAGGATTGGACCGTGTATCCCGACCCCTTCCTAATCAGGTTGCAGAACATATTTCTGGGTCTTGTAAATCTGGCTCCTGAAAAGGAACCAGTAGGAATTCCTGTAGAGGTAAATGAAGTATCTGTTTATAGCAAATGACAAAAAACGGAATGTAGATTGAAGTCTTAAGACTACACTCAATATTTAACTTGACTTTTTTTGTGCAGCCCGAGCCAACGGAGGACATTGACGGCGCCCCAATAGGCGAGTACGTGGATGGCTCGCCAATTGAAGACATGGACGGAATGCCAATCGACGAGGGGCCCATCGATGGGAACATAATGGACGGCGCCCCCCTGGATGACTTGGACGGCGTTCCCATTAAGACTATGGAGGAGGATATCGATGGGGTACCCTGTGAGTAAAATGAAGGGACGAATGGCGATGTTTTGCTGTAGGGATTCATTTCAAAACCAATTTCTCCTCCCTTTTCAAGTCGACCAATCAAAGGAGGTCACTTTCAAGGTGGCGCCTTCAAAGTGGGAAGCCGTGGATGAGTCAGAGCTGGCGTCTCAAGGTTAGACCAGTCAAGCGCTTCCATTTTTAGAACGTATTCGTAATCTGTTTTTCCATTTTAACATATTGCTTGGCCTTCAGCTGTAACCACCTCAAAATGGGAAGCATTTGATCAGCCCGAAGAGCCAAAAGGGTGAGCCTCAGTGGTAATAAAACAGTCGCTTATACTACATACTAAATTAACCAACTTGTGGATGCTTAAAGGTACGCGGAGAATAGCGATGACGAAAAAAGCCCACGTTCGACGGCTGCCACACCAAGTTACTCCAACCCCGTCAGGGAAGAAACTGACCATAAGGCCAAACTATCTGAAATGAATGAGGAGAAGCGAACCAAGTTACGAGAGATCGAGGTAAGAGAAGGGACAATAATTGTTGTGATAAGTTGAAAATAGTGTCCAGATTTGTCACCATGACAACCTTCCCAACCAGGTGAAAGTCATGAAATTCCAAGACGAGCTGGAATCAGGAAAAAGGCCCAAAAAGCCTGGCCAGAGCTTTCAGGAGCAGGTGGAACACTATAGGGACAAACTACTCCAGAAGGTAGCTTTGAATTGGTTCTTAAAATGGACATTGACAAACCACAAAACATGAGCAATCCACTTTATTAAAAAAAAAAAATATTGATTTTCATTGCATTGTTGCAGGAGAAGGAAAAGGAGAAATTAGAGCGTGAAAAGGAACGGGAAAAAGAACGGGAGAAGAAGGATAAAGAGAAATCAGATGCAAGACTCAAAGACTTGAAGAAGGAGAAGGAAGATACGCCCACCAGGAAAGACAAGTGAGTCATACAAGCACTCAATGGTCTGTTTTGAAGTAGTCATTCACATGCGTCTTTTTTGTCTGGAAAGGTATTCGTCGCCGGCTGTCGAGAGGAAACGGCGACACAGCAACTCGCCCAGCCCCACCCCCACCCGTGGCGGTGGTGGTGGTGGTGGTGGTAGTGGTGGTGGTGGTAGTAGCAGCAGGCGTGGCCGCTCGCCATCCCCTCGCTCAGAGAGGTCCGAGCGCTCCTACACGAAGGACACGTCATCGCGCCCATCTCACAAGGACTCGCCCCGATCCGTTGTCAAGAAGTCTTCAAAAAGGTAATGCACGAAAGATGGCCTAGATGTGTTTTCAATGTTTTTTTTATTGAATGTGTTATTTATCATGAATTTCAACCTTTTGCCCCTCCCAGATCTCCATCATCACCTCGCACGCCCAAGCGATCTCGGCGGTCGCGCTCTCGTACCCCCAAAAAGTCGTCCAAGAAGTCCCGTTCCAAATCTAGGTCCCCACACAGCCGGTCTCACAAAAAATCAAAAAAGAGTAAACACTGACACCGAAAACTACCTTTTGAAAATACCGCCAACGCCACATTGTAGTGTAACGGAGATGTTGTAATATAAAGTCAATGATGTGCGCGTGAGTGGGGAGGTCTCATTCTTGTTTTATATTGTATAAAAATGTTCTCGTTTGTGGGTTTTTCTCAACACCTCCCCAGTGGAATTGATAGTGATGACAATAGTCTGCTTTTCATTCATGCTGTCATTTTCTGTTTTTGTAGTCCTCATTCAAAAATAATTCCTAATAAAAAGTTCATTTTTAGATCTTCTCCAAGTGTACCTTTACTACTCGCCACAAGAGTGCATCGTGGCATCACATTTAATTTAATGGGATAAATTATGAATTTTAATTTGCATTTGATGATGTAGATTGTAGAGACTGATACTGCTTTAAGATGGCATCTGACCAATGACGACTAGCTTTTCTGATCACCTGACTACTGATGTGAGTACCGGTTCTGATCTACTTTATGTTATCTATGAGAAATATTAGCATAGTAATGAATGCCAGGAAATGAGTGGATCCAAACATATATTATGCACTTTTTACTTCTGATAAGAAGTTAATCTAACATTTTTATGATTTACTTAGCCGGCAATTTTAACAACCATGCTAATATGCTCTTAATTTCAGAATCACCTTTTGAATTAGCACAAAGATGACCGATGTAAAGCCGTTTTAATTCGAGTCAAGTGAGTAGAAACAGTACACGCACACACGTGGTCATGGTAAGAAGCGATAAAAGAATCAATTTAATGTAATTGTTTAACAAAAACGTTGCAAATACTTATCCGCAGAATGTATATTGAAGCATCGCGCTGTTGTGTGAAATGTGTGTTTAAAAATATACAGGTCTGTGTGAAAATAAGGATTGGAATAGTTCAACCAAGTAGAAAACGACATTCATAAAAAAATATTTTTCCTTGTATATACAGCCCTACTATTCTTGTTTGCCCGATTTACCTAAATCTGCAAATGTTTTGGCATCGGTGTATTGTTTTATACAGTATAGTGTCCGAGTTATTGTTAGATCTCCCATTCATTCCATGTGCACTCAGGAAAATAATATTAATAATACTTAAAACACAAAAATTGATACAATATTTTCAAACTAAAGCATGAAAATCAAAAACAAGACACTGTAGCGCCACCTAGTGGAAATCTAGGTCAAACCCAAAAGATTGGTGTATTTTATTTATATATCTATTTGTTTATCCATTCACTCACAATAAGAAAATAGATCATACACACACTCACACACGCCTGTCTTGTCATTTTGTATTAGTACCACAAATAAAAAAAAGTGCAAACTTCCCAGACACTAAATGGCACTGATGGCACAAGAAAAAAAGGAAAATAAAAATAAAATGCACAAACATACAAATGCATTCACTTGATTTGATTAGTACCAATTCATAATTAATGAAAGAAGTGCCAATCATCTGTTAAAAGAACATAAAAAGACCATTTGAGAGAAAGAAAAATATTCCGAAAATAGAATATAAGATAATTTGAAGGGAAAACAAGAACAAAGTCCTAATTTTTAAGAGAGAAATTGTATGAAAAACATTTTTCACAAGTGGTAATTTTATGATAATTATGTTTCTTTTAGGAAATATTAAAAAGAAATAAATGAGTAAATAAAATATACATTACATTTAATTACATTTTTAATATTTCTCCTGGGAAAAAAGGACTTCATTCTCGCATTGCTGTCATTTTATAGGTATTGTTGCTCTTAAATCTATAATAACATTACTACTTTAATCTTGCACAAATATTATTTTCCACTGTAAAATTAAAAAAAAAACAAATCAAATGAAACCATCATTTGCTGTGAATGAAGTGAACTCTGCAGTTTTAATGTGCACATAAACACTGCAGGAAAAAAAGGCCCCTGTAAACATGCCATGAGAAGAAATAATTAAACCAGGACAAATGGAGATTCAAAGCCTATAATGTAAAACCCCCTTTAACATTAGCGCATAAACCCATTCACACATTGTTCTTGGAAATATATATACGGCATGATTTTTATTTTTCCTCCTCTATTTCCAGAAAAAACGCAGTCAAGTCAGTTACATTGTCCTTGCGTCGTGTCTCCCTCCTCATTGGCTCGAAAAATAACGAGTCCATTCTCCAGGTTCGGGATTGTCCTGGTAATGATGTCCATCAGGGGCTGGAAATTTGGATCTCAGCACTGCTCAGACACAATGAAGCCTTCTTTCTCATGGCCCGCCGGTTCTACCTCGGCGTACGACGGGTGACCCGATCCACGGCGGAATTTCATGGCCGGCCATCTGCTCGGTCGTCTCTGAGGACGCACAGTGAGGTATGTTTAAATGCTAATAATACAAGTGCAATACACTCTTCTGTTTTGCTTTGCAGAGTGGCTCAATGGCTCACCTCAATTAAGAAGAGGCTGGCAGCCGATGTGGGGTGATGGTAGATGTAGACTGTAATCATCACGCCCGCTACCATAATGAGCATCACCAGCAAGACGCCCAAAATCAAACCCGTGTGTAGAGGGTGCGCGCCAGCCGCCCGGTTCACTGCACTGTCAGCTGGCATCACTACAAACACACAAATAAGGATTCATTATAGCCTCATTACAGGTAATTCACATTTTGTGCGGCCCGAGAAAGTAAATGATGAGTTGTATGGTCAGATTCATATAAAGATGATAGATGTATAGGGAATATTTCACCCTGCTTCCCCTTTTTAAATCAATACTTACAGGTTTGTACTCATTTGGATGTCCAAAAATAATTTTTCGATCAGCATATATAGGAAAAGCTAACATTTATCATTTAATTTCGGCAGCCTTGTTGGAAGACATAATGGAATCATTCACCAGATGAAATTGAAACTATGATGTGGCCCACGACAAAATATGAGTTTGACATCATTGTGGTAAGTGCATATGATTAAATTTTATAGAAAAAACATTAGTATTAGGCTAAATGGCAGTGTTACTAATGTATTTTGTAGAAGTTTGCCCCCAAAAGATGCCGTTTACTAAGTATAATGTCATCAAGTATGTTTGTACGTAATATAAAATAATGGATGAAATTGTTTTATTTATCATTTCTAAACCGAATCAGAAAACATGATAGGCAATTTAACATGCCTAAACAATATTAGGCTCATTACATAGTACTTATTAATATATTGCATTTGATGTATATAATTAAGAGCTTTATGTCAGGATTTTAAAATGTAATTTAATATAACATAATGTAATGATTTTAAAATTGCTCTTTGTAGTCCAAGTAAACATTTAGCACATTTTAAATATGAAAGAAAGTAATAAATAATATACATATTAGAAATGAATACAAATGAAAATATATCTGTACTCTGCTATTTCTTTTTCAACCAGGCATGGGTGCACTTAGTACCCAGCCTAACTGTCTTTCTTGTATGTATAGTACTGTATTTTAAAGAGCAAATCAGATGTCAGCAAGTGTACCGGTAAAGATGTGATCATTTGAAAAATAGCTACTAAAATCAGCTCATTAACAACAAGCCATTTCCAAAGGAAAGTTCCCATGTCTTCTATCAGATGTACTTTCTTTAATAAGGTCAGATAGGATACCTGGCTCAAAACAAACACGCTCTCTTTAGTTATTCATGAGCCACAGTGCTTCAGCACGTATAAGCAAGAATTAATGTCGAGTCAAGTCAAGGTGAACGCTATACGGCCCACACGGGGGTGGAGGAGAGGAGCAGTTGAGAGGTGGTCCCTGAATGCTGACAAAGATCACAGCACTAATACATTTGTTCTATTGTCGGCCCTATGTAATGTCCCGTATATTTAAAGGTCCATGGAATGTGACCTTTTAGTTGCCCTCACATTTTTGCCTAGCAACAAGTGGAAAGTGTATAGGTAAAAAATAAAAAAGGGAAAACTCACCCAGCTGATAAGAGTTCCAGAAGTAAATTGTATGGAATATTTCCATGTTAATTATCAGCAGTGGTTCCCGTTGAGAGGATTTGACCTCCACCAAGATTAATTCCAAACAATGTGAATTGGATCTTGTTTTTCATGATTACAAATCAACATGTTGGCGTGGAATAGTGAAGCTCTGTGACTAATTTGGGAGTGTATGCTATTTCCTGGGATTCATATATATATATATATTCAAGCCTCATACGTTTTCGTTCGTGCTTGTGAAGCCTTGGAGATGTCCTCTTTAAATTTTCACAGAATAATTCTGGCCTCACGCGAGTCTCTAGTGGCCTTGGGCCCGAAGACACTGTAAACGCTGGCGGACTGAAATGAATCCAATAAAAGCCGTGCGCCGTTGTGTTATGTTTTAAAGATGAGCTTGATTCAAATGTGGACGATAGGATGCCAAGAAAAACTCAAAAGTGAGGATACCGAAGGTCATAACTATAGCGTATTGCTTCTGATTAGCAGGCAAAACTTCACCAAAGTATATATTTTTTAAATCAGTATACTTTATTTGCTTAACATTTTTTTATATACCATATTTTCACGACTATAAGGTGCATTGCATTATAAGGTGCACTGTCAAAGAATGACACATTTTGATTTTTTTTCCATATATAAAGCTCACTGGATTATTAGGCGCATTTTGGAGAAAATGTGTGACTTTTAAGTGTGTCTTATAGTCAGGAAAATACAGTACTTTATTTGACTGTGTATTGTAGCTAAACCCTATATTGCTGTATTTGGAGAATGTTGTTGTGATAGAGTACTCAAGTATATTTATTGTTCTTTAAGACTTTACAAGTTTTCTTCATAACCATTTGCCAAAAAAGGCTTATTGGCAGCCATAATCGCAAAAAAAAAAATTGCATACCTTGATTTTCTCTGAGATGCAGTGCAATCTTGGTATCATCTGCGAGGAGCAAAAACAAATCAGTCAGACAAGATAATCAATATTTCTCTCTGTAGTTTGTTTTTGTGGCTGCTAACCAAATTAATTGCCACCCTAAGGTCTTCCGCTTTTCAACTCCTAATTTTTCAAGGCTTGATTAAAAATGTATTCTTCAACTATAATGGTCTAACATCTATAATTCACGGAATTAGAGCAGAATGTGGGGTTAAGTATACGTGTGAAGTATGGAAATGTAGTGTGACCCACTTCTTCACACAGGCAGTTAGACACAATTAAAGATTCACCATATGCAAATGACTCACTAGTAGACACGTTTCACTGAACAAATGAATGCAAGAGGATCTTTCATGTTAATTTCCAGACACGCTTTGGTGTGTCTGAAATTAGAAAATCAGATGAGCCAATGTGAACAAACCACTAATTCAAGTCAATTATATTGCGTGTGACCAAAAGAAAAGCCACAATGGGAAAAAAATAAAGATTTAAAAAGTACCTACAATATTCTTAATAATAACCTTAGTGCAAGCATTGATTTAATTTTGCTTTTCTGATGTATTCAGTAAAAAAAAGTACGGTTTATTTCCGTCCTCTCTCTATCCTGACATAGTCCGAACTTTGAAGGACACCTTGTCCATTCTACTATCATCAGCAAAAGAATTTGTCTTTGACACTAGATTTGCATGAGAGAGAACATCCAGACTTTAGCTTCCCGCTGTGGTGGTCACACTTTACGATGCAATATCAAAGTGTGACCCTCACCATCTTTTAATCCAAAACGTCTCTCAGAGGGACACACAGACGAGTTTTAAGACGAAGGGACAAGCGTTGTGAGTAGATCATACTTGAGAATAGGGCCACAATAATGTGCTATTACTTTGTATGTGAAACATCAGTAGCAATAAAGTAAATACAACTAAATAGAATCAGGTCTACCTTCAGTTGGGGCACTGGTAGGTGGAATTGAGGTGGAGGGCTGGACATCTTTGCTTACGGGTGTCATCTTAGTGCCAACAGATGTGATGGAAGGGTAGAGGTATGTTGTGTCAATCATGTCGCACATCTTGTCCTTTGTCTGGAAAAATAAGTTTTAAGTACTACTCAGATCAGGTCAGGTTAGTATTAGAGTATCTGTATAGTGTTCCTGATTGATTGACTATTAGACCTTTATTTTATTAGATGAGTATTGTGTTACTATTTGGGTCTGGTTTATTCATAAATGCTAAATAATGTTTTGAATAGCTTCTTCTTGACTTACTTTTAGTATTGTTCCTGCCTCAGTTACTATTTTTCACTGGATCAAGTTTGTTGTTGAATACCTGAATCTTAACCATCTGACTATTATTTCTGCTTCTTCTGGCTAACCAAATATGATGTTTTGAAAATCAGCATTGGTCCTTTTTACTCAAGTATTGTGCTTGGATCTTTTGGTATTTTCCCCCCTCTATCCAAGTATTTATCATATTCTCTGACCTCATCTGGACAGCTGTTGTCCACCCAGTCCTGCCGATGGCGGTCAAATCCACTGGAACATCTGTGTGATGAGAACAAGCAATCAGTGAATTGCCTCTCGATCAATTCATTGCTTTAACGGATGACAAGACTGAAACCCATTCATTTGAGTTGAAAATGATCTGGAATCTTTTTCTCTTTTCCTTCAAACAATTCTCTTTTTCCCAACCATCTTTTTTCCACCACTTCTGGGACCGGCAGCACGTTAGGCCATGGGGGTTTGGATCAAGATGGTCCCGGGTGGATTGCTTGACTTTGACTTCAAAACCCGTTCAAAAAACAGACTGTATTTGAAGCGGCAGCTTCAAATCCTCCAGTGGTTGAAATATAATTCCCCCTTTTGTGAACCCTGCTACCCTTGTCATACACCTAGACAATGTGCAATAGAATTTTAGCATAGTTTTCTCAAATTTAATACTTCTTGTCGCCTTGTTACCACTCTAATCATGCAGTTTCTTTGATCCGTGCTCAATTCCGAACATAATCAACCTTGATGAAGTCAGTCAGGCCTGACAGTCTGCACGTAATCTCCCACTTTTCCCCTGACTGCGAGATTGCATGTAATAGAGTACGCGAGGAGTGGTGTGAATAGCCTTTTGATACGTCTGAATGGCACCACCAAAAAAAAAAATCTGTTGCCGACATTCATTCCAATATCAATAACTCATCTGAGATGGGAGTCTGCTGCCGGGATGTTCGGTTGTAGATCAGTTATAGTGAAGAAAGCATCAAGCAGATGTGCTGCAGTCATTATAGATGGGAATAATAGGCAACGATGAGAGGGGTCTTTAAGTGAAAATAGCTGCAGTTTGTTTTTTCCTTCTTGAATTGTCATTCTTGTTCTTCCGAGATTGTCACAAATCAGACTCACTCACTATTTTGCGTGAAATCTTGTCGTGGCTTATACAGACGAATGCCTTTCCTGACCTCAACCCACCAGACGCGTTAAAAATGCCTTTTTGAAAAGTCAATATTTCTTTATCCATTCATTTGTGAGACGTCACAGCTGCACAGTTTTATCCGGATGTGCCCCCTGCTTGTTGGCCAGCATTGAAGACCCACATCACTAAAGGCATCTGGCCTATTTTTTTGTGTGTGTGTGAGAAGCCACTCCAGCTTTGGATTTTATTCGTTCAGGTCATTCTCATAAAAATGTCATCAGTTCGCATTAACCACAGCCTGAGGAGGCGGGCAATGCTTATTAAATAGCCTGCAAAAGAATCAGGCATAGGGATACATAGGAGCATGGCTAGTTGTTTAAATACATTTGATAAGCTAATTAAAATATGGCTTAATGAGACTGTAGCTTCAGGCGAACAGCAACCCTCCCCAAATTATCATTTTTACGTATATATATATATTTTTTTTTGCACGGAAACAACTCTATTTAAAAAGCAAAGCCTGAGGTGAACTGTAAAAAAATATAAGAGGCCGTTGGGAGCTGGTCACATCATCAAGTATAAAATGAAAGATTAATATTTAATGCGGAAGGCATTGAAAGTGCATGAGACAGACGGAAACATTTTGCTGCACAGCTACTATCAATTGACTCTAAACTGTTTCTCAGCTGCTCCACTTTATTGTTTTCTTCTTCAACGGGAACTTTTTCCGCCACGGCAAAACAAAACTTTCCCGTTTCAGCTGCCAGGAAACACCTACGCCTCTTAAGCGGTTGTAATATTGACTTAGGTTCGAGTGTTGTAGCCGGGGAAAAATGTGCCAACGAATAAACGCTGTCACAAATGTGCCAATGAATAAAAACTGTCGCTTGGCGGAGGTAATTATGTACTCACCACTTCATAACGCCTTATGAAAGCAGGTCAATGTTAAGATAGTATTTACACATGCGTCTCTTTGGCTGCTAATTGAATTTGCAGCCATATTGGTGATATGCCAAAATGCAAATTTAAAAACCTAAGATTTTTAGATCTACCAACCTGTTAAGTCGATGGCACCAACTGCAGTTGAAGTTAACCTGAGAGGAGATGCAAGTCGCGCAGGTAGTGAACTGGAGACAAGCTGGGTGGAGGAAACAGGCTTTTAAAACCAACTGTTGAGAAGTTATCTCGACTAGATGCTCTAGAAATGTTTCTTACTCGGTAATGGTGTAAATTCCACGGCAGAAGAATTGCTGATCCTTGTCTTGGTCAACTCTACGCGATGGTACTCATAAATGGTTCGTCGTCTTACATCTGCATTTAGGAGAAAGATGAGGTAGTTAGTGAGAGAGGGAAAGGGGGACAGAAAAATGGGACAAATACACTGTAGAAAGAGGGCGAGAGAAGGTATAGCTAAATTCATTACTTTGTTAAATCATTCTCTTTCTGTTTTTCAAAAGTCTTGAGGTCACACCAAGTCATCTTTAACCTAGACAGCCTGTTCCAGGATGGTTATACAAACAATCCACCCAATCTGGGTCCTTGAGATTTGGTGGGCCCTTGGTGACGAGGACAGGGCTATTCGGACAATAACAAGAATATTGTTATCGTTATGTAACCGTACACTTCGGGTTTTTCTGTATGTAACGATTATATGATTATGATTATATTATATGATTCTTAGGTCAAGGAGGTTGTATAATTACTCTAATCTAAATGTTGTTAGGTCTAGTCCCTGTTTTTGTTATTAGTAAAATACTTTGATTGTTATTGTAGTCCCAGATGTTGTTTTTACTCATACGTGATGGAATGATCAACAACTCTGTAACTTGTGACCATAAGAATGGGACGAAAACGTCTATTCGAGAAGACGTTCGGAAGTTGTAAGGGACACTTGCTGTAACTCTCCCTTCCGGAGGCTTTTACCTGTTGTATCCATTTCTATTTAATTAAATGTCAATAATTGAATAAGATGTCTTCCTGCAGTTATTGATAATTACGGACGAAGGTAATTATTAATGAACCTGACAGAGGACAAAGGGGGAGACCCACTTTTTGCTGGCAATGTTCTGCTGCATTGATCTGAGGCTGTTAATGAGAATTCGAACTAAGTGTCATGGTGTAGGAGTAGCCTTTTAGTACATTGGTTGTAATGACTTTTAAGGTAGAACCATTTCCAAAAAAGGCCAGAAGGCAGAAATGTATCTATAGTTAAGGCTTCGTGCGAGTAGAGGAATTCACAAAGTGTACCAGACGGAGGACACAAAGTGAGTGTACAGGTGGTCTTCAGTTTATGGCCGGATTGTTTCCACCGTGGAACAGATTGGGTGAAGCGGTTAGAGTTTGTACCTAGTGTAAATATTGTCAAACATCTTGTCCTGTTTCTGGAAAGAATTTTGTTTAACTACATAGGGGCATACTTGTTAATTCTAAACAATTTACATTAAGTTAATAATTTACTTTAATGTCAATGCCTAATGTGTTTGCAATGAATTACAGATTCATAGAGATGCATTTTCTCCCATTTGCCTAAACAGTGACCAAAGTAAAGTGTAAAAAATGGTTGTATTGATTTTTTTAGTGTGGAAGCTTAAAGCAAATAGCAACAACTTGAAGAACTGACATTTTTAAAGCCACACATTCATATTGCTTCAGCATTTTGTAATAGAAGCTGAAAGAAACTGATTGTCACCTTTCTCTATAGAACAAAACACATCACATAGACAGATCTGCTAAAATTCATACATTCCCCCTTATGCACTTTTCAGAGCTTTAAACAAATCGGCTGTGACGTGCAATCATTTTCCGTGGTTGTTAAAAAGGATTCTGGCTCAAAATATCTTCCCACAAGACCAAAGTGACGCCGGTTCCGAGATAAAAAGAAAAATTGAACGGTGTGAAAATATGACACTGCCAATGCAGCTGAATACTCACTGGGTATCTGTTGAATTTTGTGAACCACCACAAAAGCATCGGAGAGGCCAACCTTCACGGGGTGATTGACCGGACTGATGTGTGACAGTTCCACGGGAATCTGAAAGGCAAATATAAGAGCAGGTCTGAGCAGATGGGGGCTTTTTTTATGCTCTGGATGAGCCATAATGTATTTTTTTCAGTCTACGTCCATTGTGGTGTTAGTTTTTGTAATGACTGAGCGATAGAGTAGTGACTACTGTTCATAATGTGGCAGTGAATAGACGCTAGACCAGGGGTGGGCAAACTTTTAGGCCCGGGGGCCACATTGACTTTAAAAATTTGAGAGATGGGCCGGGTCAGTCCAAGATACGATACAAATAAAAAACTGCATCCGTTAACAGTGCATATGAAACATAAACAGAAAAAAAAGGACTAAAGTATTAACATACTCATCACTCATCATTAAAGTAAAAAGTATAAAGTACAACGTAAAGTAAAAAGGAATGTATTAAGAAATATTAAAATGTAATTTTTAGTTTTAGTTAACAATGAAAAGTACCTCTTTGTAAGCAAAGATAATGCGTCCAGTGTCATGCAATGTGGCCTGGAAAGTGAAGCTGCCCAGGTTGTAGTTGTCTTGTAGATGGACGTGATCCCACTGCACCACCAAAGCGGTACCTGCCGGGCGGGTGAATAACGCACAAATTTGAAATGCAGTTTTCCCTTGGGGATAATGCTGCAAGTCTGAACTGAATGACTTTAAAAAATAAAATGAAAGATGATAGGAAAACGCAGCACTAGCGCAATAAAAACAGCGACAATGGGGGAGAGAGAATCAAGGCAGAGCAGTTATCATGATGGATTATGTACCTTTGGCAAGTTTGAAATCAGACGGAATGACACTTGGATGAATAAGTTTTCTAATGTCTACTTTGAAAAATGTTAGGAGGACAACATTTTGGAAAGACAATTATTATTTGATTATTATCACTGATTCAATATATGAGATGCTCAAACCCTTTTGCAGTTTTTGACACAAAACACTAAATTAAATCTACTTTATTTTTCAGATTAAAATTCAATTAGATGACTGATAGACAAACAAACTAGCATACATTAACAACTAAGCAAATTAAACACAGACTCATTTAACCCACCTTAAAACTCAAAAACATGACCAAATAAATACACAAATTAAAATTAAAGCTATACTCATACATATAAGTGACTTGCTGTAATTTAGCCCATAATACGGCAATTAGTAAAAGGCTCACGAGGAATTTAAGAGGACCCCTCAGGCATTTTATTTAATGCCACATTGTTAACGGTGGATTCTGGACAACCAATTGATGTGACAGCCATTCCCTCTGCAAGGAGTGATTGTCAAGCTTTGGCGGGTTTCTCATCAATTTTTATAGCCAGAGCGCTTCTATCTCAAGTAAAAGCAAGCTTTCTGCTGACAGTTCTAGAGAGCGGCGGGACAGGAAAGCCGGTAATGATTTACATGTGCAGAACGGGGGGAGGCTGTGAGCCTTGAAGGACGAGGTCAAGATGGGATAAAACTGGGCTCCAATGTGGCGCCGCCTGTTTGCACCTCAACGACGAGGAAGAGGTCTGTCAACGACTCGACCTGATCCAGTTCCCCATTCGTATTTTTTTTGGAGGGGTGGGGAGGTGCTTCACGCATTGGCCTTGTTTCTATTTCCACTTACTCGCTCAGCAGGCTGCGCACAAGCTCCAAACAAACAAAAGCGTATCCACAAACTACAAATTGCACCACCGCAACCTCATTTTAGTTAAATTATCCATGGCTAGGGATTTAGTGTTCAAATGACATCAGCTTACTAAGCAGACACAAATCCCCCTCTCACGTTCCCCTAATTCAGGATTCTTTTACAAATCACGGCGGTGTCTTTGTGTAGCTCGAGTTTGATCAAACTAGCAAATGCTCGGTAGACAACCGCACACACCACAAACTCTATTTTATTCTGAGTAATTTACACACTGGGAGATCAGGAAGTTAGAAAAAAAAACTGATGAACACATCTAACTTAACCTCTAGAAATATTACAAAAACAAATTTGCTATCTCAAACAAATGAGAAAATTAACTTACCAATTAGAAATGATTAAATACGCAACATTCCATAACTGTACATAAAAGAAACATTAAAAACCAAACTTGCTTGCTCAAATGACGTATTTTCCAGAGTATAAGTTACACCCGCCAAAGAATGCACAATGAAAAGGAATAAAAAAAAACTTTGGCCAGAGTAATTGCAATTTAGTAAGGATATTATACATAATCATAAATTTCCACTTCGTGGATATCCTTGAAATTAGAAGTTTATCATGTGGTAAACTAGGAAAATCTGAAACTACCAAAAACTACTCCTTAAGCTTCAATTTTTGTACATTCTCTTTCTAAGATACCGTAAACCTCTTTGATATTGGCCACGCGCTGGGAATTGATTAACGCCGTTCTAGTCGGGCGAACACTGCTTCAGAAGGTCGTGGAGACCGATATGATGCCGACTTTGATGGATAACCATCCTCCTGACAGCATTCATTCAGCATAGAGAGACAATTTATGATAGCATCAAGGAGGTTTAGAGAGTTTCACACCATATAATAAAGAAGACCTATCTTTTAAAACTCTATAAGCAGGCAACACAACTATTGTTACCATTGTCAAAGTAGATGACCGTCGAGTTTCTGGACACGCTTGGGTCAAAGTTAGCCATGAGGGGGGCGATGTACTGCGTGGCTGTTAACATCCGGTGGACCACATCGCCAGTGTAGATGAATCCTGAGAGAGATGAAAAAAACTAAGCATTTATGACAGTTATCTTTTCAAATATTCAGTTCTTAACTGGCTGACGCTAATAAACAGACAGATGAAAACTGCTCTAATGACAGGAGTCAGGAAAAGGTCAATTTTGTTCAATTGCGCTTTATTTTTTCACATTTTTAAAATTCCTTTATTCTAAAAGAAGATGTCATCCCGAATTAGAAATACAAAAACAAACTGTTTATGTTTCGCCAGTTTGTTTTGTCACGTCAAGACAAATAGACAAAAAATTTACTCATTGTTCTCTAAAGTCAAAGCAGATGTTTGCACATGTGTTTTGCAGAAGTTTAAAAATATTTATTTTGCTCATTTTAATTCCAAGTGACTGCCTGAATCTGAAGTCAAACTAAATGATCGTTCTAACCAGTTTAGGGTGCCTGCAGCTTTTTATCTTTGTGTTTCCAGGTAGATTCACATATAAAAAAGGTTCAAAATAGAAATATATGACCTGTGTATAACCATACCTGCACATAACTGTCTTTTTTATCACTATTTGGTAAGGGAATATCATTTAAACTAAAGCTAGAGACCGTTATTTGATGGCATTTCAGGAAGCCTATAAACACACATCTATCACCGCAATAAGAGGGAGCAAAACTTGCAGTGAGGGGAATCAATCTTTCTCTGAAGTCTTCCCTGCAAAGTAGACCCCATATTGAGCAGAGTCAGCACAAGGTAGAGACTGATAGGGTGCTGAAAACCATACAGCTTTATTTGGTGGTGTCAAACTGTAACGACTGTTTCCCCAAAAACGTGTATTTAACATTTCTGCAAATCACACAAACGAACGACGACAAACTCGGCTTCTGGAAAAGAAATCCAGCCGCTAAATGCAAATGAAAGAAGACGGGGAGATCGTTCAAGCACTTCTATCCAACCAGAGTCGCATAAATCAAGGAAGAATTGCAATAGCTGCACATTTGAGCAACCGTTTTTCTGTTTTTATCGCCAGGATTCAGTTAAGAACCTCAGCAGTAATCGCAACTATGCGCTGTTAAGAAAGTCAAAAGAGTTTAGCCAAGTGCCACTCACAGGATACATTTCCATTCACTTCAATTCAATATTAACCCAAATATAGTGCCTTCACAATATAAATACCTCAAAACCATAAATTGCTTATATTCCTCAGTCATACAAATTAATTTTAATGCATCCATCCATTATTGAAACAAATATAATAATTGCAATAAGTTACTGTAGGCCAAAGTATAGTACAAAATCAGTTTATTTCTATTTTCTGTCATTCACGCAGTTTTGAAGTACATTGCCATTTTCTTATTAAAAATATATCATGGTTTTAAAACTAGACACTGAATGGATTAAACTCCTAAATCAAGGGACCACAGTATCTACTTTAAAGTTATTTTTATTTGTTGGCTTGCCGTCAGATTGTTTTAATAGAAAATATGGGCCTTGTTTGGAAAGAACCGACGGAACAACGTTGTTTTCAATCCTTCTCAGTTAATAGGGGTGTAACCAGCCCTTAAGTGTGGATGTGTTTATATAGAGTGTCTAGGGCGATTGAGGAGTTGGAAGTTAGAAGACATGAGGCAAGGCAGCACAGCAATTTTCCACTCTTGAATCTTGACGGTGAAAACCACAACCGCCCAGCCAGCTATTATCACATCAAAGATGTTCAAATTCGACATTTGGCCAAATATTCTAGAGATGCTATGTTACATCTCAGCATAATAACCGATAAGAACAAATCCAGGAGAACAAAATGGAAAGTCTGAACCATTTAACATTTATTATTAGTACACTTAGAGGATTAAGGTAGAAGTAGTATTGAGACAAGACCACCTGGTGCTAAAGTGGTGCAATTGCCTGTCTTTAAGTAAGAACTAGACCAATTATCAGAAGAAAATAAAGAAAGTTTACCCTTTCATACTAAGTATCCAAGCCTTATACTTTTATCAATGTAGTTTGTGCAATGTAGTTCGGATGCAGTAATGAGTGGTTATTTAAATGCTGCCTTGATTTTATGGATGTCTCCAAGGTGATGAGGTCTTTCGGGCTTTAGAAATGGTGGATTATTGCTATTATTATGATCCGCTAAATGCTGTCCATCAGTTACGGATGTGTGCACATGTCCTTTGAGAAGAATTTAATGGACTGACTTTATGGCTTTTCTATCAATTCGTAATGAAAGACAGCCTGAGTAAACAAAAAACTCTTGCAATCGTTCTCCGGCGGCCCTGAGCAAATGCGCTCGACTCGGAATATCAAGCTCTTAATGAAACGGGCAGTGCAGCAGAGAGGAAAAGAAAAATCTTTTTTTTAAGTCTTTCAACTGAAGAGGCAGTCGAGTGAACTTTCCAATTCTCAATGGTTTTTTTTTTTTGGTTGTTTTTGGTGGACATTCCAGAAACAGCAGAATTCAAGAGAGCATGTTTAAATAACTTTCCCCTTGTTCTAGCTCGTATCTAACTCTGTATATCCAATGACTATTTGGTGAGGACCCCACAATTTGCGAAGAAATATATACAGTTTAAAACCTTTAGATATGTTGCTGTAGCTTTTGGCCAACTTGGTGTAAGTTTAGCTACTTTGTGTCATCAGATGTGAGGCAAAAAATGTTGGATCCACATCTATATCCAGAGTCCCTGTCCACTAACTCTTGTACTATTCGAAGAAAAAAAACTACAGCTGTCCCTAATTTCAACCCTCTGAAGCCTTGGACCAGACAACAGATGTTCAAGATGCAGATGAAAGCTGGAGTTTACAAAAAGTCATTTAAAATTGAGTCTAGCTATGTCCGGAATTAGAGTTGAAGACACTGTGATCACAAAATGTCAGAGTGCACGTACTATGTTAACTTCAACGACAAAATTTGAACTAAAGTGTTTCCATCAGGTTACAAAATGTGTTGACGTTATAGGTGTACCAGTTTCGAGAGTTCAGGAACGTAAGGTGGTACCCTCTCTCCAGATGGCTTACATATGTCTTATTGTAAAACCGATAAAGACACGTTGGGAGAAAACAACATGCTATTTTCCGAAGTCTGGCTTATTGTAAAAAAAAGTTCATGGTGGCTTTGTAGACCTTTATACTTTGACACCCGTTTTCTGATACCGCCGCCGTCTAATCAATGACTCTTTAACCACTTGGCGGACCCGTCTTGTTTCCAGTCCAAACCCAGCGCCTGCTTTTCTCTCCAGTTCAGTTTAGTACGTAAGGGGAGGAGAAAGGATTTGTTTTTAACAACCGTTCCCACCGAGGTGAGAACTGCAAATGGTCATGTGTCTTTTAGAACTCCAAATCTTTTAAGATTCACTTAGCAACCTGTCAGAAATGCCTTGGCTGTTGGATCTTTTCCATTGCTTAGGGTTGCGACGTTGCCTTACCGCAGCCACACTCTTAAAAAGCCCAATAATGGCACACACGCATCCATAACGCTGTACATTTCACAAATGCCTCGACAGTTTCTGAATCCCGACCACATTCCCTTGCCAAACCACAGCACTGTAAAATGTGTCTGCGCACAGCCTGTTAGCATCAACAGCATATCCAATAACAACATTTATTAGTGAACTACTGACTTTTGTTGACTTACCGCCAGTTGCCACGGTGATCTCGCGCAGAAAATGTCCATAGAAAGGGAAATCAAAGGACAGATTGACTCTCTGTGAAGGATGAGACAGACAAACTGGTTAAATAGAGTCAAATGAAATTTGTCTGACTCTATCGTCGTGTGATTATGAATCTATTTGAATTACCAGCCTGAAATGCCGTTTACGATGAGCTTAACTGCCACTTCTAGTCAAGTCTGTATTATTATAACATATTAATCATGAGTTTTATTTACTTCTGCTGAGTCATCAAGATATGTTGATGCTTGTGAAGTTAATGAAGTACAACTTTATGTGTTTTGTCAGTGTATAAACCAAGCCGTAAAGGATACTTCGTTTCATTTGAAATGCAAATAGACACTCGATTGGAATTGGACCTGGAAAGTCAGCCCTAGAAACTTAATTTGAAAAGCTGCAGAATAGAAGCACGTGGAGTTTCACTTCATCTCAGGGTCAGGCCAGATGCACTTATCGATTTTCTTCTGGGACAAAAGGCAAAGTCAGACCCCACTTTGCTCCAGGGAAGAGAATCAACTTAATGCCAAAACCCATTGCACCAATGCAAGGCTCAATCCATCACTAGTTGAAGGGAAACAAGTGGAATGCAGAACTTGTTTCAGAATGGGCTGCTGCTATATATTATCAGAGAATATTGTATTTGTCTTTAGATGTGATAAAGTAGCAAAGGGCTCTGCTGCAAATTATATATTTTGTGACAAAATACGATCTATTGGAAACTGTAGTTTGGCCTTTGTGTTAAATCCACACGCTGGCTCGTGTGCGACTTGAGTTTCCAACAATATTTTACCAGAGTAATTTGATATTAGCTTTCAACCACAAACACCAAATTGCATTAATGACGACTTCTTTCATTTCGTCAACGTGAATCATGGTTTAACTGCAGGGCACAAATGGAAAGTAGAGCTGAAACTAATTATTCTTTCCAGCAATTGGTGAATTTCTTACTTTGTTGACTAATTGAGACTTTTCCTCAAAGCCTAAATGTCCTCAGGTTGCCTTTTTCTCCAGTCCATGACTCCAACATTTCTGTCAGAATCTGGATTATATCAAAACTAAACATTCAAGCGGAGGAAAGTCAATTAACGCGTGGCTCGTTTATGAAACAAATCTTCCTTTGGGTCGTTGTGTGGGGATTTACCGCTGCTTGTCGGTGAGTGTTGGATAGAATCCCATGAATCTTCACTTTCTCCTTGTCCATCTGCTCAATGTTTACCCACAAGTCCTTGCTCATTGGATCTGATGGGCTGTACGTTTTGGATGTGTAGTAGTTGTGGTCTGTGTCTTCCTGCATTGGAGAAGAAACAATAAGTGATGGCAATTTTGCTTGTGTATCCAACATCAATATACAGTGTCATTTAATTTCTTGCATTTTGTTTCTTTGGAATTTGTGCAGCAAGTGATTCCATCCACCTCTGTTGGCAGAGTGCCACTCATAGTAGAAACTTATGTTTTATAGACAGTCTGGTTTCTTATTCAGCCCACACGCATGAAGTAACCTAAAACTGTCCACAATTTAACCTTGTCTTTCGAGTTGAAGCATGTATGTGATCAAATAATTAGTTTTCAATGGCTTGTTTCCAATTGACAGTAATGCTGAAGAGCCTGTCAACCAATCCAGCTTAAAATTAAGTTTGGTATTATCGGAAAATGTATCTGAGGGAGTTGTCCTTCTATGCCACAAATTTCCGACTTCGGCTATTATAATTAAAGCGATCACAAGATGATCCCTGACTTCCAATATTGCGCACCAGACCATCTCCAAACACATCATGTGCTTATCATCCGAATGCTTCAACCTCTTTATGACTTCTTTATAACTTGATGCCCTAAGGAGGTTTTTTGATTTGTCTGAGTGAGCACTGATGAAAGGGATCTGGTCTTGTTGTTCTAATTTAGATCACATGAAAGGAACATTCATTTGGAATGGACAGATTTCTCACTTCAGGATTGTATGCCTACGCTAATTTTGTGTAGAGCCATGCAACATTATTCTCTAAAGGGAAGATAATTCACACACTTTGCTTTTGGTTTTAATGAATTCTTGACTACTGGCATTTTGCCAAACTACATAAGTGTGGTATCTCTAAACAAACATTATCCAGATATATAGTATGCTGTAGTAGTATTTCCGGTTAATTAGACCTCATTTAAAAAGTCACTGAAACAGCAACTTTAGAACAAAGGGTTTGAGCTTAAATGCACAGCTGTAAGGCATCTTATTAGGCCTGGAGGGGTTGAGGAAGCTTCTTACTAATTTTGTACAGGAAACAATAAAAGTAGTGACTTTAATTAAGCACTGCTGCCATGTTTTTCTGTTGTGCAAAATCCCAAAATGGCAGACTACTTTTCAGGGCTTGATCCTTTAGGTAGTCAGCTTTATCATGAGATCTAAACAATGTTTCAGTAGCATGTCAACAAAGACAAACTGGATTCATGCCAAACTCATCAGTCCACATGATCTTCTTCTAGCACCACCTTGCATTCTTGGCCTGTTCTGAAGCTGACGGGTAGCAATAATCATGAAAGATGGGAATTCCCCCCTCAAAAGTGCCTCCTAGTGAGTGGCCGCAGACATAGAATCTTGCCACTGTAAAGTACACCCACATTACCACACATTAGAATGAGTCACACAATCAGGTCCCTGGTTAGACCCCACATACTCCAGTTTGCTTTTCCTGGCAAACCGTCCCGTCTGACATGGGTTAAAGCCTCAAGACAGGCTGCACATAGTGTAAATATGAGCAGCGGGGTGTGAAAATGAGGGTTGGGAATGCACGCGACGGCTCCGGGTGGAATATGTCTGTCTGGGTCCTTCTAAAGGGGTCTCCACCGGAGACGTTGACATACTATGCAGTACGTATTTGGAAATGGAGGAGGGTGTAGAATGTAGCATCCAGCAGGGAGAGGACCGCGGCATGCGCTCTCCAGGTTTGCATGTTTGTGTATTAATGCCGCTCGTCGAGTAGGAACACAAATGGTGACGGACAACTGCGAAGGGCTTTTTCAAGTACTTTGACAGGCCCGAGGTCAGCTTGCCGCGTTGGCTTGTTTGATATGGATGCAAGCAGATGTTTAAGTGCTGAAAATTGTTGCTTTGCCCTGGTCGAGATTATACTTGGCAAATTTTTATATCTATTGCTATTCATCATGTAACTGTACATCAGCAAGCACTACCTGATATATATTAAAAGAAAATCTCATTATCACTACATGGATCATTTCATCCTGCAGTTATTATCCTGGCAAGAGACATTAGTTATGTTCAACTTTTATTTAATGAGGAAAAAAATCATTTCCATTAAAATGCCTCCTGTTCAAGACTGGCTGGATGATAGCTTCCCAACTACATAACGGAGCTGAGCAATTAGTTTCTTATTGTATACCATAACTTCCAATTTCCCACAACCATAGAAACTCAGACATGTTGCATCATTCTTCTGTCTGGCTTTATCACGGATATGTGATATTTTATTATAATCATTAAAACACATTGGAAAATTCTGCTAACATTATACAGTATAGTTGGGTGCCTACTATATTACATTAATATTGTCCGGGCATGGGTTTTGATTGCTTTTTGTTTGTTTCTATCAGAAAAGATGTTGCTAAGTGAAACTGGCTTTGAAGCTCAATTTTCTTGGGGATTGTTTTGTAATCAATCATAATCGGTTTGGGACGTTGTCAATGGTGACTTTTATAGATTTTTAATGATTAATATTTACGATTGTTTGACATAGTCACCAGCTGTGGAGTGTGTGGAACGATCTTTGCTTATTTATAAATCCTCGTGTGTGTGAGTGTTCAATCCAGAGTTCATCTCAACCTTTTGATCCATTTTCTTCTCTTCTATATTTTCAAGAAAGATGTTCAAAATCATCCTTGCTTGCGACATACACCAGATAAAGTATTACTCTCTCAGAAATTCTGAGTAAGAATACTGTCACTATGCAGTTGAATCCTGCTGACTCAGACTCAAAATTTCTTCTTCTTTCCATGTTGTTCGATGGCATCTTCCGAACATCTTGAATCGAGGTTAATGACCTGGAGAACTCAATGTTTCACAGCCTCCAGGCGCCAAGCCGTCTGCTGTCACGGTGCCGCCACAATTATAAACTCCCAATTCCAGGTGAGAGGCTTCCAAAGCGGACCAGGTGGCCCTGGTTAACCCAAACACAGCCTCCCACCGCTGCACAGAATCCATAAAAAAAAGATGGAGGGATTGCTTCACTGGTGTAAAGTGGCCATAAAGTTGATGAAGGGGAAAAGAGGAATAAGTGATCGATAACGATGTTTCAGCAGGTCCAAACCAATTTTAACTTAGTGTTTAGCATTCTTTGAAATACTTGTACTTACAGACCATAAAGAGTGTGTGTGCATTTAGGATATGTAGGTGTATATATACATTTGACAATGTATACATAGTCGTTATATTCATATTTATAATATGTGCAACCTTTTTAAAGGCTAAGTGTGTTTACAGAATGTAGACTTTAAAAGTGCTTTAAATGACAGTTTGAGTCCCTGTGTGTGTGTGCCTATTTGGACATTTAGACTTGACGATCAAAGCTTCCTCTTTCAGTGGGAGACAAGATTAGAAGCTGTTGAAAAAAATATATAACGAGCTGTCTCGAGCCCCCGAGTGAGGCCGGTGTCTTACGTACTGAATCCTGTGTGCAGACGGTGGCGCCACACGTGGTTGTGGTACCTTTAATTTGCAAAAGCCCCATAAACAGAACCCTCCCCCCATTAATCTCCACTAGCTTCAGCAACTTCTTGTGCCTTACTTTTGTTAATATCCTGCTCTGCTGTTTGGTCCCAATTAAGGAACCGACCTCTCATTTAAAGTTGGTGAAAAAACAAGGCCCCCCCAATCTTAATTTGGCCAAAAATACTTATCCACATACTTTATTTGCAAACATCCAGAGCCATTTATAGTTGCTCCACCAAACCAGGGAGTACTTTTCTTTTCACGGGGAACTTTAATGGATACATTTTCTTTAAATGAGCTCCTCGTCAGCTTTTTAATGGTAATTGCTTAAAAGAGAACAATCATTAAACATCATGGCAAAAAAAAACAATGTCCATGTGTTTGCATGGAGAGAATTCTTTCAGTCAGGTGGTTGCTTAAATGTAAAAAATGGCTATCCTTGCAAATCATACATGCTGACATAGCCTCCCACCTCAATTTGTGAGTTGTTCCCAAAGTCCTCCGCTGAAATCAGGCCAGGAAAGCGCCCAGCGTCTTCCTCATCCTGCATTGGCTCTTCTTCCTCACGATCATGTTCCTGACTAGCCCTGTTACTGTCCATGTTCCTTGGGCTGTTGGGAAGCCATCTCCTCCATCGGTGTGCATGTGTCTTTAAGTCCACGGCCACATCCTCATCCACAACTTGCCTATGGTCCATGTAAGAGTAAGGGACCCCTGAGAAGGAAGCAAGAAATTTTATGGTTAATTGAAAAACCCTTGTTAAGAGTAATTGACCAAACCACATATCTTAAACCAAAGAAAATGGACGTTAATGCTGAACAGAGGCTCATAAACCCAGATTATATTGATTGCTGTTCATTTATTTCAATTTGCCTACACTGGCTACACGGAAAGCTAAATGTTAAGAAAAGCACAATCCGTGTTGCTAACAATATAGGGATTTTTTTCCAACCCCCTCGAGTGACAGCTTTTCAAAAAAGCAATTTCTATTCAGACATGAGCGGAATCATTTTTTTCATTGTTTTCCGTACAACAAAAAAAGGAGCCCTGCGGAAGGATAGTCAATCGTGCCAGAAATGTTGGAATCTTTTGCCTTATGTGTCGAAAACATTTGCCAAGTGTGCTAAACACTACACGAAAAAGGAAATGTTTCCACTTATTCCACTTTCACATCCACACGACTGTAAAATTCTATTAGTGTTTTTAATTGGGAAAAAAGCATAAGTAGGGAGGTGTAGTCGGTTTAGTATGTTTGTATTATAGGCAATGTTCCCCATATGTATTAATCTATGTATATAATTTATTGCAAACCCCCAATTTATGCCTTATTGCTCACCAGAGGTCAGTTTGAGAAGTTGTGAGTTGCGTGTTGAAACTAATGATAGAAATGGAACATAGTGAAACCAAACAGCTGGTGGAGATGATGCTTATAGCGAAAAGACTGAGAACATATGAATGAGAGACATGGATGATTAATGTACAAACTCCATTTAGGACCACAGAGAAATCCATGTTATTTGGCAGATTCGGCAGATCTGACAAAACGATCACGACAAGACTATAAAATGAAAGGTCAGTTGCACTGTCATTAAGTCAAATTTTCTTTCCCATATCCTAAAGTGATAAAGCCCACAATGGAAGTGAGCCCAGATACTTTATTATACTCTACATATGCATTACAACAGTCATATGTCTCCATGCATGTCGCATACCGCAAAGTGCTGTTCTGTTAAACGCATTTTAAAGTGATCATTCATTGAAAGTACCTTCCTCAGTCGTGTCCTAAAATTGCCTCGGTGAAGAAAATATAGTTCAGAATGTAAATATTCATCAAATCATGATGCCAAAACATGTTACTCCATCCTAAAAAAATGACTTCAATAAAAAAATTACTGTAAATATTAAACACTAGTACCAGACCTGAATTTAAATTAATCAACACCAATGACTAGCCTTGGTTGCATTTTGTAGCTGGCCCATGAATAAATCATGGATACATTCAAGCAAAAATGAAGTAGTAAACTACAAAAAGGTGAAAGTTCACTTAATATCCGTTTGTTACATCCTCATTTTTTTATGAATTTAACATGACTATACAAAAGGAAGGAATAAAGGCCTGTTTTAAAGCATTATTCGGCTTTCCTCAGGCCATGATGGAAAGCTGGCAAACAGCAGGTCATGAAAAGCTTCTTTCTACTGTAGCGGCTTTGAATAAATGACAGCATTTTTCCCAGCAAGTCACGCAGAGGGGTCACCCATGAGTCAGATTTGACAAAAAAAGGAGAACCTGTGTTTCTTTTTGATTTACTTGCGCAGTCTGTGGCATTTGTCATTCTTGTAAGACCACCAAGAAACAGTTTAAAATAGCCCTAAGGCGCCATCTCAGTGTCCGATTGTTCCTCAGCTTGAGCGTGAAAGCAAATCTTTCCCCTTCTTTCAGGGCCTCCAAATTTCTGTCAACGCGTCTGATTCACAAAACACAGCAGCCCACTGTCATTTCGTTGTACCTTAAACGTTCAAGGACATTTAGCAGGTCATAAACCTGCATAGTAGATGTCTCGCCTCAGTCCCTTTTTTTCTCCCCTCATTTGTTTCCCACCTGACTCACCATCGCTGATGGAAACCTGACACAAAAGAAATAAGAAAGCTACGTTTTGCTGCTAGGCATCCAAAAAGAATAGAGCTTTTCCCAGCAGGAAAATACAAATGAGGCTGATGTAAGTGTTGCAGTTCTTTCTTTTGCTCTTTTGTGCTCTAGTTTAAACTGAAAAATTCCAACGCTTTATGAAATAAAATTCAGTTCTTCCATTTTCTGGTGTAAATTAAGTACTGTGGCATCTATCGTTACACTTGTTGTGCCCTATTCAAAGAAATCAGTGTGCGTTTAAGTTCAAATATGAGGTGAGAAGAGGGTTTTTATAAAATTCCATTGCTTGATTTTGTAACACATTCACAGGCATAAAAGCCTACCCTATCTGAAGGCAAGTCCATAAAGGGAAAGTTAAGGAATAGGTGAGGAGTGAAGTGACACCGGCACAAACCTCAAAATGTCTGCAGCAGGATTAAAAAAATAACAAAACAAAACACTTGTTTTTAGTTTAGAACAGCACCTAAAAATAAAGCACAAGACAAATTTTAAAATGTACAGGAAAATTAAACAAACAGGTCGACAGCACCCTGAAAACCTAATTCACAGCAATTAAAAAAATGTAGTAGTCATTCACATTAATCCTTTAATTGGTTCCGATTATCGGCACGTGCTCAGTTCGCTTCACACGCTGAACATAGGCACTTTAAATTCATGGTGGTCTCTACACTAGCGTTTCTATTTTCACGGGCGATTAGTCACGTTTTGTCCCAGTCAAAACACTCCGCCATACACCTCCTTGAGGCTTTAGATTGGAGCAGCAGATACAGGTTGCTGCTATTTCCTTGAGAAGAATACACTTGCGATGGATATCATAGACTACATATTTCATATTATGCAACATTCATCTTCAGTCTGGAGGTGGTCACTGCTGCATAATTTAAGGTATTCTTAACTCCTTGATATTATTTGACCAGTATTTCAGCCAGCTTCCTAAGCAGGATTGGCAAACCATATACCCCATTTGATTAAATCCAACATATGGTGCAATTTTCTCATAAAACAGTCATCTACAGATATATCACTTCAACATACTTCCTTGCCAAGTATTACTATTTTCTTACAGATTAGAGAAACCGAAAAACACGAGCAAAAATAGGTGAGTAGAAGATAGATGTGAGCGAGAATGTGCAGATAGCCGTTTTTACCTTAGGTCGTAATCAGTAAAAAAAATGATCTGCGTTCCTGCTTGACAGTTTTATCCCAGCTGTGAAGTTTTTAATAATTCACAAAGGATTTCTTTGTCATCTGCATGATTTATAGCAATGTCAAGCAGTTCACTGAAACAAGCCAATATGCTAGATAGAAACTAAAGCAGGCACATGGGCTGGAGGGGCAGCCCACTGTCACCACTGCGGCTTTTTCCCATGTAATTGGTGGTTAGCTACTTGGTCAGTGCAGGAAAATGATCATGTTCAGGGAAAGACACCAAGCAAATGGTCAAAAGAGGAAGTGTTCATGGCCTGCATCACAGCCTTTTAGGAATTTAGGATTCCAGTCAGGCACATTGTCTTTCTCCAATGTCAGAAGATTGAGCGATTGACTGCAGAACCATGAAGCGCTACTGTTGGCTGAGCTCCATTTTTCTACTCTGAGCCTTACAATTTGGCTTTAATGTACCGAAGCAATGCATTAATTGGACACTGCGCTTTCTCTATAAGTATTATTCTTTGTGCTACCCACAAACTGAGGGAGATATGACTCTTTTCTTGAAGGTCATGGGCTAACTGAGCTCGAAAATTAGGACAGGACAGCGACGGCTATTGCTCAGTCAGACTTAAATCATACCGTGAAATGCACACACCCACACAGTCACACATTTATGCACTCACTGTTCCCACAGTCTACTTAGAGCTATTGCTTAACCGAGTTGAAAACGACCTCGGACGCTTAACTATAAAATAGAACTGATTGATTCTCATGAGAATGAAGCCATACATAGAAAAAAAATAGTGACAGGTTGCTGACAAATTTTACCATGTTCTCCAAAACAAAAACTCTCCATCTTGTCTTTTTCTCGTATTCAATTGTGGCATAGTACATTCCCATAGTATGACTACATTCTGTCCCCTGCCTGACACTTTGGTGCGTTTCACTGATCAGCTTTTTTTCACATTTACATCCCTCTAATTGGAATCGATTCGAGCAGTGTCACGGAGACCGTCAGCATGCAAACATAGCCTTTACTTGTTCTGTTCTGCAGTTGGGGATTGATTGACCAGCCAGTATATTAACACTGTGCTTTTTGGCACTTCTGCTTCTCAACCGAAGGGGATACGAGCCTTGGGGTGGGGGCCCGAGGCTTATCCATCAGCAGTGTGCAGCCTCTTAGCTCTCCAGCTTGCCAAATGTGTCCACACTCCAGTTTGTAGTTAAGTCGAGTGGAACGCTCTCAGACAGTTCCAGCTACTTTCCCAGAGGTCATTGCGTTTCCCCTATTGCTGCTAACCCATTATGAGTCACAACTGGGGTACAAACACTGTGGGAGGGTCTTTCACCAGGGAGGACTGGAGATGCATTCAAATGCCAGGTGGAAATGAGGCTTCGGAGTAGACGGTCTCAGTCGATATGAATCCAAGCCAACTACCAGGTGTGCTGTGTGTCATCAGCTCCTCACCAGGTGTGCTTTTCTTTCTGGGAAACCATTATGAACTTGCACAAAACTCCCAGCTCTTGTAATGATATTCCTCGTGGCTCACTTTGTAAATGTTGTTTTTCTTTTTATGCCCCTCTAGTACCTCGCAATTTGCAGAGTATAACCTTCACTCCACTGACGCAAACAGTAGGAGTGCAGTTTTTACCCCCCAAGGGAGGCACAATCTGCACTAATGCACCCCATTAGTTATTTTGAGAGTACTAGACTTGAACCCTATAAAAGACTCCCACGCAGGTTCATGGGTTCAAGTTCTGACAACAATGATAACCTAGACATGATGTATGACTATTATAAGAACCATTTCCTTGGTGGGGGGTAGGGGCTCAGTCAGTAGGGACCTAAGTTGAGTCATTTGATGCCAACTTTGGACTGAAGTCAAAGTCCAGGGCTAATTGAAGTGTCAACCATGCAGAACAATACGGACACCCTCGAGAGACACTGTAGTAACTCGAAGTTGTTCTCAGTTGGTTATTCCTCCAGAACTGTGAGGTACTAGACTTGCAACCACCAGAACATCACACAGATAGCAATTATGTTGAGTGACGTAATGATGAGGACACTGCGCTGCCTTATGAGCCTCATCGTGGGCACGCTGAGTCTTCAATGAAAAGTGACAGCTGAGGAGCTCTTTGACAAACAACCTAAGAGACACCACACTGGAATGCAAATGAGCTTGTTCTCAAAAAACACGTTTTTGTTCATCCCCTTCATACTCAAACATTCAGTGCTGATGAGTGTAAGCCGGTCGGTCCCTCAGCCGGTGACGATGAAGGAGGGGAAGAGAAGCAAGCTTTGTTGGCATTGCCGTACACAGATAGATGCCGCTTGGCAGTTTCAGGCTGTACTTACAAACCATCCAGATTTTCCCAGGGGGGAGGGCGACGGAAGGCTGAAAACTAAGGCTTCCTTTGCATTGGCTCTGAATCAAAAAAGCCCCCTTAATCAGCCTGTTAGTGATTCATACTCCTGTGTACTTGGTTTAGACTAAAGAATCAAAGAAATATACATTGATATTGTTACTTTAGTAAATAATACTTCATCTGAAGTCCCTTATGCTTCCTTATCAACTGTGGCTTTAAGCATCCAGTTGTTGGGACAATGTGTTATGTTGTTCCCAATGTCTCTGCCATGATTCCAGGCAGGATGCCATCAGCACCCATCGGCCCCCTCAAGTTGTCTCCAAGCCCCCATTGATTAAACTGATGGACTCTTGAGACAAAAGACAGCATGAGAAAGGAAAGATGAGGCAGAATTCAGACCGTCACATATTTTTTGAGGAAAATACAACAATAAAAAGCACTATAAAAGAAGACGATAAATGGTATTTTCCCTGAAGCCATTGTTGTAATAGCTTCTCAATTGAAGAAAATACAAATATAGTATAAATGCCAATTTTAAGCAACAACAAAGTAAATAAATCCACAATAAAAAGCAGTAATTCTCACACAAGTATACCCTTGCATTTTGTCTAAGTGCCATGACCTACCAAAAACAGGTTTGAGGTCAGAAAGCATACAAAGCTGTCGATTGCTGTCTGGCAGTCAACAAGACTGGTCATGCTGATGTTTTGTTTTGAAGGTCTGGGAAGTCATCTCACAAAGATGATATGATATGGGAGTTACTATCAGATAAATCTTTAACACTCACCCTTTCACACTGGCAAATCATACCAAGTATTAATGCAGTTCTTTTGAATCAGTTGTGAAAGTGACTAAGGCGTGGATAAGGAATAATAGTTTTTCTATTTATTCTAGTGAGAGAATCATCATCACCCATACCATCATGTGGCTTATAATAAAATAAACAAGTATCACACCCTTGCAATACGAGACACGTCATCGTTAGATTTGCAGAGACTTGTCCCCGCTGCCCAAAGTGAGCAACACAGAGGAAACCCCCCAAAAATAACACCTCTGGCTCTTTTGGCGGCACTTGTGAAGACACTTGAGTCGCACGTTCCTCTGTCGTTCCCTCTAATCAAACTCTCCCCCCGCCATATTTATGACGCCGTCTGTCGCTGCTCCATGTTTAATCCTGCTTCAACACGTCGGGCTACTTGCTTTTTGTCAGCGAACTAGATAACTGTGATCAGCACACTCGCCCTGCTGCATTTTTTGCTAAAATCATTTCATTTTGAGTGACAAGCGTACATCGGTTATCATAAATCAAGGCTGATAAACGGTGAATGCTGGATTCAATATAAAATACAGACACACACACTCAGATGCCAGACTGTTGAGTGTTGTTACACTCTGTCCTTCTTGGGTAATTGGCCGACACACTTAAATGTATGCCAAATGATTCACTGTCGACACATTCAGGCAGAGTATATGGTGCGCAGAGACAACAGACGCTGTGCAAGTCAGCGGCTGACAGTTAATAAACACTGACCCATTTTGCACGGGTAAAAATGCCTTTAATTCCTTCAGCATGACAGTCTGTCAAGGAAGAAAGCTTTTTATTATTTTTGACTGAGAGTGGTAAAATCTTTTTCTCGTGGTTCCATTAGAAGAGGGATGAATGCCCAGTAAAACCCAGTAAAAGTAAAGGGATGGGCACTGATCAAAATAAATGTTACTGTTTCTAGGGGGTTGCGCTCGTACTAGTTTCGACAAACCCTCAATTTGTCTTTTTTTAAAGTAAAACACAACGCAGAAGTTCAATATAATCGCCAAATATGTGCTTACTGTTCAACCAACATAGCAGACTACACATACAATGATGTATCCGTCAACAATACATCTTCACATCTTATCTACAATGACACACCATCTGTACTATTCACTACGACAATAAATGGCCAAGGTGGTGATACAATATGGGCTCAGGGAAAAATAAATTTGGACTAACAAAAGTCCAAAGTCCCATCAGGACATGAAGATGTGAAAGGATAAAAGACGTGGAATTGACTAGAAGCGGCTGGCACATGATTACATTTTTACTGTGCCCTGCAAGCAGATTTTGTGAGATAATTTTTACGCAGCTTGACAATTAACTATGACCTTTAAAAGCTCCCATCCCATAGTAAATGTGCTGGTGTGTGATATTATTCTAAAATTGAATGGCAATAATTCATGTGTAATCGTTAGTTAGGTAAAAAACGACCAAGAACAAGTCATGATTTCTGCTTTTACAATTTCATTGAATCTAGGCCAAGTGAATTGAAGTCCGCAGATAGTACGTTTTTTGTTCAAATCAGTTAATAATTAGAATGTGTGCCCCCTTCCTCCATCTCATTTTCCAATAAATGGCCACAATCCTGCTGGTAAAGTGTTGCTGTCAAACACCAGCTGTTCACCTGGCAATTTTCTCTCCACCATTCCCTTTTGTCCATCGTCAGTTTGACAAGACTGGACTTGTTTATGTCTTCAAGACAGATGTGCATTTCCACCTGTTATTCTCATCTCTCCTTCTTCTGATTCTGTTCTTTCGTAGAAATTACACAGTGGACAGGCACTAGCCAGTTTCCAACTAGTCTTTCATTTTCTACAAGCTCAAACAGTTGATCAAATAAGCCGTCAAAGTTAATCAATGGTCACCTCGTTCAATGGAAACAAGAAGGTTTTGTAAGCTTTAAATCTTATTGTAATTGTATCATGACAACAAAGCCATCCAATCAGATACACCAGGACACCATTAGGTCTTACAGTGAAGAAATACTCCTATGTGCCTTGGTGACTGGCTCCATCACTCAATTATAGCCAATCCAATCTGTACCAAAGAGGTCAGATAAGGTTGTGAGGCCCTTATATTGCCTGCCTATCAAAGGTGGCTGCCGCCTCATTGCGAGTGCTACCTGTCATGTCCGAACAACAATTCTGTCACTGCAAATCTGCTAGGGGCTGTTTATATCTTCACCCGAATCACGGTAGCTGTCAGGCATGGCTGATGATTTAGCTGGCTATACAACAGCCTGTCACACCTTGGGGTTTTCAGCATACTCTTGCAGAGCTTTGGCCACCTGTGAAAGACAACTGCAGTTTTATCTGGCCTCAAACCTTTAACACCTTTTTAATTTGTCATTGCACTCAGGAGCCTAAATGGCTAAAACATGAGGAGAAGCTGTCATGAGCCCATTCATTTGTTCAGTTGTCTCCATTGAAACCCCCTTATTGGCCCAGGCTTTTTTGTTTGCAAACTGGCCGCGCTGTTTGCCCGAGGCTTCCTGGCGAGTGCTGCCTTTGGCTGCCTGCCGACACTGCCCGCTCCAATGTGTTTATCGCCCTGGACATGCAGGAAACGGCACGGGGAGGTCAGTTCTAGTTCTTTAGTTAATATTTGCGCCCAGTGTTTAAGGGGAGCTCTAATCACGTACGATTTAACTTTAAATGACGGATAATTACAGACTGAAAAAGTGATAGAGATGAAGAAATTAGATTGCTAAAGCTCAACAGAAGTCAGTTTATTGCATCACAGATGTCAAATTAGATCCTGGTGGGTGTTTAATTTATGTTTGGATTCACCACAGTTGGCGGGGTGCGGGTTGCAAATGCGATGGTGCAGAAGGCCAAAGGCCGTTTGGGTGAATGGTGAGCTGGCAAGACTTTTAATCGATAACTCCACAGGCCTGCTTTCGATCATTTGGACAGTGAAATTAAACCCCTCTTTCATCGTCGATAAAATGATCCTGGAAAAATATTCCATACACAGTTGTTAATTAAAAAATAAGACCTCTACCATTTGTTGGCAGTCACCTCATAGTCTTATTTAATGAGCTTTGTACCATGGTGTGGATCAGATACCAATTTAATGAGAGGAAGTGGTTATAGAAAATGGATAGATGGACAATTACACACATTTTTTTTTTTGCTGTCAAAAAAGAGCTTTGGAGATTGAGTGGAAAGGAAAGGCCTTTAAATGTGTGTTAATTAGTACGTCATTATGCTTTCAGGAACTGACAAACGGGCTCTACAAATAAGCAATTCCATTGTCTACAAAGGTTGTTTATTACATTGTTCAGATGGTGCACTGTAAATCATGTTAAAACCCTAAACAAGGAGGGGAAATTATTATTCGATGCCTCTAAAATGAGGGTTAGCATGTTCTTATGGATTTATTTGTCCGTAGCAAAAATGAAAAAACGTCGAGCTCGGAACTGAACAAGATATAATAATACTTGAGTCATATTAAAATGCTTTTACAAGTGCCAAAGGCAAATTTATAGCATTTGGGTAAAAGTCTCAGGAGAAAGTATTATGGGGGACATTACTGAGGTTCTTCAACATTGAGGATAACATGATAGCCAGGCTTGAACACACTTTATTGTGTAAATGCATCCATACCTGCTGAACTGAAGTCCTGCAGATAAGATTTGTCGACAGCCAGGTATAAATGACTTATGGGATTAACACCCAGTCAATGCTAATCACTCAAGGGTGAACACAAAACAGGGTGACCAATCCAGGCTGTCTTGTAACACCCAAGACTTGATTTTAAGACCAACATTCTTGGCATTGTCTTGTTCTCGACTCCCAATAGTGTTGGAATCTGCGAATTTCAGTCTCGGCCTTAGCCTCGTATTATATTAGTTTATATTAGGCAATGTGTTTTATGCAGTTTACCAAAGTTTTGTTGGGTATGGCTACACCACCCTAAATAAAAATTAATAAATAGAACTGGTGAAACTCCAAAACGGTCTTAAAATGACACATTAAGGTGAGTCACTAGAGAGTTGAAGGTCATTTGTACTGATGCTGCATTAAATGTTAATGTTGCACAAACCTCTTATTCAGAGGGAAAAAACAGCAGTTGCTGAAGATGCCACATCCATCCAAGCCCATCCTTGCCAAATTACAGTTTCACCATGCCAGACCGCAGAAGTGATCTATGGCATTCATTAAAATGATGTGAGCCTCCTGAATCACTAGCACCCCACCCTGGCCTCCAATGATATCAACCAGCGGAAAAATAAACAGCCATAAATATGGGACAACACACCCTGCGCGTGTGTGCTCAAGTTATGAGTCCAATCTTCTCTTACCTGAGCAGAAAAGACAAACAGTAAAACGGAACCAGACGTCTCAGGTGGACAGCAGCCCAGAACAATAGCTCAAACATACTGGACGTCTAAAATTTAGAAACCCCAAGTTATGGGCAACAAAAGGAGAATGAGTTGTTCTTTGGCTCTAACCATCTGTAACACACCTGGGCTTGTGTTGTCAAGATTTCTTGATTCACGGACAGGATGAAAGCAATCTGCCAAAGGTTTGCTATTTACAGCTGCATCTCACATTTAGACACATTGGTCAAACTTGTGCAAGGTTCTACACCAAAATATATCCAAACTTCCGCAGGCCTTTGGGATTAGTCGTTTATCCTCCCCTCCCTTGCCGTCCTTCATCCACAAGGGTCAAGTGATGAATGAGGCCAAGCTTTGCAGATGTTCAATCTTCATTACTCACTCACAGATTGGAGTCACACAACAATGTTGGCTTTCTCTTATAAAATAAAAATGATAGATGACGATGTCCGCAACTTAATTCCATGGAGGAGAAACAGGACCCATGAATCTGAACAGTTTTTTTTTCTGTCATACTAGGAGACAGTGAATTATCTAGAGAAATTCTCTCATATGAAAGCAGAGAACATCTTCTGGATCAAGGATAGAATTAGTGAGGTGACGTTAAATTGAGAAATGGCCAATAATTTTGTATACCACGTACTCTTATTAGGATTGCACTCTGGTCAAGTGGTTGTGTACCAAAAATGTTGCTAAAAATTATTGATAAATAGACAAGGATGAAGCTGCAGTTCCCTGAGAAAACTCGCGCACGCATGGACACGATCAAAAACATTGTGAAGAATTCCATTTGGAAAATCCCATCCATGCACATTCCGGCTCAAAGCATCTCCAAAGTGGAAATAATCCTGCTGGTCCAAACTCAGCCTGAAGAAGCTGCTCGATGGAGGGGAACTAAGTGCTACGTGCCTTGTTGCCATGAAACGGAGGCATGCTGAAAGAAGATAACGCACCCCGCCGGATAGCCGAGACCCCCCCTCTTTCTGCCCGACCCAGACTTCATATCCTTAACCCGGCAGGAGGGGGCCGCTTGGGTTCGTCCACAAAGCAAGTTGTTGGCTGCGAGGTTTACGGCATGCCGCTACATGCCTGCGCCGCAAGTTCGTGTGAAAGTTCACCGTTGAAATACGACTGCTTTCACTACTGAGTGAAACCAGGGATAATTCGACATAAGAGCATCACCTCTGTCAGATTGGCCAGGTCCTTTGGGGTTTTTTATATTTAATTAGTCCGGATTTAAGATAAACCTATTAAGGAGATTAACCCTGCCCTAGTTATCCTCTCAACACAGTTACTTTCATCATCACATTCTATTCCAAATAAGTTTCTTTGTATACTTTTTTAGCATGCTTAGGTTTCTTGTCATCTTTTGATGTCATTCTTGCCACTAATTTCTCGACTTTGTGTATTTAGTAGTTTTTATTCCAGTAATTGATTGTAGTCAAATAGTCTATATATATGTATATATATGTATATATATGTATGTATATATGCATATATGTATGTATACATATAGGTATATATATGTTTGTATACATATCGATATATATATATATATATATATATATATATATATATATATATATATATATATATATATATATATATATATGTATACATATAAGTGTATATATAGGTATATATATGTATACATATAGGTGTATATAGGTATATATGTATGTATACATATATGTATATATATATATACAATATGTATAAGCACTATTTGACATATTGCTGTCACCGAGCATAAAAAATCTATGCTTTTTTCATGAGTCATTCTACTGAAATTCAGCTCATAAGTCTCTAATCTTTACCAAGATATGTCTTTTAGAACTACAACAATATGCCTACATACCTGTAAACAATTATATTTGACATTTGGGTTGTGTGGGGTAATTTTAAACATTTTGAGAGGTCGTTCCAAAGAAAGTAGAGGCCCAGAAACCCCTTTTCCCTTCACAATTTGACATTTAATCAGCAGGTACTTCAGTTTGGAAGTAGTGTTCCTTCAGAATTTGACTAGGATTCATCTCCAGCCAACGAATCTATCCTCTGCTGCAGCAAGCTTGACTGCGGCGGGCAAGGCGGCTGCTTTCCAATCATTTGTGGGGGAGAAAAAAGATGTTTATCAGTGGCGGAAATTGCTTGTCATCTCTTACTGAACTATTATTCATCACAAGTCTCCCCGCTTTTGACCTTTTTCAAGCGGGCCTTGAAAGTGGACCGTGGCGCTGAGCATGTCCCACAACCACAGGAAAATGTGGATCTGGCGGACCCACATGAAAAGACAATGATGCAAACTTAAAGAGGAGCTTAACTGTGCCGCGTTTCATTAACTAGTGGCCTCCTGGCTCTTTGTCTCGGGCACCTATTGAAGCGTAGCGGGCCACTCCTGAGCTCTAAAGCCGCCCCCGTCTGAGCTCCTTCCCACAGCGACCCGAGTGGGCGTGGAATGGAGCCTTGAGGGTCCCAGGGCGTGACTAATACGCTGGCCTGGTGCTGCTGTCGCACGCTGGTAAGGGGTGACGACCTCGCTTCTAGGTAGCACTCGGAATCCCGCCATGGAGAGCAACATAATATACGCCGCCCCCCCTCCTCTGTCCCGCATCTCACCATTCTGAAAGTACCCAACCCCCGTGATCCATTCAGGGTGGATCTTTTCAGTAGATCATTCAGGCAGGCCATAAAGAAGTACAAGTAAAATACACGACTTATACAAAGTTTGGGGGGGAATCTTTAGAATGTAGTACTGTACTTGCAGGTGAGCTTTGGAGAAAGATTCATTGGGAGTCCTGTGATTATGTTTTTTGCCATTTGTTTTAAGGATGTTTTAATATAGATTGGCTTCTCTGCAAATACAGGTTGTGTAGTGGACCAAAGCAGTATTTTGAGAGATTCTCATATCGTCAAATATCGCAGAAGTGTGTTGTTGGGACTCTTAAATGTTTTGTTTTGCTCACATAAAGAGCATCGTGTTAGGACGAGGTCGGAAACAAGATGTGGGTTACAAAGTCACGGGGCTGCTTCCATGCACGGTTCAAATCTTAGCACATTAACAGCCTTGAGCAAAAGCATTTAAAGCAAACCACATCATTATAGTGGCCACTCTTTCTCTCTCTCCCGCACACACCACCGCTGCTCGCACGCTCATTTGAACACACAGGCGCATTCCAACACCGAGAGGAACATCTTTTTTTCCACTCGGGGCGCAAATTATCTCGGAAATCAGACCCAATTTTGTGTGCCACTGCTGAAAATCACATCAGGAAAAAAGAACAAGAAGTTGACTTGCAGGATGTTGTGTAATTCCACACAGATGTTCACTAAACAGCTTCCACTAAGAACTGTTTGATGCCGTGTTTTGTTGTCATTATCTTCCTTACGACTGGCCAGCACAATATTCAAGGAAAATATATATTTTGCTACTTTATTTAAATATAATTAGGTTCATTTTTCTGAAAACTTATCAGTTACTCTCAGTTCATTTGAAAAAAAACATTTTTTCGCTTATTTATTTTAGTGAAGATCTTGCCTAGCCGTTAACAAACCTATAAATTATGAAGTTGACATGCCATCCAAGTGTTGCTAAAACCCTACCAAATTAGAATGATTAAAATTTTAGTGAGGTCAGTCAAGTCTGTAAAATCTAATGCAATATTCAAACATGCATTCCCGCCCAAAAAATCTCCAAATTCACTTTCAAAGGTCCATAGCTTCATTTTTAAACCAATACTGGAAAGCACAATTCCCTTCTCTACTTTTGGGAAAGCTATCTAAAAATATTGTCGAGTCACAGAAGTAGCAAAACTAGAGTCAAGAGTGCATTTATGTAAATCAGTCCATCTCCCCTGTCAAGGCATGTATAGACTGACGGAATTATAGAACCACACTGGCATGTAAATAGAACACACGTGCAGCCATTTCTATTGCGTCTGCTTCACAGTTCTCCCCGATCTTGCATGGGTTTTTTCCCTGGTACTCCAGTTTCCTTGCACATCCCCAAAACATGCAGCTTGAACCCTCTAAATTGCCACCCGATTGCATCTCTACCAGGGGTCTCTTGGTTTTGTGTATATTGGAGGGGGCTCGTGCACAAAACACACTGCTTTAATTTACAGGCACTGTCAGCAGCTGAACATATTCGCCAAACGGCTGTCTGGTGAAAATGCACGGGCAGCAATAAACGCTCCAGGAGGGAAGGGACTGGGGAGGGCGAGGACGAGGCTATCGTGATGTGTGCAGCACGCTGATGCTGGATTTTCTCAGAGGAATATGATGGACGTTTTGCAAATGCTTGGAGATATTATGGGAAAGTGAGGTTTCTATTAGCTGGTCTACTGAGTATCCTCATCATGTCAAAGCAAATCAAACCCTGGGACTCAAACCTGCAATTGGAATATTTCGACTGTGATGCAAATGTGTCAATCACTAGCAACCATTCAGCTCAAAAATATCATAATCATTTGAAATCACTCTTAGGAAAAGTCAGAGTGATGAACAAGCATGATTTTGGAATGTGGAAGAAATGATTCAAACCCTGAACGTCATGGATTCGAGGCGGACAGGCTCATTAAATCAGAAAGATTTGGACAATCTGGAGTTTTTGCTGAACATAGGGAATATTCAAACTCAGAACTACAAACTCAGACCAAAATCCATAATTATTCACATATTGTGATCAATTTAGCCCATACGGACAAACCCATGGTTATAAACTAATTGCTGAATGTGATCACATGATTCTCTATATATTTTATTTCCAAGTTATTTTCACATCACAAAAAGAGGTTTAATGTTCTATTATTGTTTTATTTTGGAGGGGGAATTAACATAACAGACATCTTTGCGTGGCTCTGGCAGCCTTTTAGAAAATGTCTTCTTTTTTTTTAGTCAAGTAAATGCAATAACCTAGCAGGCGTGTTGTTGTTGCTTCGTACCGTTCTGAGCTCCGGAGTCTTGCACGCACTGCACGAGCAAGACAAGTCCGAGAAGCAGGTCCAGTCTCCTTTTGCGATCCATGATCCTCAGATATCCGAGGTGGTCGTCTTCCTAGCCCCCCAGCGTCCACCGATACGGCAAAAAACAGCGCAACTCTGTGCGGTCGTCCTCCCGGAGGAAATGTAAAGAAAAAAAAATCTGCACGCGAAGGTGATTTGTTTTTGCTTTCCCACACGGTAATAATAGGCAATATAGAAGGAAAATATTGTAATGGGACGTGAAGGAAAACAAAGTTGGACACTTCGATGCGCGTCTGGTGTGCTTCGGCAAGTGTGTGAGGTCCAATGTTGCGCTCCTGGAGGAAAAGAAAGTGCGTCTGTGACGCGACTTTTCTCGTAGCCAATGGGATGGCGTCTTTTTTGGCTGGAGAAGACGGACGTTTTTACTGCAATTTGTTAATGCACCAATCATCATTAGCGAGCTAAAAATGCAAAAAACAAAACAAGAATTGTCCATTCATTCATCTTCTGAACTGCTTTTCCTCAAAAGGTTCGCATGGGGTGCTGGAGTCTATCCCAGCCAACTATGGACACCACTGGACAGCTTAGTTAGTTTTATTCCTTCATTTTATACAAGGAAAGGGCAAAACATTTTTAGTGCATTCTCAACATTGGCCAGAAGTTGTGGTCACATTTTAAGCAGGGACAAGCACTACAATGTTGACATCATGACATCATCATCTTATTTGTTTTCCTTACAGTCCGCAGATGAGACTTTGCTTGAGGGTTAAGGTGTTTTTTCCCCTTTTCCCTGCCATGGCTTTTCCCCTTACCGCCTCTGCAGGGAGGAGAACTTAACAATTATGACACGGCTCGCTGTGGGGATTCCAAAAGTGGTCATGGAAAAGCTGTAAAGTGAAGGAACGTTTTTAGAAATCACTCAACTGCTGCCATCAAATATTAGCACTTGAGAAGTCATTGAAATGAAGAAATGCCACCTTGCCCAAGTCAGCTGTAAAAATATGACATTTCTTTTTCGACTTGAATTATACACAAGAACGATTCATTCCATATTATTGAATTATTTCCAAATACTTACGTTCACATGCCTATTATTTTGGTGTAATGTAGAATAATTATCCTCTATGTAATGACATCTTAGAATAACACCCAACATTTGCTTCTTACAGCTCAATTTGATCAATGTCCACTATTCCAGTCTAGTCGAGTATTTAATTTACATTTAAAATTGATCAGGTAAAATTAAATTAGAAACACATCAAGAAAAATATCCATATATATTAAACATAACCCTAAAAAATGCCATATAATCTAAGCCTTTAGAAATGCACCAAAATAATGTATTATTCATTGTAGTTTAAATTCCAAAATGATAAATTAAACAGCTTATATGAATTTAGAAAGCCACAACCATATCATAAAATACATAGTATGAAAAGATCAGCATACAGTTAAATTAAGTGGTATAAAAAAAAACATCTCAATGGCGTCTAATTGGATGGATGAAAGGACTAAACCATTGACCCATGGGGGTCATCTGAGCCCACAACAACACAAAAACAACAGCCACAAAACGCTTGTGCTCGCTCTACATGCCATTCAATGGAATGAATACCGAAACGACCAGGTCCACCAAAACAAAGCAAAACCAATGTTGGCCTCATAATCTCCACCCTCGAGTGTGCTAGCTTGGCATAAAGGTGCATAAAGTGCTTTTGTTTTGACTGCACGTCATTGCTTCCAATGTCACCGGGTTGAATTTATTTTGCCAGCACTAGAGATTTTACATCATTTACATCATGCTCTGTAGTAGTAGAATATTGTTTCATATTAGAATAGGTACTATAACCAGACAAGTTTGTAAATCACAATTTACTGCCTCATCTCTTATGTGCAAAACATGTACAGCTAAGCATTAAAACAACAATACTTTAAAATATTTAAGTATAACAATACTTTGAAAAATGGAAGTGAAATGATAGCTTAACATTGCTAGGTTTAAATTGGACTGTGATTTAGCACTAATTATGTTTTGCAGTTGTGTCTGTTAAAAAAACTATGCATCTCCATTCCTAATTCTAATTTTGCAAGGCATTGCATGTAGTATGTACATATCTCTTCATTTTTGTACAAGTCATTTGCTTACTGAGTTCTTTTTTTTCTTATGCAGGAGAACTGTGGCATTCATTATGGGACAGCTGGTGTTGGTGATTGTACAGCGGGTTAGCAAAGGACAGCCCTTCGCCTCTCTGGTTCGAGTTCTGTCAAGTAAGGATCAATTGAAATTTTCTCATTTGAGAAAGCAGGCGGAGGGTGGGCTTACCTCCTTCCTCCAAGGGTAGACACTTATGGAAAGACTCTTGCTGTTGTTTCTGTGCTTGTTTGCGAGGTGGCCAAACTAAAATCACCCATAGAAATGTTTCAAATCACTGTGAAATTTTAGTATCATATTTTTAGGACTATAAATTGCACTGGAGTACAAGTCGTACCAGCCAAAAAATGCATAATGAAAAGGGAATTAAGTGTAGAAAAGAAAACTGGCAGTTATTTGATTAGAAAATAAATAGTAAACATGGATAAAATAGTTACATGGAGAATAATAGGCTGAATAGGAGCTGTTTATGTAACATTTACAGTTTTTGGGATAAGGATAGCGATTTGGTGGTAACAGTAAACAAACATGAGTCGCGTTATAGTATTCATTGCAGCTCAAACTATGAAAAAATGATTTATAGTCCGGATATTACAGTATATAGTCTATTGTACGTATTGGCAGGGATTTCTGTAATGCCCAGTGTGTCAACACTAATGATGCCCCAGAAGAATTGTCCAATATTGGATCAGACATTACCTGTGCCTTCCAGTCAAATGCAGGGCGTTCCATCATCCCGTAGCCCATCGGGTTTCGCTTTCTGTGGAGGTGGCGGCAAATTGAGCTTCATTATCAGCAGTAGAGCCGCCAAATCGTGACATTCGGAGACCCAACTCACATTGTGCGCCAACATTTGCTGCACAGAGCTAGGACGCAAACTGCTACGCCAATGAGCAGCAGAAGTGATCCAATGGTGATTCCAGCGTATACAGCTTCTGATAGATGTGTAGAATTTTTTTTTAATTTGACCGTGAGACAGGTGGGACATTTTGAGATGTTACCTAGCGAGGTGTCTTCGAGCTCCGGTGGTTTTGGAGTGGAGATTGACGGCTTTGTTTTCATGTGGCAACGGTTGCCGGTCCAACCCATAGAACACCTGCATACAGGAAAACACTATCAGGACCCTAAGATATGAAATCGAATATAGGAAGATGAAGAAAAATAATAAATTCCTCATGTTTCTGACTGGAATTCCACAGCTGGACAGCAGCGAAAAATCAAGCCATGGATGATTGTTGCCTGTTTTTGGCCCTAACATCTCTCAGATAATCATACTAGTCCGACTCGGCATCTGCTGAATGTCAGCTTGCTTTTCCTTGCTTAGACACGCTTCTAATGCAGAACACGCATCTCTCAGGGATGCCGTTATCAGCCAAAGCAGGCTTGGACGGAGGGGCCGTCGTGTGTGTGGTCTTGGCGGCAAGCCTTCATCTGTGAACGGAACGGTCCATGTTTTGGCCTGGTGGTTAGGCGGCTTTAAAAGGGTGTGAGGCTAAACGAAAGCTATCCAAATAGGCTTAAGTTTTCCTTTTTTTTTACTGGATTTGTGTGCAGAGAAAGAGGGATGTTAAAAGTTGTGTGGGGCTTAAGAATTTTAGATACCACGTTGAGGTATTGCTTGAAAATTTAAGAGAAGACTGCTGTAAATCCATCTTATCTGCTTTGTTTTTTTTTCCTTTTATGAATGTAGTCTTTACCGGACTTAACTTTTCTAACTGAAACTTTGTAATGTTGATTGTGTTGAAGGTAGATTTTATCTCAGCTGAATGCAGCCATTTAAAATAGCCTCCCTTGTCTAAGAACTGAAAAGTTAACTAAACGGAAGTGTACTGTTTAACTATTGAACAGTAAGATGCAACAACCATTCCATTGAGGCGACATTGTGATAAATAAGAGAAAAAGCAGAAGAATCAGAATTTGCAAATTGCAGCGTGCTTCACGGAGCAAAACTGATGGAATTTTCATGTCTGACAATGCAAGATTGAAAAAAGAAATCTTTAAAGTGTGTGTGTTACATGCAAATAGGTCCGTGCTTCTCCACATGGCACTTGCCTCGACCCAGGCAGTAAGTCGGCGGGCAATCTGCATGGCAAATAGCAAAGAAATTTTCCAAAAAGTGAGAATAACAATCTGGAAATATTAAAAATTCAAGGTTAAGGTATTACCATATGCCACTTCTACTAAAATGAGATTTTGCTCCTGACTTCAATAATAGATGGTATGGTATGCAGGCTGGGGTTGCCAGGGCAACGTAGGTACATGGCACATTAGCATGTATATTAAAATGTTGCATCTTGAGAATATTTTCCCTCATAATGCAAATATTATTACGGAAAACACCTTGTACGAATCAGGTTTTAATTTGCAAGAGGAAGGGTGTTTTTGGTTTGTAGTACTAAAGCGTGCTTTGTCGTTTGATCAATACGTGCTAAACCTAACAAATGTGAGTAGTTATACGTCCTGGGATGCCAAATTATATGTTGGTCACCATGGCAACAAAGGAAATGCTAGTATACCCATCATAATCATTCAAAATGCAGTTATTTTAAGGTCAAAATGGTACATAGTGATACTCGGTTAATATGAGCTTTGAACTGGCATGGCAGATAACCCGATTTATAGCTTCCGTGTCAACTGTCAGAGCAGCAGTTTGAGACCGGAAAAGGGGGAAATGCCGGAATTTGGCAGAAAGCTGACCAATTCTGACAAGCAAACACGAGATACATTCGTTAACAAGTACCCTGCAGAGACGCAGTCCGAGGTTCTGTTTTGGCAGAGCTTCATTCAAAGACGTCCAGCAATAAAATAAACTAGAAAAGGAGGCTGCTTTTATTGTTAGTTTTAAAGGGGCATGTCTGTTCTGCACGAAAGAAGTAAATAAGTAACAGATTGCTCTGTAGAAAACGGATGTAGGCTCATTTGTTTTAAGTCAAAGTTACCCACTGTCACAACTGGACTCATCCGATCGGAAGGGAAGACAATCCGCAAAGTGGTTGCAGCGCCTCTCAAGTGGAACACAAGTGGAAGACGTGTCACACAGAAGTTCCCCTAGCTCACACTGCAATAGAGCTGAAGAGAAGAGGAATTAGTTCACTAAATTATATAGCGTAAACTTAGATCCATCCTTGACAATTACGGCAACTGTGCTCATCCTCGCCGAGGGGACAGTCAGGGACACCGTCACAGCGTAGTATGGCTGCAAGGCACTCGCCATCAGTACACCGGTAATGGCCTTCTGAGCAGCCGCCTTGTGGGGGTACGGTGCCCGGCATCAAAGTGGGGCAACCTTCTTCATCCGACTTGTCAAAGCAGTCGAACTCGCCGTCACAAAGCCAGCTCTTGGGGATACACTGGAAGGAGTAGAGGCACTGAAAGTGGTCCGGGTTGCAGGTGGGAGGTTCTGGAGTCACCAGGCCTGTGTGTCAATGCCAGTTTATTATGTAGAGTAGATAGGGAGGTCCTTCCTACTTCCCAAATTTACCTCCAACCATGCATTCTGTCGTGTATGTGATGTCATCCAGGGCTATGTCGGTCCACATGTCTCCACCGACCTCTGCTTGGATGCTCACTCGGAAAGGCGCCGGATTAGACAGGATGACGTTGGCGTATGTCCACCCCTCGTCTTGGTTTCCAGCCTTGGCCCACATGAGCAGTGGTGTACCACTAGGGCCGACTGTGAACACCTACAATGGTAGAATTCATGCAATGTTTTCACTCTTAAAGTACTGCACATCAAAACATGGCCATGGAAGTCTAGACTGAAATGTACCTACCTTCAGCGTTCCCATTTGGTCTGAGCCGTGCATGTAGAACCAGAAGCGTAGATGACAAAGGCCTACGCTAGCGGGAAAGGCGGTAATAGTGGTCACCCTGGCAAGGTCACCCTCTCGCTGAGCCGCTGAGTAGATGTAAAGGAACTTCCCACCGTCACCTTTGCGAGAGAGATTTTATAGTGTCACATTAAGACTGAGCTGACTTCATCTTATTGTTCAAAATAATGAACGAACATGATTTTTCTCTCTTTAATCACGCCTCATTGAGGAAAAATGCTTATGTCACCAATGACTAAAGCAATGTTTACTCACTGAGAGACTCAGTATTCACAGTGACCTCATGGAGTTGTTTACATGCAGCAAACTGCACATTGATCCACTGGCCTTTAATACCATCTATCAATGACAAATTCAGTCGATGGCCAATCAGAGGGTCAAAGTGAAGTCACACCCTATGGCATTCCACTGTGGAATTGTGTATAGTAAATGAGTTAGTGGGCTTAACTCTATTGAAATTCTCCACAGTATTTGAAGAACAGTTTGTGTTTTGCTGAAAGTAGAAAGCCTTTACACGGCAGCCAACCTGGACTGTGGTCAGATGGCGGTCCGACTCCTGCTGTGTCACTGCTATGATTGATCCTCCAATCAAAGTCATCCTCGGTGTCCTGAGCGAGTTGGCACCACTCCTCCCATTGGCCATCATCCACATCGAAATTACACGCTCCCGGCATGGCAACTACAGCCCCTGAACATATGGCGGAAAGCATTAGGAGCTTGACAATGTATTTTGCAACATGGCCACTTACCGCAATTGGACTCATCCGATTGGTCATTGCAGTCGGGCTTGCCGTCGCACACCAGGTGCGACTCAACGCAGTGGCCATTGTCACAAACAAAGTCTGTGACTGCAGGACAACTCATTGGCTCAGATGGACCTGGTCCAAAAAAGAAGATGGTCATAGGACTGAAAACACTGAAAACTGGGTATTGACTATCCAGATATCGTAAGATGGTAAGGTGCATTTGAGCAACCATTTTGTGTGATGGATGTACACGGACACACACGCAAACATCTGTCGTTCATTATTAAAACCAAGTCTTTTTTTTGCAACGTTCCGCACGGAAGGATGCGAGCGGTGGACAAAAGCCTGTCAAGAAAGCTTAGAGCATCTTTCCGCCCGCTGCACCTCATTTAAGGCACCGAAGAAGACAGTCTTCTAAGTGGCAGCATATGTGTGTTTCTCAAGAGGGAGGGAGTAAATAAGGGAGAAGGAAGTAATATGGTTTATAGTGAAGTTGGAAAGGATATGGAGGAAAAAGAGTGAAGAAAATTTCAGCCCCCGGCCAGAGAAACAAAAAGAATACTTGAAAGAAGTTGGACAACATGGACAGAATGAAAGATTGACACACAGAATGCAATATTTACAGTATGTGTACTAATTTGGGTTAAGATGAGACGGCGCCTCATGCACCATCAAAAATCAACATCAAGAGCATCCAATCACGGTCACTTCTTCCTCTGTCGCATCCCATTAACGAATCCCAGTGTGAAGTTAGCACACACATCGCCTGGAAAATTGACGCTTCGCGCAGTTGGATTCCGTCACTTACTCGGGGCGCAGTCTTTGAACTCCACGTCGTCCAAAGCGGCGCCCCCGCTCACGTCGTGCGAACGCACGCCTTCAAATATCACCCGGAAGTTCCTCAGCCTTCTCAACGCCACCTCAGCCCGATTCCACTGGTTTCCCTGATGGCCTGTTTTGCTCCACACTTCCCACATGGCGTTCTCCGTCTGCATGGAGAAGATCATTAAGAAGACAGACAGTAATGAGCTTGGCTGGAACCAATACAGGTTCTCATTAACATCATTTGTCATAGGGTCCCGCTGCTACTCAAGACTGCGCCTTGAGTTATTGTTGCCTCGCTCATGCCGCATATGGAAAATATTAGAAGACACGCCAAGTATGTAATCCCTCCGCGAGTCTTTTCCCATGGCGGCAGCCAGGCAGCACATGGTGACTAATGCAGTGTTCAAACGCGCAATCTCTCCCGGAGCGCCTCTTTGAGCGGATCGCCATCACCCGTCGCGTCATGTGTCTAGTATCTCCCCCATGTCATACAAAAGGCAGTTACTATATATTATGAGGGAGCAGACGGCGTTCTGTGACCTTTGTTTAGCCCTTGTAGAGACTTTATTGTCCATTATGAGTTTGGTCAATTGTACAAGGAAATCCATCCAGTTTTTGACACTAACATGGCAAGTAGTCAGTCCTATCTCTCTCTCACTCCCACAAGGACACAGCCTCTATTTACAGACTTTTATTATTAAAAACTGCCTTCAAAGGATAGCTTCCACTTGGCTCAAATACTATACATCTGCGAACAAATAACTTCTGAGAGGAAACGGCTTTACATTTTGCTTTATGTTGGCTCAAAGATTATCAAGATAAACCACAACCTTTCAAACCAAAATGAAACCCATGCATATGTTGTTACTATGTAAACATCTAGGACAGATCATTTGAGGAAGGATGTAGAAATATATTTTTACCTTTACAAGTAGGCGGATTGTTCCTGAGGCCTTTTGAGAAATGTAGTACCAGAATGAGAGCTTGCAAATGGAGCTCGATTCCTTCCATTGTGAACTACTGATGTGTGCCTTGTCGCCCTTTAGTCCAACAGGTGTAACCTCGAGATAGAGGAAGTGACCTGAAAAAGAAGTTGGTAAATTGTGGTCATTAACATTACCTCTTTAAAACCATTATTAGAAAGCCAAATGCACAATAAAAAAAACCCCAACAAAAGGCGCCAAATAAACAAGAAAGGGAAACAACAAACCAGTTCCATCCTTCAAAGTGTGGTCGTATGGTGGCCGTATGCTCTGCACCGAGCCAGTCCCCAGTGCCCAATTGAAATTGTCAGCTGGGGAGTTCTTCCAGCCACATTTGCCGTTTTCAAAAGAACATGAAGTCCCGCAGTGTCTCTCATCGGTACCGTCACCACAGTCATCTTGGAAGTTGCAAAGGTTAATGGAGGAGAAGCAATGGCCATTTCCACAAAGCCATGAACCTGGAGGACACCAACCTGGAAGAAAATGCATTTTAATGTGCACATGATTGAATTTAATGGAGACTCCAACAGTAAAATGGCAGTGAAGAAAAAACAAAAGGCCTAGGCAACCTGTACCTTCAGGAGTAGGAGTGGTGCTGTCTTCTATTGACTTCAAGGATGCCAGAAGGCATCCTGGTGAAAAAATGATGTCGTCCAAGCAGATGTCCCCCTTGGGATTCCGCCCAACTCGCCCCTCAATGGTGACCTGAAAGTCCTCGGAATGGTTCAGTGGGATCTCCTTCATTTGCCAGTAGTTTCCCTGGTTGCCCGTCAAGTTGAGGAGGAGATGAAGACCCGCTTCACTCCTCCGGAACACGGCCAGTGTCCCGATGCCATCTCCAGACATGTGGGAAAAAAAACGCATCTGTAAGAACAGAATACGATCATATTTTTCAAACTTATTTGTGTGGGCAGTGTAAAAGGAAGTTGAACAAGATTGATTGAGTAATTTAGCTACCAGGATGATTGACAGATTGTCTGACAGGTCATAAGCAAGAGATGGCACATAAACGGGGTAATCGATCATGCCCGCCACAACCTGTCAGCTGCATTACACAAGTATGCAACTGATATATGCTAGTGTGAGTGTGTTATTCTCCAATCCAGTCCAAAAAAATCTTGCCCACCTTGCACTGCGAGCTCTTGGAGCTTAGCAATGGGCCATTTATCCGGGCAGCATTTCCAGCCGCTTGAGGGAAAGAGCTCTCCAGGTAGAGATAGTGCCCAGATTGGTCCCGAAGGGTGTGGTCTGTAGACGGCCCAGTCCCAATAGTGGGGGTGCTTCCGGCCTTGATTAGCCAGTCAAAATCGTCCTCCAAGCATTGTCGCCAAGAGCACAGGTCGAACTCAAAATCGCAGCGTCCGGTAAATCCTTCTAAAAAACCAGAGATGCAAAATTTAATTTTCACTGATGCTTAGTGTGGGAATGATTTTAGAGAGACTTACTGCAGATGTAGTGATCCTCATCCGAGCGGTCACCACAGTGGTCGATGAAGTCACACAGATTATCGTGAGGGATGCAACGCTTGTTGGCGCAGGTATACTGCTCAGTGTTGCATGGCAAATCCGGAGGCGGATCAGGGGCACAGTTCACAAAGCGGACGTCGTCAATCACCACATCGCCCATATAGCTGATCCCCCGTTTGGCTCGGAACACCACCTGTCAGATCCCAGCAAAGCTAAAATCTCATGAACATGTTCAGTTTTTATGATAAAACTAAATGATGAAACTCAGTGATAACTAACATGAAATAAACTACCAAGGTAGTATTTCTCCTGCTACCTTGCTATTAGGGATTATTTGAAAAGGCCAGTAGGAATCTCTTCAAAACACGGCAAGTCATCAACTGGTAGCCTCAGCATGACAACAATTGCTGACATAAAGGTTAAAGCCTGTCTGCAATATAACGCCAAAAGACAAATCAAAACTTTGGCTGAGGCACTCAGTCTGTTGATCCTCAACTGACCTCGGCTGGCTGCTGCCACCAAAGAAGTCATTACTAACATAATCACGACTCAAGCCTATGTAGGGCAGACTTAGACTTTATTGATTCAGCATTGATCAAGACCATCAGCTAATGAGCTGTGTCACTGTTGGAATGTAGCAATTGGGAAAGCATAGAAGACTAAGGCTAGGCTTTTAAAAAAGTATGTCACTTTGTTTGTCGCTGTCCAATTTTGTGCTTATTCTGTAAAATTCTTGGATCCGTTCAAATACTAACTTCTCCCTAGAGCTTTCTCCCATTGCTACCCAATTTCGAGCGAACATAGAAGCCAGATGGGCGATCCAAAATTGTTAGTGTTTCTGAATTCTTTTAATGAGTTGTCATAAATCAAGAAACTCCCAACTGGCAGAAACTGTATGTATTTAAGTAATAACTCCATATTAGCATGGGAGTGGAGGGCGGGTCTTTCACTAATTCATCATAATAAACCCTTTGCCAACCTGAATGTCCTGTGACAACCCCAAGAACACTTCGCCTCGTCTCCACTTGTTGCCTTGGTTACCAGTCTGCGACCAAACTTCGTGGGTGACGTTAGCACGTCTCAGCAGAAGCTGAAACATAATGGGAGAATGACCTTAAACATCATTGGGCACAAATGTCGACCTCTTGTTACTCACTTGAAGGGAGCCCACGGTGAATCCACCCATGTGGTACCAGAAAACTAGGGTGCAATGCGGCCCGGTGGACGCAATGACGGGACTCTGGAGGTCGGTTGCGTTGCCGTAGCCCCCATTGGAGCTGTCGGCGCACATATACCAACCTTCACGACTGCCCCTGTGAACAGTTATTGATTTGCTTTTGTTTCTGTGGTACATCGAAAGTAGCGCTGTTAGAATTACAAGTAGTTGTCTCCTATCAAATTTGAGCTGTCTTACATCATTGTTCAATTTCTTTAGGCTATACATAGAGTTCATTGAGTGTTTAGTAGATGCTGGCAAGAGTGTAAACCTTGAATCTGAAACTTCACTAGTACCTCTGAAGCATTAAATGTCAGCTGTAATAGTATAGAAACAGCCTCTAGCCTTGATTGCACACCCACTGAAGAAATGCCTCAGCTTGGTTTAAATAAGACACAGCTCTCCTGTGACTTATTGATCCAGAAAGGTCATATAGTAGGAACATTAGCGGGAGCCTCACTGGGGCTTTTAAGAGAGAACATTGCTTTTCTCCTGGGCAAAAAAAAAATCATAGCAATGCTGCCTTTAAAGTGCACTGTAATTTTTTGCTCCACTCAATAAAACACCGATATGGGCATTAAGGTCACTGTCTATCCTTTAGGAATGGGCTGCTAAGTTTCCACTGAATGCTCTTTTGCCTCTTTTGTTCTAAAACGACCTCTTTCCTAGTCACAACAAGGTGTACTAATATAAATATATTTAACTTATGTTTTATTTTGACTGGTACTCACAGTGTGTGGTCAGAAACGGGACGGTGATACTGTTCTCCTGCATGAACACTTTCTCCTTGTTCGGGTGACCAGTGAAATGTGTGCATGGAAGCTGTGGGTGGCATGACCGGTTCCCAACCGCATGTTTCACCACCTTCGAAATCACATTGTTCCGTCACTGAAAAGAAAATGGAATTATGACATGTCACAGAGTAGATAAAAATGGTTTACTATTCTAATTTGCCTGTTAATTTGTACCACAATTGCTTTCGTCTGTGCCATCCGAGCAGTCTGGCTTGAAGTCACATACTTTATCGTTAGGTACACACTCGCCAAACAATCCACATGCAAATTTCCCTTGAGGGCACCGGTGGGGCTGAACCGAGGGCGCCGGAGTGGTCACTGTGGGGTCTGTGGTGTTCGCCAAGGGCAGTTCACCTTTGTTGGAAAAAAAACACATTTAATGCTTGAACAAACTATCTGTGGACATCTCATGTGTACCTTCATGTGGGACACAGCCCAGGAAGGAAACATCATCGATTGCAATGTCCCCATTGAAATCATCTCCGACTGTACCTTCGATCACGATCTGGCAATAGGGTCATAAAATAGAACTTTTTTCTGGAGGAAAATCTCCCAATCTTTGAGGACTAAGGGACAAAATGATTACACTCAAAGTGAGTGATGTATGGATTTCCGGTGATTTTTTTTGTACCACTTGCTTGTAGAAACTTACTTGAAATGGCCGTGCGCTGGTAAGATAGAGAGTCTTCCTATGCCAAAGGTTTCCCTGGTCCCCATAACCCACCCACAGCAACTGTCCACGGCCCGTCGAGACGGTCCTGAGATAGACTGCCAGGCAGAATACATGTGAGCCAAACATGTGGTAGTGAAAGCGGAAAACGCAAGGGTGGCGAGAGTCGAAGGGGTCCTCGCCGCGTCGGTGGGTGGGCTGGAAGGTCGGGCTTAACAGTATTGCCGTGTCCTTGAACTTTTGTGGGACGGAAGACTCGATGTAGAGGTAGTAGCCATAGCTGGTTCCTAGTGTGTGGTCTTTGCAAGGACCCGTCTTGAAGGATGGGGTGGGGCCTCGGGTACGGGTCCAGTCGAAGACATCGCTGGCGCCATTTTGCTCTTGTTTCCAGCTGCACAAGCCGTGCTCAAAGTTGCACTGTAGTTCCGGGGCTGTCCCATAGAAACGTATCATAGATTTTTCTAATTAATAACATGATTGATGAAAGTAACACTCACAGCAGCTCTCTTCGTCCGAACCGTCCCCACAATCGTCCACCAGATCACAAAGCAGGAGCCGGTCCACACATGCTCTCGTGCGGGTGCAGTGGAAATGTGTTTGTGTTGGGCACTCGCTAACAGCAGGTGGCATGGAACAGTTGTGGAAGGACACATCGTCCAAAGCCGAGATGCCGTCAAACACACCTAGGCTGATTTTAGCCAAAGCGATCTGAAAGGGTCGCGTGATTCTTCCCAGTTGTACGCTGACTCTGTTCCATTGGCTTCCCCGGTCGAAAAAGTTCCTCCATATGATGGTATTGTTTTGGTCTCCACGAATGCGAAGGTACATGTTAGCAGCCCCCACTGATATACCCGTGTTATAATGCCTGGACCAAAGATAATTGGGTAAAATCTGGCAATGTACAGAGAAGGAAGCAACCGAATTGTCTCACCAAAAACTCATAGTACACTCAGTGGCCGACTGTTGGAACCACGGTCCTCGGAGAATCGCTCTTGGATAAAGACTACTGCTGTTCATCAGTATGAACATGAAGTGTCCTGCAATAAAAGGCGAATTAGACAAATATCAGCTCAGTAATTCACCACTGTTCTAAAACCTGCTCCTCATCTCGATCCCTTAAAATCGGTGTACGTACAGTCATGTACGGATATACATTTAGGGTTCAGGGGAAAGTTGTGTACCCTCTGTGCTGTTACTGGAGTGGTCTGGAGGGGCCGGCCGACCGTAGTACTCCGGTGGTACATCTGCCGACGAACCTCGGACCCAGTCGAAGCCGTCGCCAGGCGTGAGCTCGTACCAGCCGCAAGAGCCGTCCTCAAAGTCACACTCTGACGCTGGAGAATTAGCCAAGACGAGGAATAGTACTTCATGCTATAACTAACATACTTTTAAGTTGTATGTTTAAAGAAATTTGCTTACGGCAGTTGTTTTCATCGTCGCCGTTGGGACACTGCGGGGTGAAATCACACACCTTTTCTTCCTCTATGCATGGCCCGTCGACCCCACAAGCAAAGCATGTGGGAGGGCAAGGATTGGTAGTTGGCAGGGCACTGGGAACTAAAACCATAAAAATATGTTTTTTCAATGCCTTTTAATGTTAAAAAATATTGTTAAAAGTGTAAATACCAGGGACACAGTCAGGAGTGAAAGAAACATCATCGATAGCGAGCACCTCTGATGTCTCACTGTCCGCTGTTAGAGTTCCTTTAATTATCACCTGATGAACACATAGACATTTTAATAAAACTATTAAAATATCTGTGTTTCTATTGCTCAACATAGAAAGGCTATTCATATTTTTTCTCCTTCACCTGCTTATTGTTCAGTGCAAAACTAGATTCACAATAACAAAGTCCAATGAGCAGCTTATCTGTATATTTGGATTTTTATTACCTGTTGTAAATGGTGTGTGACGTTATGGTTGAGGAAGAAATGGATAAAGTAGCTGGCGTGGTTGCATTATTCCTTTAACGTTTCTTCCATTTAAAATGTTTGTTTTTTCAAAGAATTTTAATTATATTCAAATATTGACTGTTATTTAAGCAATTTAGTTAAAATGTAATCAAATCAAGCCTCATTTTTAATGTTAAAGAAAACCATGCAACATTAGGATTCTTAGTATTTAAGTTATTGAACATTTCATTCAATATAATGACCATTTATTTATTTTCTATACATGGGAGTATTTTTAAATGTTTTAGTCCTGTATTTTTTTTTAAACTAAATTGTTAGTGTTGTACATATTTTTTGCCATTATAGTGTTACTTTGATTTGAGTAGTTGCCCAATTCAAGTTTTCTGAGGTAGGTGATTTTTTTGTCTTGAGGTACACATTGATTGGAGTTACAAAATAACAATTTAAAAAATGATATGCACCTGAAAAGGGCTTTTGCTGGAAAACCCCACTAGAGCTCGCTGCCATGTTTCTGCTTCAGTGGACAGCTCCCATATAACGATGCTTTGACCCAATAGTTCGGTCTGCATCAGAACCTGAAGAGTTCCATGTTTGGTTGAGATGTAATGGTAGAAGCTCATCTAACAAGGAAAGATTTTGGATAGTGTTAACCATTTACTGCTGTTTTGAGGTTAGAGTGAAAACAATGTTGTTACCCGGCAGTTTTCCGCAGGCCCAAACAGAGGACTTATCAACTGTGCTGTAGTAAGATTTCCTCTTTGAAATACAAGGGACAGGAAATATGCTGGAATTTTGAACACATAGAAGTTTGAGTGAATGAAATACAGTTAATTGAATGATTCAGAAAATAAAGGTTTAACAACCAGATTGATTGCAGGTATGGTCACATAGGATAGGACCAATCGATGTAGTTCTATTCCAATGAGAAATCGCTTGCAATGGTTGGGTCAGGTCACAGAAACCTTCGTCAAAGTCGCATCTGTTATAGTGGAAACCTACATGACAGCATCATTTTGCTATTAGTAAATACTTCATCATTCACTTTGCTTTCAAATATGACCTATAAGTAGTTTTTGTCACACAATAACTACCACTTATCTAAATAGTGTCTTATTATTTGCCTTACAGTGCTGCTCGTCGCCGCCATCGCTACAGTCGTCACTGAAGTCGCAGACGTCTTCTTCGGGAACTGGTGTCCCATCAACACAGGTAAAATTCCAACTCGAACAAGCACCACTAAAGACCACAAAGGTCGATACCACTAACAGTATTCTCCCAAGTTCACAACACAACATTGCAAATGTTTGCAAACGTCCACCTCGCTCATTACATTTATTTTTTACCTCACCATAGAGGCTCAGTCTGACTGTGTGCTTCAAGGATGTGGTAAAAGGTCATAAATGGCTTTTTATGGCGCTTACTCAATATGCTTGCTTAGCCGAGTCGAATGCTTGTAATGAACATTGAAGGAATGTGATAAAGGTTAAGTGGTTAGCTTTAATGGAGGATTACACTTTTTTTTAACTAACTAGTCAGTATGTGTTGGATATTTACTCACAAATGTAAACAAATTCTAGTGAACTTGATACTTGACCTGATGGGCTTAGCCTGAAATTGGATCTTAATATTTACCACATTTATTTAAAAATAGAACAATAATAATGATTGTTTTTCCAGAACTCATTAGATTTATGTGCTTTTAATTGCACTTACAAATGTTTTTCTACGACTAAAAATCATATCAGGATATACTACTATAATATTGTAGTATTTATTTTACAAAAAAACATGAGCTGATAATAACAGTAGGGCAGCTTTCGTTTCCTTTTTTGGGAAAACCAGCGTGTAATACATACAATATAAACACCCCATGACAAAGATCCACATTCCAACAACTATAGGCATAATGTACTATAATACTAATACCTGGTAGCATCTATCTTATTATATTAGATGTTCCAGCATGGAATTATTCCCTTGTAAAGATGCAAATGAAACGGCACAGCGTTTTTAATATGAGAATGAGGCATGAAGTGACACCTGGCACAGCAGGACAAGAAATGAATTGCATACTTAACAATGCCCCAGGGGTGTGGATTCAGTAAGCGCAGGACAATGATTCTAAGCTTTATTAATGGAAATTCATTTTTTGTGTGCATAAGAAACCCCCTCAAGCATGTCATCGTTAATTTGCAGAATACAAATAAGACCGTTGTTGATACTCAGAACCCTAAGATTGTGTTCACTTACAGTGCTGTAAACACAGGGATATGTAAGATATATTTTTTCTACAGAAAAAATAATATTAGTTCCATCTTGCTGAGAGAAAAAAATGTTATTGACCCCCTTTTAGGGAAAAGGTTGCAAAGCATCATTTGAATGTTGCTGCCACCTAGTGGATAAAATTCTAGCATTGAGCATCTTCATTTACATCTGATGCAGCATTTCTAAATATATAAATAAGAAATGATAAATGTGACTGAGTAAATCATTAAGCCATTCCACGTTTACTACTATACTACTAAGATGTCAACTTGCGAGTTTCATGTGCAACTTTCCACTTAGTGCGCTCCTCGCGTACGTGCGAGGTTCTCGCCTCTGTTCTAACAGCAGCACATAAACACGTCTCTGATGTGCCTGCCAGTCGAAGAATAGCCTCGATGCTATCTCCTGAATTTGTCGTGTGCTAAAGTGAGAGGCAATGACAGCGCTTGGTCATCATTTAAACTACACTTGATGTACAAAGTGGGAGGGATGCTGTTTGACTAGTGCAAAGTACTATATTATATTCACTTAGACTTTTTTAATTGATATTTGATCGTTTATTATTTTAATTCAAATGTATTTGATTCAAATCTCACCCCTGTTGTCAAAGGAAAAGGCTTTTGGGGGTCATTTATTCCGTTTTGGGCGGATCTTTGCTTCGTGCGTCTCTCTCCACCGTTCAACGTCATAGGAATGCGACCTTGTAAAAGTAAACAGATGCTGCAGCTTCCTTGTTTGTGCGCTATCATGGAAGACTTAAGCCTGCCTGCACGATCGTAAATGTTAACGTGTTGTTAGGAATCCTGCATGTTTAAATCAGTTTAGTCGACGTACGATGGCGCTTTCATTGGTGAATTTGTGTGCTAAAGAGGTAGTGAGCAACCACTGCGCATCTCCGCACTGGTTGCGTTGGGTTCCCAGTGAGCTATACGGGCCGCTATTAGAAGCATCGTTGGCTGGATGCAGACCGCTGACAGTCGGGGAGCTTGTGCAAAAGTGGCCCGAGCGTCATCTGCGTATTGGTGGGCGAAGGAAACGTGGGCAGCGCCCCCCTAGTCGACTATGTGTTCAGGCGCTTCTTCTTGCAGTCGTTCGCGGACTCTCCGAAAAGAGGTTGGTCATCGATTATTGTTTACGATCAAAATCCTTGAGTAAAAACATATTTTGAATTATCGCGATCTAAACTAACAAAACAAACAAAGAAATGATACGACAACTTATTTTCTTGTAAATAGATGTGCACTGCAAGTCTTGGACCTTTGCGGGCTGCAAGGTGATGAGGGTCCAATGGTGGACTCCATGGGGGGCTGGTCCCTGACCATAGCACTATGCACTATGGTGGTCCAGGCCCGAGCCGGGGAACGAAAGCGGGTCTGTGCTCGGGATCGGGAGAGGGACCAGCGCAAGAGAGTAAAGGAGGAAAATTCTGACAATAGCGACCATGTTGAGCAGTCCCTGGGGGTCTTTCAGGGGCCACGTTTAGCAAACCTGGAGAAAAGAATAGAGACGACGGGAATGCATGAGAAAACAGAGAGTGGTCGCCCACCCTTGCAGGTGAGGGCTGACATTTTTGTCAATGCTCGCTCTTGGGAGCGTGTGTTTGCTGCCCTAAACGCAAGCGGACCCCTGGAGCTGCAGTGTAGGTACCTGCACGTGGAGGAGATCTCCATGTCCAGCATTGGGACACTCCTGGGACATCTGCCGCAAGGGGGCTTGCTCGGTGTAGATGTGCGATATAGCCACTTAGGTGTCGGGGGACTGGCTCAGTTAATGCATTGGCTTGCCGAATTTCCCCATTTGAGGTCCCTCTGCCTCCATTATTGCAATTTGGACCTTCGTTGGCACCAACCAATGTACGAGGAGGCACTTCAAGACCTCTCTCGGGGTCTGGCGCAGCTGCGTGGACTGCGGCGACTTAGTCTGACGGCGCTGCGGTTGCCAGGACAACTGCGGGTGATGCTGAGGTATGACAATTTGACAAAAATTGAAAAGTACTGTTTTTTGTTATTGAAATATAACTTTAAACACGACTGGCACATGGTATCCAATAAGTACATTTTGTGGCCTATAAAACCCAAAATGTGACTTCTATTTTCTTTTATTACCGAAAAATAACCACTTGCTACTACCGAATTAATTTAGATTTTGTAGCATTTTTAATGGAATGAAAATACATGTAAATAGTGTATTTCATTCCTTATATTTATTTTTTAAAACAACATTTAGTTTTGGAATAGATTTTTTTTTATCATTATAGTAGCACATGATGTACTTTTGCATACTGCAGCAAATGATCATTTGGTGGGCAGTTTGACAACTTTGCGTTAGAATATGTCCTTATTTTTATTCCAGTTCCCTACCTCAGCCTCTGGAAGTGCTGGAGCTCCCTTACTTGAGTCTGAGCCTGGCTGATCTGTCCTATCTATCATGTAGCCACCACGCGTCCTCCTTGCAGCAACTGGATTTGAGCGAAAACCGTCTGAACGGCCAAACGCTGCCCTCCGTTTGCCGCCTCTTGGGGCGAGCTTCGGGCAGCTTGCGCCACCTGTCCATGAGTGGCTGCGGCCTAAGCGACGACCTGCTGAGCCAGTTGCTGCCTGCCCTGGGATCTTGCTTGGCGCTTCGTAGCTTCGACTTTGCCCTAAACCCGCTTTCCACCGCAAGCCTGATAAAGGTTTTGAGGATGGTGGCCAGGTTGCCGTTCATGAAACAGGTGCTCTACCCTAACCCTTTGGAGGACTATCAGCCGGGCCTTCCCGAGCTGCCGTCCAGCGCTCAGCTCCTAGATTGGCCTCTGGATGATTTGGCAGAAAATAACGTCACTGGTGACCTCCTGGAAAAAATATTGAAGGAATGCGGACGTCCGGATATTTTGCTCACTTGCGACCTTCTCAATTATGACAGAGAATTAACAGAGTGATTATTAACATCAACTTTTTTTTGTATACAATTTTATATTCATCTTGAGACTGTGACATTTTCGCATAAATATACCCAATGTATTCCTGTTTTCATACTCGATTTCTGTATTGTGCTTTCAAAATCATTTGTATCTTATGCACCAAAGCGCAAAAAAAAAAAGAAATAAAAGAAATTGATGTTATCCTGACTATATTTTCTGGATGTCATTTGTTCTGTTTGCTGCTTGTTGTTCTTTTTCATGGTGTGCATACAAGCACAAACTCTTCTTTTTTTCCCCTAGGTCCTAGGGGAAAAAAAGAAGAGTTTGTGCTTGTATGCAAATTTGGTAAGTATATTTTTGTGGTGTTTATACATTGATCCTTTGAGCATGTTTTGGATGTTTTTTGTACCAGAGCTGATTGTTTTATTGCAGTTCTTGTCTTTAGGTTCCAAGTTAGGCAGTAGAGGACATCCATGCTTCCTATCAAGTGAGCTGTGCGGTTGTATTATATTATATCATATTATATCAATTATGTTATGTTATATTATGTTATAGGGGGACATTATATTATACTATACGATACTCTACTATACTCTACTATATATTATATATAATATAATATAGTATTATATATTAGAAACAGTAAGCTAAAAGTATCCTGTGCGGGAAGTCTGAAGGGCGTGCCAGTTTTTGATGGTGTTAATGTCAATGTATGACCCCAGTGAAAGGGATTGTGTGCATAGTACTGCATGTATAAACGACCTTTTCAGATTGAAGTTCAACATGCTATTTTGTAACACTCCTCCACATGTCAGTTGATGTTCTATATTGCCGTTTTTACCTCTATTTACAGGAGTTACCGAAGGTCAGAACCAAATATGCATTTATATTTATTGTGTGTGTAAATACAAAGATTCAGTCAGAGAGTGGTACACAGTTTTTATGTACATTTGCAACATTACAAAAATACATGGCACAAAATTACAAAATCTACATGTCTATTCTGATTACTGATAAATATACACAATTGATTTTCAAATTCACTTTTAGGGTTGTTCTTTTGTCTATTTTTACCTTTTAATGATTGCATAATTTTATTATAGTATTTAAAAAAATAAAAACAAAAATGGCATGAAAAACAAATACATTTTACATTTTTCTGGGTGTATTCATTTCTAAACTAGGTTCCACTGTCAAAATAAATATTTGTGGCAGTCCTGAGCACCAAGTTGGTCCTTAATATATTTCAGAATGATTCTAAAATCTTTCCTTCCAATGTTTTTTCTTCCTCAGAACTTTGAATGGTAAATTCCCTTGTGAAATAATGCATTTCTATTTTACCCGACTGGTGGGCTGTTGCTATTCCAGAATATGTGTTCTGTTGTGCTGGATCTCCAAATGCAGCCATGGCCGTCAACCTGTTGGATTAAAATACAAATGCCTCCTGTTTATATACACATTTCTTCTGTGTAAATGCCAAAAAAACACAATTTTATTTTCTCACACTGTTATTTATATAACATTTACGTGCAAAATACCTGTCGGCATCTAATCTCTCTGTAACCACAGGTGCCGTTTCTCTTTTCAGAAGGTCCCAAATGTAAAGACGGGATGCGGCATCCAGCGCACAGAAGACTGCCGGTCTGGTTTGGCTCCACTGCAGCGAGACCACAGATTTTCCGGCAGTGCTGACCGTCCACTCGGCCACCGCTTTGTCGCTTTTGAAGTCGTGCAAGCGCACGCTGCCGTCGTTGCAGCCAACCTGCCGCACGATTAAGGTAAAAATAAGGTCCAATCTGTGTGACACTTCAATGATTTGGATGTCTATTGTCGTCACTGGTAGGCAATTTGTTGGTAGATTAAATTAATTCGAGGGACGCTTTCATGTCAACTTGATTTCACGTGGGCCGGACCATTTTAGCTATAATATTTCGATTTTTTTTTTAATAAATGGGTTAAAAGAACTGGATTGAAAGCCCTGAATATTCCTTTTTTTGATTTTAAACAATGTTTATTTTAGCATTTTTAATATATTTTTAGATTTTACAAACTGATTTTTGAACTAAAAACACAGATAAAATTGATTAAAAATTACAATCATTGATTTAAAAGGGGGACAATCAGGAAATGTAATATACATCTATACTCTTCATTTTAATTTGATCTTAAAACAGAAAGTCGGCACTCATGATTTACTTTCCCAGGCCACATAAAATGATACAGCAGGCCAGATTTGGTCCCCGTCCACCACTTTGACACATACAGTTTCTTTTATAAATATTGATGATAAAATGTCAATTATTCGATTAATCTTGACTGCCCTAGTGTACACTACATAATGTTTAACATTTTTGGGAAATGTCTGCTGTTGTGCCTATTTTAAAATAACATTTTCTTGGTAGTTGCTCACCAAAAACAAGTGCGGCTTGAAAGGAGAAAACTGGATGGCGGTGACATCGACAAGTCTGATTGCAAAATCCTGCGAGCTGTAACACTTGGGCAAGGCCTTCAATCCCTGCGTGGTGCCATGGCTGACCACACCCTTGAATAAAGAAAAGAAAAAAAGGTAATTTCAGACTTTGTCTGACTTTTCTCTCTACATTTTAAGGTCAATCTCACCATATTGTTACCGATGAAGAAATGACTGGGGTCAGTAGGGAGAAATTTTAAATGAAGCGACTGCACCGGTCCCATTTTGTCACTGTGCGATGGCGACACCCTGCCAGGTCAAAGAGTTGAAGGGTTAGAAGATTCCCATCCAAAAACAACCCGGAAAACACTCGACACTCATACCCAGATATGTTTCCATCAAATGTTGAGGTGATAAAAATCAACAGCATAACAAACAAGATCCCGCCAGCCCGCTTAATTTCGGCATGGCAGCTGGCTGCCGCTTTATGGCCTATTTTGAGAGGGGCTCGCCCGGTGTTGACAAACGATCATCACATGATTTTTATCATATCTCACCCCTCGGCCGTCACGCAGCTCGAACTGTGGAGGAGCTTCACTTTGCCGCCCGGCCTCAGTCCTAAAAAAAAATTTAAAAAAACATGTACACCCGCGTTAGAAATTCGAGCATGCAGTATACGTTCACAACACTGAAAATTCTTTCCCTCTCAGAATGACATTTATAATGATTGATAGCTGTCGACGGCTAGAAGTTCACCGGAAGGTTTATACACGAAAATATACTTTCAAAGTACTTGTGTAGTTAGGAGAACACATTAGCAGTGGGTGTAAAAGTGTATGCATATATGAAAGAAAACAAAATGCAATTAAATATGCATTTTAATATCATTATGCTGTTGAAATAGGACACTTGCATACCTGTCAATCTTGGCCAATTGTTCCACTTATTAATAATTGCAATTCCCCTTATTTATTGATAATAATTGAACAAACACAACAGTCTAAATATGCACTAAATTCAAGATTCTGTAGATGTCACTGTATGTGGATGACAGCTTAACTATCTTGGTACATTGCTTGCTGACACGCTATATATTTATATAGTGAAAAGGCAGAAGTGACTGAGGCAAAAAAAATGTATATAATATGGTAGAAAAAAACGTATAAATTGACAGGTTTGTCCTTGAAACCTATAGTATGTTGATGGATTAAAAAATAATAATAATAATTACCTAGATCTGTCTGGGAACCAGCTTCATTGGCCTTTGCCAGCTGCACTACCACCTACAGGCCGTAAAACAGAACAATCTCTATTACAGCTTTGCCTTGTAAAAAAAAAAAAAAAAGCTCTCAAAATAAAAATAAATCTTACCCAAAGATTCAAAAGCCCATTCTCGTCCAGAGATGCCAATTGAAAGGATAATCCTAATAACTCTGGATATAAAAACAGGGTTGTTTATGTTAATCTACCTTGAAGAAATCGGAATATTCCACATTCCCCCCTTGTTTATGGGATGCCTCACCTTCCTCGGATGGTAGAAACGCCACCTCTGACCCCGGACCACCAGGTAGAGTGGTGGTAACAACCTCCACGGATGTCACTGATGAGAAATGGGCCGAAGGCGCCGCGACTAAACACACATATTTATAATCAATTTCAATGAATTTAATGCTATTGTTAAAAGTCCTCAGCGTCAGAGCACTGACTTACCGGTGGAGAAAGTGGGTCGCCTGAAAGTCCACTCGTCCTCGCCCACCTTCAGACGTTGATGGTTACCGTCAGGCTCGCGTAGATCCCACAGCTCCACCGAACCGATGGATGTGCCGGCGAAAACCAATGTGGCCTTTCCAGGGCTGAAACAGCAACACTGCACCTGAGAGCATTGATAGATGGCCATATTTATTGGTCCAGGAGCTACTGTTTTGACACTAGAACAGAAACAAGGATTGTCATTTGAGTAACAGCACCTCTGAGTCGCAAAGTAGAATCTTCCGCGGTCTTGAGGGTTCCCACATGTTCCAGACGCAGATGAGTGTGCAGCAGTGATGTGGTCTTATGTCGTCAGGTGAACCTGAAGGCATGTGAACTGACAGAAGAGTGTGCCTCTGTGCCTGGGAGAAGAGAACCTGGCTGATGACACGACCTGGATGAAGAAGATGTAATGGGGTCAATTGGGAAGGTTTTGTCAGAACGAGCCGGGATTCGTGTAGTACCGCTGAGAAAATGCAAGTTGGTGTTGAGTTGAAGACTTCCATCACTAAACGACAGTGCGTCCTTTTGAGTCTTTCGGCCTTGGAGGGAGCTCCTTTCGGCGTGATCTTCCTCCAGGAGCACCGCCATCACCTGCCATCAAAGCTCATCCAGATGAATACTTTCTCACTGGACTTATGTCGAGTTTTGAGACTCATAGGACAAAACCAAACAAAAGAAAAGCACCTGCGAGGCAGCTTGCAGGAAGACAGCCAAACGTCTTGAATCCGAGTTCATCCCGCTGATGCTTCTGGTTTCATTTGTCCGGTTTGGATCTGTGCAACAACAAAAAAAGGCTATTTAATTTGCACGGTGTACTGGTTTTACCGAAATGCGGAATTTGGTCTCGCAAAATACGGACAAATAGGCTTTAGGACAGTTTTTTTTCCCCCCAAAGCCATCAGAAATGAACTTTCGGTAGCACAACACACAACCCCTTCTGTGTATTATTATTATTATTAACGTCTCATGACAGAGAAAATATCTGCAAAATGTGTTTTTAATGTTTTTTTTCTGTTATTACCACCACAGGCACCACTCAGTTCTGCAGGATGCTGCGTCCACTTCTCACTCAAGTCAATCTCTTCCGTTTGGATGTCCCGGTCTGCGTTTTCCTCGTTCCACTGGACGTAAGCCTGATGAGGAATTCCTCCCGATTACAACAAGGTAAGACATAACCTAATATCTGTTAAAAAAAATAGACAAACAGACCTGCTTTGTATTGGCTGCGCCAAAGTTCCTGATGTACATATCGTATTCACTGACTGGAGGTAGATCCAGGAGGGACACCGTGGTGGACAAATCCAGATCGATTAGGCGAAGCATTTCGGCACTGCGCTTTCTATTAGAAATATAACAAGAATATTACTTCAAAACCATACATTTTTCCAAATATTTTGAACATTTCTGCAGGCTTAGAATTCTATTCTTCGCCTACTTTTGTCTCATGGCGACTTTCTTCCCGGCTTCTCGCTTCTTTGCTGCTACAAAGTCAATAAACTTTCCACGCTGTGAGCCTCTACTGCTCTTTTCTTCCCGTTTTACTGAGAATAGAAAATGCGTTAATAGTCAAACCATGTTTTTTTTTGTATATTCGGGTTACCTTGGGATAATTGAGGCTTTTCTTCTTCTTCGTCTTTGCCAAGTGTAGAAAACGAGACTCTGACACGCTCATTTTCTTCACCCATGGCTCTCTGGATGGCTTTTACTTCCTCGGACATTTGTACATTGTCATCTCCTACGCTGTCCTCATCTAGGTCCTCAAAATCTTCCTCATATTCCTGCCGAAATGAGAAGTAACATATAAACAAAGTGTACAACAACAAAAAAAAGCTGTGCAAAAAAAAAAAACAATGCAAATTTGAGGTGGGGAAGAAATCCTTACCGCTTTCTTGTCAAGTAAACCAATTAGGGCATGCCAATGTAAGAAATGACAGGAATGGAAATGAATGGAATATATATATTTTTTTTAAATGGATGGTATATAATCACATTTATGTATCTCTTTACCTCAAAATCATCGTCGTACTCTTGTAAAGACTCTGCCTTTGTTGCCTGCACGTTGGAAAAAAAACATACAATTGTGTATTATTGGTTATTTTGTTGTTAATCATGTAAGGTTTAGTTGAATGTAAAATATTCAAGAGTTGGAATCTTACTGGTTTGTCTCCAGCATCTTTAGTGACCACCACGTTTCTTGAATGCAACACAGCCTCCTGGATATATATTTTTTTTAATTAAGTATAATGTATGAAAGAACGTGTAACAACATTCCAATAAGGCAAACCTGAGATTTTGTGGTTTCATTCTCCCGGCCAGGACTGGGTTTTGCTACTTTGGTTCTGTTGTGGTGTTTCTCAAGGGCTTCTTCTCTCCATTGCCTGTCTCTGCTGGTTTCCGTCTCATCTCGCTCACCTTCTGGTTCCTCCAGTCGGCCACGTCTCTGCGTTTCATCCTAAAAAAAATGTGAGGAATGGTCAAAATGCAACGTCCAATGGCGAGACTGAGGATGCTTACACCAAGTGCTCTCTCTTTGTGTCTTCTTTCCCGTTCTTCTCTCTGTCTTCTGTGTTGCTCTGCAGTGTTGGAAATGAGACATTGTTGAAAATGGAGATGGGGAAAAAAGTCATTCAAATGTTTGCTACCTCTTTTCTCCCTGGAATGCTTCCTGGCTTCGTGTCTCTCTCGTCTGTCCTGATCGTCTCTCCTCTCATCGTGTCTCCTCCTATCCGGTTCTTCCGGGTGCTCCCTTTGTCTTTCCTTGTCTCTTTCCTCAATTTGTCTTTCCATGTCTTTTTCCTCCCTTCGTCTTTCCTTGTCTCTTTCCCCTGTTTGTCTTTCCTTGTCTTTTTCCTCACGTCTCTCCTGGTCTCTTTCCTCTCGTCTTTCCGAGTCTCTGTCCTCCCTTCGTCTTTGCCTGTCCCTGTCTTCTGTTTGTCTTTCCTTGTTTCTTTCCTCCCTATGTCTTTCTTTGTCTCTTTCCTCCCTCCGTCTTTCCCTGTCCCTGTCCTCTGTTTGTCTTTCCGTGTCTCTTTCCACACGTCTTTCCTTGTCTTTCTCCTCCCTTGGCCGTTCCTCCCGTCGTCTTTCCTTCTCTCTTTCCTCTCTGTGTCTTGACTTGTTTCGTTCCTCCCTTTGTCTTTCTTTGTCTCTGTCCTCCCTTCGTCTTTCCTTGTCTTTTTCTTCACGTCTCTCCTGGTCTCTTTCCTCACGTCTTTCCGAGTCTCTGTCCTCCCTTCGTCTTTGCCTGTCCCTGTCCTCTGTTTGTCTTTCTTTGTCTCTTTCCCCCCTCCGTCTTTCCCTCTCTCTTTCCTTGTCTCTTTCCTCCATTTGTCTTTCCGTGTCTCTTTCCACACGTCTTTCCTTGTCTCTCTCCTCCCTTGGCCGTTCCTCCCGTCGTCTTTCCTTCTCTCTTTCCTCCCTGTGTCTTGACTTGTTCCGTTCCTCCCTTTGTCTTTCTTTGTCTCTGTCCTCCCTCTGCCTTTCCTTGTCCTCTTTCATCTTGCGCCTGTCCTCCTCCTCGTGGTCGTCCCTCAACCTTACTTTAGATCGCCTTTCTTTGTCTTCTCTGGAATTGTGTGCACGCCTGTGACCGTCCTCTGATTTGTCTCGTTCCGTCCTCCTGTCCCGGTCAGCCCTTCGATCTTCTGTATGCAAATCACGTCTTTCTACATGATCCTCTCTGTCAGCAGTAAGAAATGGAGGAAAAAAACACAGATAGTCAAACATTATTGCTCTGCACATACTTATTTAGTTTTTTTTTTAATACTCGCTGTCCACTCGACCACGCCCCCTTAGAAGCTGGGGCCAGGTGCCCCTCTGCTACCCCCTTATTTGTGCCCCTGGTGGTGGTAACTTTTCATTTTTAACTCTTGTGCATCTATATTTTCAACTTCTTACATTCTCATATAGGCCTGTTGCCTGTTTTAGCCTCTGCAGAGGACAAACCCAACTTAAGAAAATAGAGTATTGACTGTAAGGGAATATTTTGGCTTTCTCATTTAATAGTCATTCCACATGAGTAAAGAGGTTGAATCAGCATTTGTACTTTTTACCAGAGGATTGTGCACACAAGTGTATGCATTTTTATTATTGAGTACAGTATACTTAGTATTGGTTACCTCTGGTCCCTGTGACGTCTTTCCACGGATTCCCCACCACGGTGTTGTTGCCTTCTGTCTGATTCCTGTTCCTTCCTCCTGGAAAGGTGCTTTTTCAGCTCAGCAGAAGTCCAAGTGTCATCCATGCTTATTTTCTAAGAAAAGACATATTGGCCGATCATTAAATACAAACATCGGGATCCTATTTATACGCTTGAAACGAATAACAGGCTCTGAACTGCTAAGAATGAGTTAAACGATCATCAAGTGCCTTGCGTCTCGAGATCTGACTATATTTTAAAAGAAATCTACCTTTTCGTGATGCATGCTGCCGTTGATGTTTGGAGAATTAGATATTTGATTGTTATAGTAGTGTTGAAGGCTACATATTTGCTAAGACAGGACCATGACGAAAGCTCGGATAGGATTTTTGTGCGCGTGCGTAGATTCAGGAAACTAAGGACTTCGCGTCACATTCCCCTTGACAACAGTCTTGTTAATCAAAAGCAGAGTACATCTCTCGATCCATTGCTGAATCGTCGATTCTGTTCAAATTATAACTTGGAATGAAAACTACAATCTAAGTGTTAATGATTGGTGTTGAAATCTCTGTAGCCTGCATTTCTGATTCATCAGTGTCGATCCATTTCCATGCAAAATAGTGCAATTGTCAGTATAGTCATTCCAATAGAGAGGAATCTGCACTCTGCAGTGTTGATTCCTGCTAAGAACCGCTAGATGATGCTGTTTTATGTCATTTGTTTAGACGTGAAATCTTACTCGCATGGGTTGAGCACACGTTCAAAGCACATGATCCATCCGAGCTCAGGTTATGAAAATGTTCATTCCCTCTACTGAGTGCGCATCGGAGCTTTGGAGCTCGGTCGCATGGCGTCTCGGGACTCCCCGTGAGGGTTATGGGTCAGCAGCCGCAGCATCAGCACCAGCGGCGGCGTATACTAACTGAAGCCACTGCGCCGCCTTTCCCTTCCTTTTTGGACATTAGGAACAAGGAAATATGTCCAGAGACAGCATGACGGCCGTGCGAGCAGCCCACGGTGCGAGCACTAGTAGCAGCAACACCATCCCCGCATCGCCCAAAGAGAACGGCGGCCACTCCGCCGCTCCACCCGGCGCCCGCTTCCATCGCCCCTCTGCGGGGAACACGCCCGGCGAAGACGCCCAGGCGTCGGCCACCAGCGAGCTGACGCAGACGTGGCTGCAGTTCGCCAAGACCTTTGTGCTTATTTTCCCTATTTACGCACTGGGATACTTTGAGTTCAGCTTCAGTTGGATGCTCATTGGACTCGTGCTTTATTTCTGCTGGAGGAAAAATGCCGGAGGGAAGCGAAGCAGACTCAGCCGAGCTTTGGCGTTCTTGGAACGGGAGGAGAGGAGCGTCGCCACGGGTTTGAGCGCCTGCGACCTCCCGCCCTGGGTAAGAAGACGCCCCCCTAAACCCCCGATCGCCCTGTTTTCCACCTGTACTACTATAACTTTGCCTGTCAGATGACTGGAGGTGTAAAGCTGTGACAGAGGACCAGCTGTTCACTCTCACCCCCAACCAAGGCAGTGACGTTAGACCTATAGCCCCAAGCCTGAGCTAAATACAGCAGGGTACAATGGTAAACCAGACACCCAGGTATTTTGGGATATAGCCTGCACTCTCCCTGTTACAAGCCACTTTTATCCGGGTAACAGGTATTCTTGTTTGACACTCAACTATTTAGTGTCAACCCAATTCCATCTCAAGAAGATCATTCTTTTAGTGATCAGACTGATGCCTGTCATGATCATCATCTCTTAGTGGCTGCTTGCTTAGAATGACAGGTTTAAAATTAAAAGAAATAAAGTTTAAAGCTGGCTTTTTGCCAACTCGGGCCTGAGGCTGCACAATGGTGGTACTTAGAGTAAAGTGCATCCCACTTGGAGGGGGAAGACAACATGGTGCAACTGCAGTATTCTAGAATTATTGGTTGAAAAAATAGTTGCTTATTAGTGGAACATTGTCACGTGAAGGGAATTACAATAGCTCCAATTAGTTCTTGGAAGGCTCTGCTACTCACTTGCATATCTGGCATGCCCTACGACATCATCGGTCAGTTAGGTCATGTAGGAGAAATACATTTGTGATGATTTGTAGTTGGTTGGGGGATGTTACAAGGAGAAAGTGTTTTGTTTTTTTAAAGGATATTTCTATTCAGTTTGTGGTAAATTAAACACAGGATTTGGGTGTTTTTATGGTAATTTGAGGGACTATTTCAGGTCACTTTGATTGATTTGAAGCCACTTTTTATAGATTGAGGGGTAATTCGGAGTCACTTTCTGTTGAGTTTGGGTCCCTTTTTGGGAAGATTTTTGGGTCACATCCAGTTGGCTTTGAGAGAACTGTGAAGTTTTGGCAACAAAAACAATGTGTGACCTGGTTTGATTTTGTCAAAGAATTTCTACAAAAAAACTCTTATCTTAATCAAAGTTCTGATCACCCAACCATCACTTTGCCCCTATCAACAAAACGTACTCCCTAACTCCTACTCTTTTGCGTAGCACTTTCTCCAAATTGTGTCTCTAAATAAGACATATTATACCTACAAATTCTCCCTTCATGTTCTTACTAACCCGGCCCTGACCTGTACACTTCTGTCTTTGTTGTTGCTGTCGAGCTTCTAACAAGAAGACTCAATACGTCGCTCTAAGTAGGACTTGATGTTCGTGTTGTCGCTCCATCCCCGTCATGAGATGAATGCCGCATAAGCACTTTGGCGGGGACTCCGGTGGGGACGGCACCGTGTTCTGTCTCCGCCTGACTGCGTGCCATAACTCACGCTGCTGCATTTGAAAAGACGTCGGGCGCACTAACAGGCGGGGCAGATGCATTGACCGGTTAGCGGGGCGTCTCCTTTGGCCCGTGTTCGATCGATAACTCATTGATCGTTGGAGTCAATTCGGCTAAGCATCAAAGCACGAAAAAGGTGGAAAATGTCAGCAAAATTGAACATGAAAGTGTGATGGATTAGATTTGGGCTCATTTATATCAGTTAATTTTGCTTGGTGGTGTTGTGATTGGTTCGATTGGAATCAATACTGCTTCACGGCTTCTTTGTTCTTATGAGGGAAAATAATGTCCAATTCAATTGGGTTTAATTATGTCTACTGGTGCTGGGTTTATTTATGTGTTTGTTTTTGCAAGACGTTCTGTCTCAGGGTTTTGATATACAGTATTGTACAATAGATTTTTTTCTTCAGCTTTTACCACAGATTGATATAGTAAACCTGGAAGGATTGGGATGAATCATAGTGTTTGCAGGAAGCGTGCCATTTCCTTTAGCTTTTGGTTTAACTGGTTGGTCTGGATTTTTAATCAGATTCCTCTAGTTTGAACTTTGCTATTGTTTCCAGTACTGAATGATTGCATGATTGCATTGAGATTTTTCTTTTAAACATCTTAACCGGTGTGAGAGACGGCACAAAGGAGGAGAAAAAAGCATTAGTTTTATCAGATCTGATTATTTAAGAGTTGACATTCAGATGCAGAATTTAATCAAAATGTTGGTCAACTAAAAGCTAGAACACTGCATTCAATTTCAGCATCAGAACTGAGAATGAAAACAGCACTGAAAAGATTGCCATGAAAAATAAAACAAAACAGGCATTTATAAGATTATGTGGTTGCCAAGGTCTGTCTACAAAGTCAAAATACCTACTTTTGTTTTTAGTATAATTTATTTCCTCATGTTATTATTCACTTCTGGGATCAAGGTGAGTTTATAAGGGTAGCTGAAACTCTTCAAAAAATGGTTTCTTTTTAAAACATGGAAGCAGACTATGTCCGTCTCTGTCCTTCAGGCTGACCTTTTAAAGACACTTTGGCATTCGTAAAGCTATGGCCCAACTGTGGAATTTGTCTGCTCTGTTTTCCCTGCAGGTCCACTTTCCGGACGTGGAGCGAGTGGAGTGGCTAAACAAGGTAAAAGAAGCCAGCGGCCGTCTTCGCGCATTACCCGCTCGAGTGAAGCCACGCCTATACAGTACATTCCGAAGCCCCTCATTACTATTCATGTGCCGACATTCAATTTATTGCTGTGTGATTGCAGCGGGATCTTAATTTTAGCACCTCGCTTCATAAACACGAGCTCTGCGGCAGTTAGTGTGTTGGTGTTCTGTCAAAATAATACATGTCGCCATTTATATATTATGACTCTCCTCAATGTCAGACGGTGAAGCAGATGTGGCCTTACATCTGCAAATATGTGGAGAAGCTGTTTCGGGACACGGTGGAGCCGGCAGTTAAAGAGTCCAATGCCCACCTCAGCACCTTTCGCTTCAGCAAGATCGACATTGGAGACAAAGTGAGTTAAATGCTGCTTGTGATGGAACACTTGGGTTGGGGTTAGCAATGTTTAGGGATAAACTCGAAATACTGGAAATCCAGGGTGTCCAAACGACTCCCCGTGGACAACCTGTGGCCCGCTGCCAAGTTTTTATTGGGTTGCAGTAAGTGATAAAAAATATCATTGAATTTGGCATTCAAAAGATGCTTCAATTCAGTCTACGTTTTCCGGTGTGAAGAGGAGATGCATTTAATTAGTTATTTCTAATCCATTTAAGAAACTGGAGAATCTCAGTGGTTGGTTTGAAATAAATACATTTTGCTAGAAAAAAATATCTGTTAAAGTGCTATTTTGGTAGTGATTTTTTGAACTTTATTTTTACAGTCACTGGACTCTCCTGCTAAGTTTTTTTTCAGAAGTATAAATATTCACATTACTGCTCTCAATAGAGTTTTTAATTACATGCTGTCTAGAGTTAACGTCTGAGTAAATAATTATATACAATTAAATGCAAAAATGACTAGTATTTACATGACAATATCCTGCAAACTCTGATTTTTTTTTTTGCTGGTCACCCTTAATTCATTTACTGCCATTATACTGCCATCAAATCCATTTCATAATAATATTTCACTGCCTTTAGTGAACTAGATGATGTCAAATGTTTCCCTTGTATTGCTGTGTAGCCTCTGAGGGTCAACGGTGTCAAAGTATACTCGGAGAACGTGGATCGACGACAGATAGTTATGGACCTACAAATCAGGTATGGCAGCAAATACTTCCGATATATTCATTTTTTAACGTTATACAAAAAACTAATGAGACCGGACTATCCTGTGCTAGTTTTGTAGGCAACACAGAGATCGACGTGGACATTAAACGATACTACTGCAAAGCAGGAATAAAAAGCATTCAGGTCAGTTTTTTTGCTGTGATGTCATCTTGGCTCCATAAAAAGTGCTTCTCATTTGTCTTGAACATGTCAGCAAATCCATTTTTAGCACATTTTCCCACTTGGGATGTCATTGACATGGATTCTTAAGCCATTAACATTATTAACTAAAATAGGGAATTCTCATTAGGAAAATCCAAATGTAGATTCAAAACATTAGGCATCTGTTTTTGCCTGGTGGAGATGAATGAAGCATCACCAGTTTTGTAATTATCATATATATATATATATATATATATATATATATATATATATATATATATATATATATATATATATATATATATATATATATATATATATATATATATATATATATATATATATATATATATATATATATATATATATATATATATATATATATATATATATATATATATATATATATATATATATATATATATATATATATATATATATATATATATATATATATATATATATATATATATATATATATATATATATATATATATATATATATATATATATATATATATATATATATATATATATATATATATATATATATATATATATATATATATATATATATATATATATATATATATATATATATATATATATATATATATATATATATATATATATATATATATATATATATATATATATATATATATATATATATATATATATATATATATATATATACAAGTATGTTATTATTAGTTGGAAGTATTGAGTTTCCAACATGGCAGGGAGGTCATGAGGCCTTGGGTTAACTTGTTCCTGTTCTAATCTCTCAGATTCATGGCGTGTTGCGTGTGGTGATGGAGCCGTTGCTGGGTGACGTGCCTCTTGTCGGAGCACTTTCCCTATTCTTCCTCAAAAAGCCTGTAAGTTCTGTATATTTCTTTAGCTTTGGGTCCTAGAAACTCCCAACTCTCTCCAGTATTTAACAAAAAAACACATTTGAAGTGCCAATGTGACCATGAGTGCTTGTTATATTTGGCAGGCGACCAGTCCTTACCCCCCAATGTCAGATGGTTATGTCCCTGACTGCATGTGATATCATCAGACGGCATTAAATAGGATATTTCTGCCAAGCTTTTCTTACAGAGCTGCTTGCTTTTTTTCTGCACCGCGGATCCGTTTTCATTCTCTCGGCTGCACGTCTTACTTTAATCTCTGTTCGTGCTAAGACACGTCATTAACTATCTCGCCTGTTATAAAAATCTACACGTTTGACCGATTTACAGCAAATGAGAAGCACCCGGTGGAGCTATAGAGAAACACTTTTAATTGGCAGCCCTACTTTGGTGGCCTTGTCCTCACTTGTTATCCTAAATTACGAAAAAAGCCCTTGGGTCATGATGCCTTTCAAACACTGTTTTTCGTTATGACAGTAATGCTTCGGACACTTTTTGTTGTTGAGTGGCATATTGAATAATATTTTTGTCCATTTCTGGGCAGTGGGTCGAAGTTTAGACATGTCTGCTATACAAAGATGACCTCAATTTTGTTTTTTTGTGGCTTTTTGTGAGCCTATCTTGGAAGGACAGAGTTTTATTTATGGTATTTTTCGGACTATAAGTCGCACCAGCCAAAGAATACCCAATGAAGAAGAAAAAAATGTGTATATATATATATATATAGTCACACTGGAGTATTTAGTCATACCTAATTATTTGCTGCAGCTCCAGTCAAATTATGGAAAAATTATGATTTATAGTCCAGCAAATATGGTCATTGTATTTCCAGTATGACAGATATTGGAGTAATTTTACAAATAAGAGTTGGGCTATCTTCTTAGAATTGATTTTCTATATTCAGAGCACCGTTTCATAGATCCTATTGGACAACAATGCTTTTTTTCCACCCACTTGTGTCAACTTATATTGTTTATTTTGTTTACTCAAACTGTTCTAGTCACCCACCTAACATGCTGCAGTGTTCAATATCTGCTGCAGCGGGAGCATTAGTATGAGCTTGGGGGAAAGTAGGGTGTGTTCATTAGGCAAAGCATGAAAACTGGTGCAGTGAGCATGAACCTCAAGCCGATTCTCTTCTTATTTCTTCATCCTTCGCTTGTTTTACCTTGTTCTGCATGCCACCCACGGTGCCGTGCAATTGCATCTTTGCTCAGGAAAAAAAGTCTTAATGAAGCCCTGAGCAAGGTTGCTGCAGCTCTTATGAATCATTTAAAGAGCCGCTCCCACGTGAGGATTTGTGCCCGCTGTCCCACTTGTGGCTGGAGCTCGTAAAGAGCCACCAAAGCAGCGCGGCGGCATCGTAAACACTTGCTGGATGTCGGTTATGTGTGCACCGTCGCAGTCTTGCAAGTGAGCCAAATGCTTATGACATGGCTGCCTTCAGATTTCGAGCTCATCACTCAGTTATGCAATGGAATACTTGTTTTGGGTTCACTTTTTTTTTGAATGAAATCAGTTGTTGCCCATTAAGAATAAATGCATACAGTCAATAAGCCTTTGCAGACAACTTTTCATATACGCCTTGATTTATTGATTTATGCGAGTCTTAATGCCAACTTTGGTATCACGTGGGCTGGACTAGTTCATATTTGGCCCAAAAACCTTGTTGGGAAGAAAGATGAGCTTATACAACCAGTTTAAGTGAATTGGAATTGTTCAGAGTATGAGTCAAGTTGTGACTGGGAATGTGCAATTTACTGAACTGTAATGCAATTTTTTTCTTTTGCAGCTTCTCGATATCAACTGGACGGGCCTCACGAATATACTGGACATTCCCGGACTCATGTAAGTTGGCTTATTTTTGAGAAGAGTTGTTCTTTTTTTTACCTTCGTGCAAGGTAATTGCTAAACAGAATTTCTTCTGGGTATTGCGCGAGCAGATTGGAAAGTCAATGAAAGTCAATTAAGGAGTCTAACACAATTACCTGCCGCGTGCTAGGGAGTGTATATGTTGCTCAATATAGTGGATTCGCTCCAATCATTTACTGAAAGTGTAATTGTGGTAGAATTAAGTTACAGTCATAATTTCCATGACAGAGTGACTTATTTATTTATTTAAATAGAAAAAGTCCATATTGTAATTGCATTAATGACTTTTGTATTTTCTTCCATTCATTTATCATGTTAGTTGGAAATTCCAAACTACAGAAATGTAGGAAAAATTAAAATATGAATAGTTTTCATTGTAATTTATTAAATATAATTATTAATCATATTTATATCTGTAACATTTACCAAAATTTAAGAAAAAATCATATGAGCCAAACTCCATTATTGGTTGTTTACAATGCTAGCAATGTCATACATTAAAAATAAAGTACATTTACAAAAGTATTTTTGCAAGCAGACACTTAAATAAATATAAATAATAATGACGTACTATGAGAATCAGCTGCATGAGTATAAAGTATATAGTTATATGCATAAAACCAGTCTTTTTTTCTTTTATTCATTTATTTTTTCCACACTGTTTTACTTAAGTTGTGGGTGTGTGTATTATTGCCACCTCTGAGTATCGCAGACATGTTGGCACGAGAAGCTTGCTGACCTTCTGTTTTAATCCTTTGTGGGTGAAAGAGATTCATATTGCTTGTGGAATACAATACTTGTGTGTGTGTGTGTGTGTTTGTTGTGGGGGTGTCACGTGAAAGGTCGCCTTGGTGTGGAATCAGACGGACAGCATCAGCTGGAACATAGCACGTGATTGTAGTAATGTTATTATGCAACACGTGTCTGATTAATATTGTAATTATGTTTTATTGCTGTGGTGGAGTGTGTGTGGTGACAATTTGCAGCAGCCTACTACAAAATCTACACAAGTCAATCATTGTAACACAAAAAAACAAAAACAAAAATAAGAATTAAAATATAAATACAATTACTATGTGGGAAAAAAACACATTTCCTTTTAATTTTCTTTAGAATAATCAGAAATAACCTAAAAAAAAACCTGCAAGGAAATCGGTATTCACCAGTCACACTTACTATGACGTTGCCTTGGCAACAGAAGGGTGGAAAACAATAGTTGTAGTTAAATTGATTCAATTGATAATGCATCTCTTTGCTCTTGAAATGTCAAGTAGCGACCTGGAAAATCTAAATCTTTGGCATTTACGTGGTTTTGACATTTAGATCTTTGCTTACATATCAAATTAAGCAGAAAAAAAACAATACAGCAGTCAGACCAGGATCTCATTAACGCTTTAACGTTTGCTAACCCCAGTTTTCACATTATTTCTTATAGTGGAAAAACCAATGCCGCTTAATTCAATTCAATGGGCGTGTATTGACTGTGGCCAACCACTATTTGGGGACCAATATATGTCTTGTTCCCCGCCTTGAGAATGTTCTTGAACAATAAATTTATCGTAGTGATTGCAGCAGACGTCAGATCCTAGAAACCACATTCAATGACTAATCTATTAGATGTCTTGTGAACAAGTTATATGTTTTTGTACTCTTAATTTAGTCTAGTCATGTTCATGTCCTTTGGAGGTAATTACAAACAGTTCTTCAGTAAATGAAAAAGGGCTTGACATGTACTTTGTTGTAGTACTTGACATTGTGCACTAAAATGAAAAATATAAAAATGTAAATTCATGGTCAGAACGACATGCCTGGTGGTGCCTTTAGTTAGCTGGGATAGGCTCCAGCACCCCCAGTAACCCTTGTGAGGATAACTAGCTCAGAAGATATTCAGTTTTGACTAAGCACTTTAATTTAGATGTGATTACCACTTAAATACATGACCAATTGTTAGCCATTTACAGTTTTTTTCTGAATTAAATAAGCATAACAAGGCAGAAAGTGTATTTTCACAACATCCAATTAACTGGAAATGTGGCAGACATATTGATAATGACTTAACTCATGCATATTAAAATTGCACCTTAGGTTGGAAATGCACTGACGGATGACTAATTTGGTCGGAATGCATGTAGTTGGAAAAAAAAACATCAGCCGTGCTAAAATGAGATTTACAACTGTGGGGGGAGCACTTTTTTATACTTATAAATAATGCAAGGTTGCTGTTTGTATTGCTTTTCTTACAGCGGCCTCTCTGACACGCTGGTTCAAGATATCATCTCCTCCTATTTGGTCTTGCCTAACCGGATAACAATCCCTCTGGTTGGAGATGTGGAACTAGCCCAGCTTCGCTTTCCTATCCCAAAGGTAAAGGCCAGATTAAAAAAAAAAAAAAAAAACCTTAAAAAATGAAGAAATACATTAAAAATTTGACATTAATGAACACTGGCAACCATTGTGATCAATGTCAATGGGAGTCGAGACATTTCTGACCGCAAAATTGCCCGTATGCATTTTTTTTTTAGCCTTTTTATTCATTGGCTGCAAGTCCAGATAAATATTAAAATTTACAGAGTTATGTTTGTGGTCATTAGTGAAAGGAGATGTGTTATTTTTATGGGAAAACTCCCATTGACAGCAATGGATGTTTTTATCCTTATTCAATATTTCTTTATTTTCTTTATTTAAAAAAAGAAAAAGTGAAAATAATTGGAAATATACAAGATAGTCTTCCATCTATCATAACAATGTAGTTTCTTAAACCTTGTAACTTGATCTCAGATCAGTTGTGGTTGTCAGTGACCTAACTGAAAATTGCCAATAACTGAAAAATAGGTTAAAATGAGTGCATTTTAAATACTTAACAGTGCCATTTCACAGGCAATGTGCACCTTTATATTCGATCAGATAAACCTTTATTCATCTCTTTCCACAAAACTAAATCCCCCAGTAGTTTGAAAGATTTTTAAGCTAAACGCCAATACAGTTAAGTCAAGGCTTTGTGCTCGTAACCATAACAACAAGTTGAACACTTGGAGGGAATGGTCTCAATTGGAATTCTTACATCTGTTCGTCCCTCTCAATCTTTCAATGTATTTGTGAATATGCACACTTCAGTTAAATAAGTCTATCATTCAAATCACTCATTTTTCATCTATTTCTTCCAAGGGAGTCCTCCGGATTCACTTCTTAGAAGCTCAGGATCTGGAGGGCAAGGATAAATTCCTAGGCGGCCTCATCAAGGGAAAGTCAGACCCTTACGGCATTGTGCAAATCGGCAATCAACTTTTCCAGAGCAAGACCATCAAGGAGAGCCTTCACCCCAAATGGAACGAAGTTTATGAGGTAACAAATGGAGGCTTTGCCGTTTTAGTCAACGTGCCGCTCGGCTCTTTGCGTAAAATGATAAAAAGTTAAATGTCCACTTCAGGCTTTGGTTTATGAGCACTCTGGTCAGCACCTCGAGATTGAGTTATTCGACGAAGATCCCGACAAAGACGATTTCTTGGGAAGGTATGTTCATTTTTGTTCACATTTGTTTTACTGGTGTACACTAGAGAATTGCATTATACATCACTTATGGTCAATTTTGGATTTTAAATGTTTCTGCCAATTGTGTGACACCTGAAAACGTATCATTTTTGTTCACTAATACTCTTTTAACACTTTTGGTCATCGGCAGCCTGATGATCGACATGACAGAGTTGCACAAGGAACAAAAAGTAGACGAGGTGAGCAGCTGATTAGTTTCTCTTCTTGCCCTCCTTTCAGCCGACTCTATATGCTTGAGGTCTTTTAAAGGTTCAGTTCCACAAGATCAGCAATCGCGTCGAGACACCGCCCACATGCGTCTATTTGTTGAGTGAGCATTAAAGTAAAGCCACTCAGCTTTGCCTAGACAAAAGGGAATATTCAGCCCCGGGGAACCAAATCCAACTACTGTCTGCTTTTCTTTATGTAATGATGTCGCTTAAATGTTTCGTTAGGAATGGCGACAAGTACCTGGATTCTGTTGGAAATGACTTGTTTATTTATTAGGTGTCCACACCTTTAACTGCAAACACTGACTAATGGGCAAATAAGCCACTTGCTTATGTTGTTATTTTAGATGTTTAGTTTTATTGTGAGCCTAAACTGAGTTTAGCAGCAGAGATAAAATCTTAATTTAAAAAAATGTATATATATATATATATATATATATATATATATATATATATATATATATATATATATATATATATATATATATATATATATATATATATATATATATATATATATATATATATATATATATATATATATATTTACATTTTTTGCTCGCATCTCAAAACAAAACAAATAATAAATGAGCTTGTATTAAAAATACAAGTCAGTTAAATTCTAACAAAAAAACAAGGGCAAATAGGACAAATTGGATTTGGAGGCTTTGGAAATGTACTTAGTTGTTGATATATAATTTTTTTTGTATGTTTGGAAGTGGTTCGATCTGGAAGAAGCTCCAACAGGGAAACTCCACTTAAAACTAGAGTGGCTATCTCTGCTCTCCTCCACGGAAAAGTTGGACCAGGTATGTGAACATCACCTTCGGTTACTCGTTTTCTGAGTCAGCCTCGTTTCGAACCAATCAGGTGCTGCGCAGCATCCGAGCTGACAGAAGCCTAGCCAATGACGGGCTTTCTTCAGCGCTCCTGGTCGTCTATTTGGACTCGGCGAAGAACCTACCAGTAAGAAAAAAAACATACACCAAAACACAACCAGTTTAAAAGGAAATGTCCAGAAATTCAAATGAGAGGCCATGTTTGCACAAGGCTTAAAGTTTCAGTTTACCCGCTGTGTTCTTTGGTTTCCGTGGCGACTGAACTCTACATGAACCAGCATGTAGAAGTCAGTTCTGCCTTTCTTTATTATCCCCATTCTTGATTTTATGACTATATTTTTACCTTGAACCCATCTTCTTTTCCTTTGAGCTCAGCCAGAATTAATTATCAATGCCTTAGCAGTTTTTTTTTTTTTAAACAAAGCCACCTGAATAAAACAGCTAACCGTTACTGTAATTGAAGAAAGGGTGTATTAAGCAATACATTGCACAATTGCTTCAGGCTAAAGTCATCTTTCAATCATATTTTCTTTATTGTGTAATGATTTTTATGTTGTAATGTCAACATAAACTGGAATTTGAACAGGGGTGTGTAGACTTTTGATATCATTACCCTGGCTGTTTAGTCACACTTTTAAATTGTCATTTTTTTCTCCTCTACACCTTCACCCAAGAGCATCTTCAGTGGAAATTTAGGCTGTGGCAATTTAAGTGAGCGACGAGCGTCAGGCCTGGTGTTTTGCGAGAGTAACAGCTCAGATTATCGCACCATTGGCGTGAGTCGTTTTGCATGGCCGTTGTGTTTTAACTGGACGGCGTTGGTGACTAATCTTTTGGTTTGCCGTGTCCATAAAAATGCTAGTAATTAATGTGAGTAGTAAGATAACAGCACATATTTAAATATGAAATGAAAATTAAAATGTAAAGCATATGGAAATTAATGCTTGAAAACAAAAAAGCTTTTAAATGTCAAATTAGGATAAGACTTTATTGGTAACAATGGGTGGAAATTCTGGTTGACATTTTCGGACCCCAATTCATGATTTTTTTTTTCTTATTAAATTTCAAGGCTGACTTTTAGCATTTGATTTATAACAGAAAAAAAGCTAGTGGACTAGTTGATATAGTAGCTGTCAGAAGGATTAGCCTGTTAAAATAGTGTTCCTTGTTTGGAATCCCTACACATTAATTCGTTCATCTTTTTCGGCCTGTTGCCCAACTCTGCTGCTAACTAAGGTTTGGTTTTCCTATTTGTCTCCCCTTAATTTTCCTTCCTCTTTGGCTCTAAAAGAATAACCTGTCTGATTTCACCTGTGACGGGTTGAAGCAGGTCTTTAAGGCCCTGAAGGTAAAGTGGGATTTGCATATATGCGCCACATCACAGGGCACCTGCACTGCGTCAATGTGTTGAAATAATATGCACGTTTGATGTTATCTTGCATGCCTGCATGTCATGGTCTACTTCTCTTACAGTGTGCTTAAAACTACATTTTTTATATTGATTTACGCTGAATTTGCACTGCTTTCATCTATGCTTTTATAGTAAGAAACTGCTGTATTTGTCAGATCACAATGTTTAATTGTACTTATCGTATTTTTTGGACTATAAGTCGCACCAGCTAAATAATATACAATGAAAATGAATAGGAACATATATATAAGTTGCTTTGGAGTATAAGTCACATTTTTAGGAGGTCATTTTATATTTTTCAGATACCAAGAAGAAACAAAAATACATATTTTAAGTTGCAATTGGGTATTAGTTGCAGGCTCTGCCAAACTATGAAAAAATACTGACTTATGGTCCTTAAAATGTGGTATTTTTTCCTTCCTTGAAATGAATGTCAGAACAAATTGAACGGATGAAATACAAAAAAAAGTCTACACATTTAGTCAGTATTATATCATAATTAAGAAAACATATGCACGCTTTTAAATAAACATTTTTAAGTCCTACTTTAAAAAAACAACATTTCCATATTATTCCATTTACAACCATTCCAGATTTAACATCATTACCATAATGAGCGAATAAGACAATTGGTCCCATAGCATTTTCCACATTATCCTAAGCATTCACACAACCTAGAATATATCTTGCCTCTAGCATATATTATTCATGCAAAACCTGTAAGATCTTGCACGACAAAATGGGACCATCTGCCTTCATGTTGAACAGTGGCTGCTTGCACCAAACACAATAGAAGAATTGACGGTCTTATTTTCATATTGATCTCCTCTACATTTCTTTTCCTAGTCAGCAAAGAAGAGCAGCAGCCAGCCGAGTCCGTATGTCCAATTAACCGTTGGGCACAAGACTCAAGAGAGCAAGGTGGGTCTCCTGTTTGTGTTTGATGCATCGATTAAGTTTATGTATCCTCGAGTGAACGTTGAAGCTTTACAACAGCTCTGGCAGGGTTCAACTGTGAATCGATGCACACGTCACATTAACAGAGCGATGAAGTAGAAATGGCCAATTCAATGAAATGTAGTTCCGTCTCATGCCATTTCCTTGTTATTTTAAATGTGGGTGTTACAGCTGAGGGTATTTTTTACTGTTTTTATTTTAAGGGTGCCACTTTAGTATCTTTTGCTTCCCCTATGTTATCTTAATTCCAGGTTTTGGTGGACTTTGTTGTTAATAAATTATCACTGAAGGCTACTTGCAGTGTGTGTTTAACTCATCATTGACTGAATCCTTCTGCTGTGGTAGTTGCGATTCCCTGGTATATCTTACCATCAGGGGGAGTTGTAACAGTGGGTCTCCTTTTCCAGTTTTTGTGGTTTAAATTAATAACAGCTTTGCAATTTTCTTAAAGATCCGTTACAAGACCAAGGAACCGTTATGGGAAGATTCCTTCTCATTCCTGGTTCACAATCCAAAGAGGCAGGAGCTCGAAGTGGAGGTAGGAGTCTTATTTTTTAACGTTGGTGGTTTTGTTTTGATTGTATGTCATGATTTTTGACATATTTCCCCACACAGGTGAAAGATGATAAGACCAAGTGCACCTTGGGTAATCTAAGTGTGCCTTTAAAGGGTCTTTTGGAGGAAGAGGATATGACACTGATGCAATGCTTCTCGCTTAGAAACTCTGGTCCCAGCTCCAGCATCAGATTAAAAATGGCCTTGCGGGTAAAAGTGGTCTGGTACACATTCATTTTAAATTAACTACAGTGTTTGTAAAAATAGGAAGGATTTCAGATTGGCCTTCACATCCTTTAATTTTTCTTTAAACGGCCCCCATGGAAAAAAATTGGACACTTCTGGCAAAACATCACAATTTTATGATTTTTTTTTCTTTTGATGAATTGGCCTTCAAAAATTGAGTTCATGATCCCCATTTGTCATATGTTGCAGTTTTAAATTGATTTCAAAACTACCTTGGGATTCTATTTTAGGGTTCCTGTCCTTTAGAAAAAAAACATGTCAGATTCTCTGCTCTTTAATCTTCCAAAAAAATTGATATTATAGAACATTATTGCCTCCTAAAAATGGCTTTTTGTTGCCTTTTCTCTATAGACAGCACTCAAGCGTGATAGTTGTTTTACTTAAAGCTGTGAGTCATTGTGTTGCTCCAGTGCATTGGGTTGTAGAATTGAATTAACATATCACCAATATAATCCAAAATGAACGAACCTTGAATTGAATATACTTTATCACCTCATTAGATCCTATCACTGGAAAAGCAAGGCTCCTCAGATCAGCCTTCCGCAGTCCGCGTCCGCAAATCCACTCCTCCCCAACCACCCACCTCGACAAGAGCATCCACCTCCGACTCACCACGCCCCCATTCGCCCACCCTTCCACCGCCACGACCCCAACCCGCACACGCCTCTTCCCTAACGCTGCATCACCGGGACGGCGAACCATACGCCGCTAGCCCCCTACGCAGCGTCTCCAGCCTATGCGTCGGCATGTCGGCCTCCCAGAAGCACCTAGCCCACAACGAATCCACGCCCAGTCTGGTTTCGGACATCTCGCTGCCCTTCGCCTCCCTGGAGCTTCAGCAACGGCTACGACAGCTGCACAAGTAAAATAACTAATATATTATTTATGGTCCAATATCCTTTGTTGAAGATTTTCTATATTCCCAAACAACTTTATTAATGGTATT